>NC_071503.1:18282130-18593822 GCF_028408465.1 Anastrepha ludens
AAAGAAATAATACAAGTGAGGAGAAGGAGAGGACAGATTTTTATTCAACTGATAAGCTCGCTGAAAAAGAAAAAACAAAACCAAGCATGTCGCTGTAGCTTACGTTTGGTGGCCGGTGGTCTTGTGCTTGTATTTTTTAGCCTTTTTCACATGAGAAAAAAGGTTTTTAACTATAAGTATGCTATTCGCTTTTTTAATGCAAGTGCTTTATTTATTATTTATTTATTAATTTTTTATTTATTTATTTATTTAATTAATTAATAGTCTAAAAAATACAGTATTTCTTACAGACTATGAATAACACTAGTTTACGAATTTTCACTTTCAAAAATGGTCCTTAACTAAAAAGCGTTTTTTAGACTAATTTGAGGTCGCTGAAACCAAAAATGAATTTTATTTTTGTTTTCAAAGAACGGTTTCCGAGATATTCCCAAAAAACCTGTTTTTTGGGCAATAGTGCAGTTATTACCTGCAATCTCGAAAACAGTGCGCGCCATTTCTTTGAAGTGCATAAATTTCGAAAGGCACACATATAACCTATATGGCAATATATAATTCGTGTCAATGGAAGTCGTAGTTTTCGCAAAACAGCTATTGAAAGTTAAAAAAAAAGGCATTTTTGACGTTTTTTACTAAATTATCAAAGTTTATTAACTTTTTTTTGGAACAAACATTTTTTTTATATCGACATGAAAGACAATTTTGTCACCTACATTTTAAGCCTAAGTTTGTCTGAATCGACGAAAAATTGTAGAAGTTATAAAGTATTATGTGAATGAAGACAATTTCATCGTCTGTCGTATATCCTTTTGATGTATACTCGCACAGTACGGTTTCGAACAAAAGTAAATCATGCCAGCCTGCGTATTGAGTCACGCAAAATAACTATTCTTAGGCTCACTATAATTAAAAACAATATTTATTTCATACAAATAAATATACAATAATATAATGTAATATATATATATATATATATATATATATATATGTCGCAGAATAGGCTTATTTGCCCATTCTACCAATTCCAGCTATATAAGAGCTAGGTATGAACATTGTACGTCTGTGTATATTTTTCGGTGGCGCCATATTTCTGCAAGTATAAATTTGTGCACGACGACAGAGGGCTAATGAAGAATTTTGTGAAAGCTTTGGCAAAAAAACCGGAAAACACAGCCCTTAAATACTTGAAAACCAAGTTCCCAAGATTGTTAACAGAGAAAATCAAAGCGGGTATATTCGTCGGTCCACAGATAAAGAAATTGTTTACGGACACAGAATTTCAACAATGCCTTGACAGTTCCGAAGCTAAAGTTGTTCATGGATTCTTGGGAAACAACAGGAGCAACAACGACCGTCAATTTATTCATACAATGATGAAATACTTTAAAACTATTGATTAGTATTGTAAAACGTACATACTCCAAAATATATTTATCATATAAATTGATTGGAAAATTATTGGAAAATTTACAATTAACTTTGTTTTTGTTAACAGGTGCTCGCATGTCGTTAAAAATGCACCTACTTTACAGTCATTTGGATTTTTTTCCTCCGAATTTGGGGGCTGAAAGTGATGAACAAGGCGAGCGATTTCATCAAGATATTGCTACGATTGAAAAGCGTTATGAGGGCTTTTGGGATCAAGGAATAATGAGCGACTGCTGGATGCAACTTCGTGAAGATTCCGTGCAACATAAAAGAAGAAGTTTGAGAGTAAAAGCGTATTTTTGACCTCAAACATAGCCAAGTCAAAAGCTGCAAAATCACACGTGTTGACTTTATGGGTCATAACTTCTACAATTTTTCGTCGATTCAGACAAATTTAGGCTTAAAATGTAGGTGACAAAATTGTCTTTCAGAAAACCCATCTTATGTCGATATAAAAATATTTTTTGTTCCAGAAAGTTAATAAACTTTGATAATTTAGTAAAAAACGTCAAAAATGCCTTTTTTTTAATTTCAATAGCTGTTTTGCGAAAACTACGACTTCCATTGACACGAATTATATATTGCCATATAGGTTATATGTGTGCCTTTCGAAACTTATGCACCTCAAAGAAATGGCGCGCACTGTTTTCGAGATTGCAGGAAATAACTGCACTATTGCCCAAAAAACAGGTTTTTTGTGAATATCTCGGAAACCGATTCTTGAAAAAAAAATTAAATTCATTTTTGGTTTCAACGACCTCAAATTAGTTTAAAAAACGCCTTTTGGTCGAGGACCATTTTTGGTGTAAACTAGTGTAGTGATACAGACGAATGCTAAATAAATTAATCAAAGTAAAATTAAACTTATAATTAACTAGTTTCTATTGTAATGAGTGAAAGAAAAACATAACATTTCTTATAATTTACAGAGCAAGATTATAAGATAATACTAAGAATTTAGTTGAACAATTCATTTAGAACCAATTTGAAGTGATTCTTTGTGGAAGAAAAATCCAGGACAGTATGATTTGAAAGCGAATTAAAATCACCCAGAGTTCTTGAAATCGGAGCATTGGAAGCATTATTAGTTCTTACCATCCCTAACCAGAAAAAATCATGATTCCGTAAACTTCGCTGAGGAATATTGAAATCGATTTTTTCGAGTAGCGATGAGGAGTCAATAACCCCATTTGTCAAATCGAAAAGGAAAGTAATGGAGAGAATAGTCCTTCTAATATCTAGTGGTTTTAGATTTATGAGCAAGCACCGACTTTTATAGGATGGAATTGGATCAGCGAAATTTAAAGGATGCAAAGCATAACGCACAAAAGCTTTCTGGACACGTTCAAGCCTACTAATTTAACAAGCGGCGTATTCCTAGAAATATCATTAATAAAAAGTATAAAAAGTAGAAGACCTAATATACTTCCCTGAGGAACGCCAGAGACAACAAAAGAAATAGATGACGCTCCATGAACATTAACAACACATTTCCGAGAGGAGAGATAGGATTTAATCCATTTCAAAAGAGTGGAATGGAATCCTATAGCACTCAATTTGGAAATTAAAACCCTGTAATTAACCTTATCAAATGCTTTTGAAAAGTCTATGTAAGCAGCATCAACTTGAGTTTTTTTTTTAAACGATTTGAAACAGTAGATCAACCTTTCATGAAGCCGTGTTGGTCTGCTGAAATATAACGATTAACTGCGAAATAAATTTTGTCGTTCACTATTAATTCAAATAATTTTGAAACCGTGGATAATTTGGCAAATGGTTTATTATTAGCTATATGGTTTTTATTTCCACTTTTGAATACTGGATTAATCGTTGTTACTTTCCAGGCATCTATGAATTCTCCTCGTTCAAGGGATTTGTTAAACATTAACAAAAGTGGATAGGCGATTGCAGAGCAAAAGATACAAAGATAGTCCATCTACATCTACAATTTTAAAGTAAATTATATTGGTTTGTTTTGTCGCGTTGATTTTCGACTATTTGTTTGCATGCGTTGTAAAAATATATAAAAGGCTTATGAACATGTGGCTCAATGGAAGAAAATGGTTATGGTGATTTATGAGCGACTTCAAACTGATATTTTTTAAACTTAAATTTAATGGGCAATAAAACTACAAACCCAGAAGTTTTGCAGAGATTCTTATAAAAAAAGATGTAAATGTTGATGACAATTTTTCAATATTTGTTAAATTTTGTAGAAAGTCTGATTCTTTGACTTATTAAATTTTTATTTGATTTCAGTTTTTGTGAATTTCGTAGAAAGTCTGGTTCTTTTACTTACAAAATTTTTATTTGACTAAGATTAGCCTACTCGTATGTACTTGTCAAATAAGGCACGTCTAAGTTAAACTGCTTGCATCACTGAAGGATCCCTTGAGGTATTTAACTTTTGTAGTGGGGCTGCTGTTGTTTTGTAGCAGAATAATTTCTTTAAATGGTTGGGAATTCTGTTCGAGTGACAGTTCATGGCCCGATACATATCCGAGTTCTTCCGATAACGTAGGAAGATTTGTTGTATGGCCACCCATGTGGCTTCAAGTGGTGTTTACTAAATTTTTAATTTTCATTCGAAATGGTCACCATTTGCTTTTACAGCACGCACCGTATCCATGAATATTCGAGCAGTGACGTGGCTTGAACCAAAGAATGTTTGAGACTCTCCAAATTTCTGTGAGGTCTTCGACAGACCATTTTCTCCGATTCTGACCACAAACTGTAGTTCAATGGATTCAAATCTTGACTTCCAGACGGCCAATCTTTTGCAACTATATATGAACCCAGGAATATTGTTTTTTAGCCACTGCTGGATGGTTTCTGCCTTACACTTTCCATTGAAGAGAGTACTGCTCATATGCTTCACCAAACCTTCCAAGACATCCTCCTAGTACACTTTTGGCCCGGTTTTAACCCCTTTTTTGCAGAAATGAAGAGATATAACGCCTTTAGAAGACACTCCCACCAAACCATTACGGAGGCTGGCTGATGGTCAAGGGCGAACTCTTGGAACAACACTTTTTTCCATCGTTAGAAGTTTTAGCATAGATTTTTTCTCGTTTTGCGTTGACCGCGTGCCACTGCTTGCATCTGTCGAATATAATTTTCGTCAAGCACGTTGTCAAAATATTATCAGTTGAGCGACGGAAGGCTTTCAGGTGCAGATCATCTCTAATTAATCTTCCATGGATTTGGTCGATACATTCATCGATCTGTTTTCTAAGGTGCAGCACTGGTCTGAGCCACGCGACCACGACTTCTTTTTCTGTCTGTCACTTCAGACGTTTGGGAAAACGCATTGACATCACTGCATAACTACAACGGGATGCATCGGCTGGAAATTTTGCAAAACAATTATTGGATACTGGAAATGGGCGAATGGAAATTGATGAATCTACACAATGCATCACCCTGCCAGCAAACTTCTGTAATATCACAGAAAGCATCGACGAATTGGTGCACACAGTTTTCCAAAACATTGCACACAACTACAAAAACCCTCAGTGGTTCAGTACGCGTGTTATATTAGCAGCCAAAAACATCGATGTCAATGTCATCAACTTTACCATTAAGCATGGAATACCCAGTGAAACGACAGCATATAAGTCCATCGTTACTGTGGGGAATCAAGTCGAGGTTGTCAACTATCCAACTGAATTCTTGAATTCGCTTGATTTGCCAGGCATGCCGCCGCACGTTCTTACATTGAAAATTGACGTACGCATCATTTTTCTTCGAAACATAAATCCACAACAACTTTGCTACGGAACCAGACTCTCAGTCAAGAAAATGATGAACTATGTTATCGAGGCAACAATTTTGACTGGAAAATTCAAAGGTGTAGACGTACTGTTGCCACGTATCCCAATGATCCCGACAGATATGCCATTCGAATTCAAACGTTTACAGTTCCTGGTCCGACTCGCTTTCGCAATGACTATTAACAAAGCACAAGGACAATAGTTACAAGTGTGTGGATAAAATTTGGAGAATCCATGCTTCTCACATGTACAGCTCTATGTGGCTTGATCATGTGTCGAAAAACCTTCTGATTTATTCGTCTACGCACCTGATGCGAAAATAAGAAATATTTTGTATCCCACAGCACTTCAATAAAAATCGAATTGAATCTAAACTTTGTTATGTTACAATTTTGTCGAAATAAACAAAATCAATAAAATGGTTTAGAATAAATTGGATATTTGTGTACTGATTTTCCTTTAAAGTTATTTTTCTTAAATTTATTTTAGTTGTTGGCGTCGCAACGCGCGTCGGGTACAGCTAGTAATTAATAATTATAAATAATTATTAGTACATTTGTAAGAAAACTCAGTAGGCCATTCCTTTAAGGGGTTATATACCTTGTGGTCCGGTGAAATTAGCGAAAGTTGGGTTTTTTTTAAAGATATGTAGCAATAATTTTATTGTATAAAAGTTTTTATTATTGGATATTACAATGTTTAAAGAAAAAAAAAAGGCTTTGTTTGTGTAAAAATATTTAAAAATGGCGGAGTTATGGCGTTTTCCCCCAAGACCCTTTTTTTGGAAGAGGCTTGCGGTGGACGCGATTCAAGTCCACCAAGTCAACTGAAATCAAAAAATCGAAAAGATTTCATTAGTATAGGGTTATATCTTCTTAGTGAACGATCAATATATTAAATATTTTGATTTTTGTGAAAATAGGAACATGTTTTTAAAAAACTCCACTTCTACAGTCCTAAAATTGGCATTAAAAAATTCATATCTGCAAAATAAAAATTTATACATAAAAAGTTGATCGTTCACTAAGAGGCGACATCAATTACGAACAATTTAAAAAAAAAATTATAAAAATCGGTTGAATACTTTTTTTGCAATCGCGTCCACCGCAAAAGCATTTTTGGAAAAACACGTTTTTGAGATAATCGCGTTTAAAGTTTCAAGCGCCGCATGAGGCCGTACGCTCAGGACGTGACGACGCACAATTTAAAACGCTGTAACTTTCGATCTATTGCTCAGATCTCTATGAAATTTTTGGAAAATGTTCTCAAGGGATTGTACTTTACGATAAAGAAATAAAATTTATTTTGATTTTTTTGAAAAACACAAGGTATATAACCCCTTAAGGCCGGAGAAGATTTAATTTTTGAAATTGTCACTAAAAATATTTTAGTTTTTAAATGTCGAAGAGCTGAATAAAACGTTTATGAAATAAAGAAAATTCGAAAGGCCATTTCCTTTCAGGTCAGAAGTGGGATACTGACTCCTATTTTTTGTATGAATGCGCATAAATTCGTGCTTTGTTATGCGCGTTGGCAAGATGCATATATGGCGTAGTGTATAAAATACATGCGACGGTCGTGGGAAAAAAACTATGAGCAGATTAATACGTGCGTGTTAATGTGTGGAAAGCGAGAGTTGAAAGGGAGCAAGGAACAAGCAGATATACAAAAAAACGAGTGGTGCAAGCGTGTACGAATGTACATATTGTGCGGGGAAAATGCCGAAAATAGTGAATTTAAGAGTGGAACAACTTAAAACGCTGCTGCGTGAACGGGAAAAACCTACGACTGGTTCTAAGGCAGAACTAGTCCAGCGGTTATGCGATTTTGAAAACAGTGACGAAATAAATATGGACGAAAGGTGTACAATGCAAGAGCAAATTAACGAGTTGCGGGAAATGATGCAAGGCATCACTACTTTGTTGCAACAACAAAGCCGTGAGCAACGACCAAGTGTAGAACAAACGGCCGCGAGTGTAGAAACTGCAACTACCCCGGTATCAATGGTAGATTCTTCGAGTGCAAGGTGTTCGGTGAAAGAGATTGCTGAAACTTTACCTACCTTTGATCCAACGAATGAACTTTCTTTGCCGGTTGAAAAATTTGTAGAACGTGTTAATCAAGCGCATAGTGCCTATCAGTGGAACGAAAGAAGTTTAATGCTAGCAGTTTTTAGCAAGTTGAAAGGTGTTGCCAAACTATGGTTAGATGATTCACCAGAGTGTTACTCGAATTGGACAATTTTCGCGGAAAGGTTAATAGAAGAATTCGGTACTAAGCCAAACGAGGCAGAGATACATTACAAAATGAACAGTTCGGTGCGTAAATTTGATGAAAAAGTCGTGGAATATTGTTTTCGTATGAGTGCCATTGGGCAGCGATATAATTTGAGTGAATCAGCGATTATAAAATATACGCGGAACGGATTACGAAATCGGGAACTGCAAACGGCAATTGCTCCAATGCGATTTGATTCGATGAGACACTTACGCGAAACGCTTGACGAGTATGATAAAAATCGTAATAGTACTCTAGGTTTGAAGTTTGAACAAAACAAAAATAGAAACACGAATAATGACGGGAATAAAGGTAGCGCTGAGAATAAAAGTAAGATAAAGTGTTATAATTGTTTTGAAGAAGGTCATATAGCGACCAGATGTTCTAAGCCACTACGAAAAGCGCAGTATGGTGATGGTCAGAAAGTTGACCCGAAGGTTGAGGCTGTGCAGCGTAATAAGAGAAATGCTACAATGACAAACCGTAAAGTCGAGTGCGATGAGGAATTTTGTATTAAACTGGTGTATGTTAAAAATCAAGCAATAAAAGCATTCGTGGACACAGGAAGTGAATGCACCATGATACGGAAATCATGTGCTGATAAATTCGAAATTGAAACAGAGCCTTGCGTGTTAAAAATAAAGGGCATATGTGGAGGTGCGCGGTATGCAAGTGAGTTGATGAAAACTGAAATAAAAATTGACAGTGTAAAAGTAAATGTAATACTATATATAGTGGATGACGAGTTGTTAACGTCAGATGTATTGCTTGGAAAAGAGATTTTCAATCGGAATATTGTCGCGCACATAAACAGTGGACAATTGAAATTCGAATATCTACCGATCGCGGAAAATCGAGAAACGACGGTATCTGAACACAAAGTTATAAATGAAAATCAAATAATATGTGGAGAACTTGAAAGTGCGCAGGCGGGAAAGCTATTCAGACTGTTGAACGAGTACAATGATATATTTGCAAATAATATCAGTGAGATAGGACAGACAAATGCATTATCCATGAAAATTAAGTTAGATACTAATGTACCTATTGCACAAAACCCATACCGTATACCAGAGCCGAAGAAAGTGTTGGTTCAACAGATGATTAGAGAGTTATTAGTTAACGATATAATAGAAACGTCAGAATCTGAATATGCGAGTCCAATTGTACTCGTGAAAAAGAAAAATGGAGAATCGAGATTATGCATAGACTATCGTAAGGTGAATCAACATACCCGAAAAGAAATTTACCCAATGCCGCATATTGAAGAACAGCTTCATGAAGCAAAACGTTATAAACATTTCACAATACTAGATATGAATAGTGGGTATTATCAGATACCGATACATCCAGATAGTCGTAGATATACTGCGTTAGTAACCACAGAGGGGTTGTATCAATTTAAACGAATGCCGTTTGGGCTAAAGAATGCCCCAGTAGTCTTCCAACGCTTGATGGCAAAGGTAAAAGAACGAACACAGAATGGAGATATGGTGAACTACATGGATGACATTATGACAGGGGGTTCAACTGTCGATGAAATGTTGGCCAAATTGAGGCGTGTACTTGATGCATTACGAGAGCTTAATTTGACTTTGAATTTGATGAAATGCGAGTTTGCAAAAGAAACAATTGAATTCTTGGGCCATACATTAACTCCAAGCGGAATTAGTCCAGGTACAGCAAAAACAATAGCTATTACAAATTTTTCAATACCTAAGAATGTAACTGAAGTACGACAATTTCTGGGGTTGAGTGGATACTTTAGAAAGTTTGTGGCAGGGTATGCCATTAAATCAGAGCCACTGCGACGTTTACTTTGTAAGGAACAAAATTTTCGATGGGGCGAAGAACAGCAAAGGGCTTTCGATGAGCTGAGGTTGGCGCTGGTGTCCAAACCGGTGATGACGTCATATAGAATTGAAGCCAAGCATGAGATCCATACCGATGCAAGTTCCATTGGATTAGCTGGCGTGTTATTGCAACTTGAAGAAGACGATTGGAAGCCGGTAGTATATTTTAGTCGATCCACGAGCGAAAATGAGAAAAAGTATCATAGTTACGAGTTGGAGACTCTTGCAGTAGTGGAAACATTAGAGCGTTTTAAATATTATGTCTACGGGAAAGAGGTTACTGTAATAACCGACTGCAATGCAATCAAAACAGCAATGGCCAAGAAAGAGCTCATTCGGCGCATAGCGCGCTGGTGGCTCAAAGTGCAAGAGTACGACATAAAAATAGAGCATCGTTCCGGTAAGCGGATGGAACATGTCGACGCGTTGAGTAGGTCCCCAGTAGAAGCATCGCGTGAAGTGGACGAAGCGTCCTTGTGTGTCTTGAAAACAGGTATAGACGAGCAGGACTGGTTATTTAGTATGCAGATACAGGATGTTGATGTCAAGCAAATAGTCGATAAAGTGAAGTCAAAAGATATTAAAACGTTAGATGAATATATACTTGAGAATGGTCGTTTGTACAAGAAATATGAAGGTGCGAAATTGTGGGTTGTACCAAAGGCACTTCGATCAAAAGTTCTGTATGATTGTCATAATAATGCAGGTCACTTAGGTGTTGACAAAACTATCCAGCGACTACTGAGTTATTTATGGTTTCCAAGGATGAGAAATTATGTCGTACATCAAGTCGTGTGTAGAATGCGCCTATAACAAAGATCGAGGAGGGCGAAGAGAAGGGGAATACCATTTCGACGATATAGAACCAATTCCGTTCAAGACAGTGCACTTAGATCATTTAGGTCCATTCCCTAAAAGTAGACAGAGAAACGAGCATCTACTGGTCTTAGTTGATGCCTTTACAAAATTCACAGTCATACGAGCGGTCAAG
This sequence comes from Anastrepha ludens, assembly GCF_028408465.1. Classification (NCBI taxonomy): domain Eukaryota; kingdom Metazoa; phylum Arthropoda; class Insecta; order Diptera; family Tephritidae; genus Anastrepha; species Anastrepha ludens. Next base: position 18,292,453 of record NC_071503.1, read on the forward strand.
AGTACCAAGACCAAACCTGTATTAGAAATAATAAACGAAGTTAGTAGTTACGTCGGTATGCCAGCACGAATTGTGACAGACAGAGGTACCGCTTTCACTTCGAAAGAATTCACGAAATACTGCAACGACAACTGTATAAAACACATCAAGAATGCTGTGCGTACTCCTAGAGCAAACGGACACGCAGAACGAGCAAACAGAACAATTTTGTCAATGCTGTTGCCAATTACCACCGAAGATAGATGTTGGGACGAAAGGTTACGAGAAATACAGTGGGCAATAAACTCAATGAAAAACAAAACTACTACTAAGACACCTCAAGAGCTACTGTTGGGTTACGCCCCCCGAGATGTCCTACAAAACAAAATATTATTAGCAATACAAGACGAACACTGTGCAGTTAACGATACTGATTTGGAAGAGGTCCGACGTACGGCAGCAGTCAAAATCAACGAGGCAAGACAAAAAGCCAAACTCAAATATGACAATCAGCACAATAAACCAACAGTATACAATGTAGATGATTTGGTGCTCGTCGACAATGAACCAATAAGTACCGGGCATTCACGAAAATTAGAGCCACATTACAAAGGACCATGCATAATCACGGCATCTCTTGGTAATGATCGGTATGTGGTTGAGGACTTGCCAGGTTCACACAGGAAGCAGAGACATTATTCATCGGTGTACGCATCTGATAAGCTGAAATTGTGGTGTAACCTACCACCATGCGACGATATCGAAACAGACGAAGATGAGACTACAGGAGAATCTACGGAACCTGAGCGGGGTCGCACCAGTATGTCAGGAGAGGCCGAGTGTAAGAAAACTCAGTAGGCCATTCCTTTAAGGCCGGAGAAGATTTAATTTTTGAAATTGTCACTAAAAATATTTTAGTTTTTAAATGTCGAAGAGCTGAATAAAACGTTTATGAAATAAAGAAAATTCGAAAGGCCATTTCCTTTCACATTTAAATTTTGTTCTTTATAGCTGACGGATATATAATATATGACGGACTAATCTATTTATATCGTGGCAAGAGATATATTAAGTAATATAAAACGAAACGAAAGATGAGAACTTTGAGGCAAAGAGGTATTTGTGGGGATTTATCGAAAGCTATTTTACGATTGTGAAACCACTAAAAAAAATCATAATTAATTTCCAAAAGGAGCAATTAGACAATTTCTACGTTATATGTCGCACATGCAAATTATCCACTGGTCAAATCCCAGCATCAAAGACTGATAGTCAAAATTCAATTTTTTTTTTAAATTGGACAAATTCGTATGCACATTATAGAATCTCGAACTGATATGTTGCTACCCAATGCGAGTCTTGCCTATATTCAAATAGGCGTTTTCTTTATTAAAGTTAGTTTTAGCTGGTAATCGAAGCCGACTATGGCACGAAATTTTGGAAAATATTTTACTCATTAAACTATCAGTAAATTTGTCCGATTTGGAAAGTGCGATTGTTATTTGAAGACGATGGCTAGAGGTTTTATTTATGTTAAGGACTTCTTTGTATTTCTAAATAATGTTTGCGCTTTGGCTTATTTTTATTTTTTGGTAACGAGTTTTTTATAAAATTCTTTTTCTTTGATATATTGAAAAAATAAAATCTTAAAACTCACACAACTCTATTAATTTTAATTCAATTACAGTCAAATATAGCTCATTCGACGCAAAATTAAATTTACTATAACATTAGTGTACTAAAAATCGAATAATATCGTAAAAATTATGTCAAAGTTGAAAAAATAGAGAAAAAATAAAAAAATTCCAAATACTTCTCCTCTAAAGGGAGAGGGTAAATATCTAGGAATTAAATTGGATAAAAAACTCACCTCGAAGCCCATTCCGCATTACGCATAACTTTACGTTCAATTCAAAAGTCCTTATAGAGTGTAACAAATGCACTCAACGAACTGGCGACTCTTAATTACGTTTTCTTGATTAGGGTACCAGAACATGAGCAACATCGCAATTCTAAGTGATTCAAATTAAGCACTTAGGGACGCACAATTTCCATTACCATCGTCATTTGCAGAATACAAACTTATCTTCTTGTCTGATTTGGCCTTCATCAAAAATTGAAAACAAAAGTGCCTAAAGCCAAATATCGGAAACACGAAGCCAATAAAAATTTAGTATAACAATAATTTGAAATTAATGCTTCCCCAGAAGATAAAGCGACCTTTACTAAGTCTTGGAAAAACACTTTCCCATTATCTAATATACATAAAACTATTCTAAATTTCATGGAGTCCAACATAGAGTATCATTCAAAATCATCTTGGATATTTTTTAACTTCAAGAGCAAGTTAAATAGCATCCCAAAAGGTACAGAATAAAATGGATATTTTGCCACTAGTACCTCGGATACTTGCAACTTATTTGCAACATTTTTTGTCACATATTGAATAGTTTCAAAGCATCGGAAATCAGTGCAGACTTGTTCCGTCTTCAACAAGTGGTTATTGTCGGGAAATTTAGTGTTGCCGAAGCAGATATTCTTATGTCTCTTCAAGGCAGGCTCCAATCGGTTTTTAAAGAAACTACGTGAATTCTCTGTACTTACCATTAATTTTAACAAGGGTTTTCTTGCACTCAAAGTACAAATTTTGACACAGAAATATGGCTTCTATCCGGGTAGATCTTCTTGTACGAACCTTGCCATTTTGTCTAACTTTGGATTACACTCAATAGAGAATGGGTTTTAGATGGATGTTCTATATAGTGATTTATTTATTTATTTATTTATTCATTTAGTAAACCTAGAAATACAAGGTTTCTTACAGACTACATAGAACTAAAAGTATTTGTCAGAATTATATGTATATACAAAAGCAAAGTGAGAGTATACTTCTTCTACTTTGTAAGGAGTGCAAAACGAAGAAATTTCTTTTGAATGCGTTCAAGTCTATTGATGTGGCACTGAATAGTGACTTCAAAGTATAAGCATCCGTAAAGTCGAAAGCAAACCGCCGAACGAGGGTAAGTGTAGAACACGATTTGGCGATGACAAAAGTTAAATGACTAAGCAACTCAAATGTGGAGTTGAAGATTACTACCAAATTAAGAGTATTTAGATGCGAGTTCTTTATATAATATCAGGTAGAGACTAAATACTTTGACTTAGAATATGACACATGAAAGCATTTCTTAATATTTAATTAAAGTAAATTCCTATCACATCATGCCACGTCGTTGTTGAGGTCTGATGGAATATTGTATAGTGTATATAGAGTATAAATCAAACAGGTTTCGTACAGTTTTATAAAAATTTAAGTCGTAAGCATTTAAAAGAAACTCGGAGAAATCAAAACATTCAGATATGTCGTTAATCAAAATTACAAATAACAAAGGGCGCAAAATGCTGCCCTGAGGGACAGTGGAAGAAGCTATAAAAAGATTTTTTTTTTTTGTCGGAACAACTAGCAAGTGCAGCACTCAGACATTAATTAAGTCCATTGTACTACATTTGGATTCCCTTTTAATTTTTTTTAAGTCTACCCGAACTCCGAAGAAATCTGAGTAGATCTTGTGGTGCGAAGGTGCCTAGATGGTCGCTCCTTAACACATCAGTGCCAAAGACCTCAATCCTGATTCGAGCGAAGGTGGGGCAGACACACAGGAAGTGGTCCGCCGTCGCATCCTCCTCTTTACAAGCTGGGCAGAGTACACTGTCTGAGATGCCCAACCTTTCCATGTGCTTTGGCCACAGAAAGTGGCCCGTCATCAGTCCAACCAGCCGTCTGTACTCTCCTCTGCTTAATGACAGAAGAGTTTGCGACAGTCGATCAGACATGACAGGTAACATCAGTTTAATCCATCTGCAGCCTCTCTCAGCCTGCCAAGCGTGCTTGTGGGTGGTAGTTACCCATTTGCTAACCGTGGCTGTGATGGCCGCAGAAGGGAGTGGCAGAACGGGCTCTGGGCCAAAGAAGTTGGCCTCAGAGCCCATCTTAGCTAAGGAGTCAGAGGTCTCGTTACCCGCGATACCCACGTGTCCCGAGACCCATGTTAGCATCAGGCTATTATGTCTACCGACATAGTTCAGCCTGGATTTACAGGACTTGACTACCCCTGATGTGGTTTGAGGGCTGTCTAAGGCCATAAGCGCAGCTTGGCTGTCGCTGCAGACACATATAGATCTGCCTCTCCATCGTTTTTCCACAACAAAGTTCATCGCTTCTTGAACCGCATACACCTCCTCTTGAAACACAGATGCATGTGTTACGTATCGAGTTAAATAAAACCACCGTCTACTTTAAAAATATATAATTCCTCAGATATTTATGTAATTCAATAATGGAAACTAAAAGAAAAGAATGAATTTCAATTGACACATCCGTGTCGTTCGGCCACTCGATACGAACTACCTCCGTCGCTCATCTGTCTCTCCTGTTCGGTGTTTCTCCATCGGTTGCACATTACCTAGGCTTGCCATCTATCGTTGACAGCTCGGCCAATCCTGATTGATCGTCTCCCCTGAGCGATTCGTCGTTAACATCTTCGTCAATTGATTCATAGTCATCATCAACGATACTGCTGTCTATCCACGGTTTCATGTTGTCGTTCGTGAATATGCCTGCATAGCGCTTTCGGTGTTTGGGTATATCTGGGAGGTCCTCGACCACATAGCGATCGTTTGGTAAGACCTTTGTCACAACATATGGTCCTTTGTATGCTGGTTCGAGTTTGCGCGAGGTACCAGAGGCTGGGGGTACATGGTCAATCACCACCAGATCTCCTTCATTGTACTGCCTGGGGAATCGATGCTTTGCGTCGAACCTCTGTTTCCATTTCGTTTTTTCTGAATTGATCCGTTCGGCCACGATTTCGAGTTGGACGTCTTCGCGTTCACTCTCGTTGTCATCCTGGTAATCTTGCACAGCTTGAATTAATCGATTTGCTGTTACGTCTCGTAGCCTGAAGTTAAAAACTAGACTATTCGGACTCTGCCTAGTTGTTGCGTTGCTTTGTGAGTTAAGACACCATTGAAGTTGCGGTAGTGCCTGGTCCCAGTCTTTATCGTTTCTGATCATACACTTGAGTGAGGTTAGAATCGTCTTATTGACCCGCTCAGCTTGGCCATTGGCTCGGGGCGTACGAACTGCTACTTGGACATGCCGTATGTCGTATTGTTGAACGAAGTTCCGGAATTCCTTCGACGTGAAAGCCGTGCCCCTGTCGGAAATAATTTGCCTTGGGCTTCCATATACCGTAATATATTCTCGTAGGGTTGTAAGTACTGGCGTCGTCTTTGTGTTGCGTACGGCTCGTAATATTACATATTTGGTAAAAGCGCATACAATTACTAATATGTAAAAGTTGCCCCTTTTGCTGCGCACGAATGGCCCTAGATGGTCTAAATGCACGCATCTGAAGGGTATCGGCACAACATCGCTGATGTGTAACTGTGCTTCCCTCTTACCCCCTGTCACTTTATTAATACAACATTCGGGGCATGACGCGATGTAGGATTTAATGTATCGTCGCATGCGTGGGAACCAAAATTCTTTCGATACTCGCTCATATGTCTTGTCCAGTCCAAAATGACCGGCTTCATCGTGGCACGATCTCACTAGACGCCACCTCACTCCTCGTGGTACCGCTAGTCGCTTGTTGCCGTCGACTCTACGATATAATCGTTGCCCTAGCAATTCATAGTCATCTTTAAGTTGATGCTCGTTCGGTGCTGACTTCCCATTCAGAACAGCGATGATGTCTTTAAGCACGTCGTCTTGGCGTTGCATTGCTGATATCCAGTCGTTGTCAATCTCGACCACTCGGTATATCGAATCAGCAATCGTTGTCGGTTCCATTGGAGGAAGTGTCGGCCATCTACTTAACCCATCTGCTAACGTATTCTTCGTTCCTGCGCGATGAATGCACGTGAAATCGAACTCTTGAAGTTTGAGCCACCACCTTGCGATCCGAGGTAACAATGGCGTTGTTGCTTTTGTTGCCGCAATAGCGTTACAGTCGGTGATTATTTTAAAGTTATGCCCCAGCAAATACATACGAAAACGTTGCAACGTTTCTACGATTGCTAGAACTTCTAGTTCGTGACTGGCATAGTTACTTTCGGCCTCATTGCATTGCCTGCTAAAATAAAACACAGGGTTCCATTCGTTTCCACAATCGTTTTGCAACAATATACCAGATAATCCTAGACTACTCGCATCCGTATGCACTTCGTGTGGTTTCATCGCGTTGTATATCGTTAGTACTGGCTTAGTTGTGATAATCGATTTCAATTTCTCAAATGCGTCGTTCTGTTCAACATTCCAGATAAAATTTGCATCCTTTTTCAACAAGATCGTCAGTGGACGTGCTATAATGCTATATTCTTTGACAAATTTTCGGAAATAGCCAGTTACTCCCAGAAATTGTCGTACTGCTTTGATAGTTGTTGGTTTTGGAAACCCTTCAATCACTTTCGTTTTGTTTTCTCCCGGACGTATGCCGTCGGAGTTGATGTCATGACCTAGAAACTGTACTTGCTCAGCCAGAAATGTACTCTTCGAAGGTCTAAGCGTAAGACCCGCTGCGTTCACCGCTTTTAAAAATTCTTTAAGTACATCGATACCTTCGTCAACGGACTTCGTGGCTATGATGACCTCATCCACGTAGCTTACCACTTTGTCCCGATGCTTAAGCGTTTTCATCAAATTTACAACAATCTCCTGGAAGACCATTGGAGCGTTCACCAGACCAAAAGGCATAACGTTGTGTTCAAATAGTCCTTCATGCGTTAAAAATGCAGTATATTTCTTCGATTCTTCGTTCATAGGAACTTGATAATAGCCGGAAGTCATGTCCAGTGTCGTAAAATATTTATTGCCAGCTAGACGTGAAAGCTGTTCCTCCACGATTGGCATAACATAGTTTTTCTTAACCGTGACTTCGTTCAATGCTCGGAAGTCAATACACATTCTACTCTCCCCATTGGACTTCTTCACCAAAAGCACAGACGCAGCGTGTGGAGAATCACTCGGACGAATGATATCGTTGTCCAACAGTTCCTTTAAAATTTCCGATAAAATCGGGCGTTGTGAAAACGGAACCTGGTACCGTTTACCTAAGATCGGCTCTGATGTCGTTACACTTATGGTCATTTGTGCGTTCTTGCACCTACCAATTTGGCTAATGCTTTCTGCAAAACATTGCTTAAACGTTAACAAAAGATTTTCTGTCTTGTTCTTATCTTCTTCCGACAGGCAGCTAGATATATTAAATTCCGTCGGTCTGTCTTCCTCCAGGCGTAGTACCCCATTGCCAATCACCATGTGATACCCGTCCTGCTGTAATACATCGCGACCTAATAAAACATCGTAAGGTAGCATCTCATCCGCAACCATATACAATATGGCTTCTCGTGGAACATTGTCCACCGTAATCTGTACGTTGATCTGTTTCGCGACCTGCACCTTGGATCCTCCAAACCCCGTGAAGCATCTCCGAGTTCCTGTCGTCTGAATATCACCTACTGCCGATGCGCGTATTAATGAGCATACGCTACCAGTGTCAATGAAAGCGTTGAGTTGCCTTCCGTTAAGCTCCACAATTTTCGTAATTGGAGGTGCTCCGTCTCGGTCGGTTTCGTCACCAATCTTCGCAACTGAAGTCTTTTTGTTACAATTCTTGGCTTCATGATCCGTCTTCTTGCATATGGTACACCTTGGTTTTCGCTGTGGTCGTTGGCACTTGGCTGCAATGTGACCATAATCATTGCAGTTGAAACATTTTATCTGTGTCAGATTCGGTTTTGGTTTCTCTTCGGCTCTTAGTGTTTGCTGAGTTTCCGTCGCTGGACTCACCGATACATTGCTGACTGTCGTTAAATTTTTGAGTGCCACCAACAATTGGCTACACGTCGCAAAATTCATCGTTGCCAAAGTTTTTGTTAAAATACTATCGTTCAGCCCACCGATAATATGCATGTTGATGGATACATCGTCCACCCCACCTTGTCGACCTATCGTTAACATGGCATAATAATACTCCAAATAGTTTTCGTTGGGTTTACGTTTGCGTTTCATAAGAGTCTTATGAGTTTCAGCCGCATTCTGTGTTGACGGAAAGTCTGTTTCAAATGCGTGCACAAATTGTGACCAAGAACTAAAAACATTTTGTGCATCCAGCCACTGCTTGGCCATACCTTTCATTTTGTGCTGGACTGCAATCAAAATCATCTCTTCCCTCCAACCATAGCATTGTTGTAATTGTTGAGTTCGACTTGTAAATTGCCTTGAGGTCGTAGTTCCTTTTATTGGGTCGAATTCAGGCATTACCCCTATCATATCCTGAATTCTCATGGTTGGACCTGATGGCGTTCGTAACTCCTCCGCAGACTCCCAGCTCGCAACACTTGAGCTTGGCCTACCATCATTGTTGTTTATCGTTTGCTGATTTGCTTCATTACGTGGTATGACCTCTGGGTTACGATTCATGGTGCCGATAGCTAATGTTAGCCCTGCCATTGCCTCTTTCAAACTATTCAATTGCGTGCGTAAGTCGTTTGAGGACACCGCAGTATCGTCTTCAAGCTCCATCGGATCTACCTCATCGGTACCCAAAACTTCTTGCAACTTTTCAATTTTAATTTCTTTAGCGCCTGTGGTTGGTAAATCATTTGCCCTTAATAACGTGTTCAGTTGTACGACCCTTAGAGTGTTTAACTTGATCATGGTGAAAAATAAAATTTTAGTAGAAACCCACTATTCTTAAAATAATATATTTCACCGTCCTTTTATTCAGGCTCCACTGTACTTTATTCGCCTCTATTTCGTTGTCTCTTCTTTACTCGCCACTACCTCGTCTTGCTAATTCAATTGAAATCGTCGCTCGCACGTCAATCAACTAGTGTCTGTATGTATGCGTATTCAAATTTGAAAGTCCGCCCGTACAAGCAGAGAAGTTGAAAAAGCGTCGTCTTATAGCTGCGCAGTCGGGACTATGCCACGCAGTCGCCTTCGTGTATAGCACACTTGCCTTCGTTGATTTGTCTTTGCCAATATCGGCAAACACACTATACGCTGACTGTTGAGACTCTTACCCAGACGTTGTAATTGCTCCGTTTGTCGTTCCTTTTACTACGCTGGCGTTTTGCTTTGGCTTCGTTTCGCAGTACTCGGCTGCCGTTGACAATCTTCTCTATTCCCTGACGATGCGCCGTTTTGCTATTTCGTGCACGTTTGCGCTGCCGTTGAATGTGGAAGATTCCCGTCGTTTGTGTGTTTGTACACCTTTGCCGCAGCGTTGAAATTTTCCCTTTCGTTGTAGGCGTATGGATATCAAATCCACTTCTGACTTGTTACGTATCGAGTTAAATAAAACCACCGTCTACTTTAAAAATATATAATTCCTCAGATATTTATGTAATTCAATAATGGAAACTAAAAGAAAAGAATGAATTTCAATTGACACATCCGTGTCGTTCGGCCACTCGATACGAACTACCTCCGTCGCTCATCTGTCTCTCCTGTTCGGTGTTTCTCCATCGGTTGCACATTACCTAGGCTTGCCATCTATCGTTGACACATGCATTCCAAGAGCAAAGTACAGTTTTGTCCCGCCGGATTCCACGTAGAGCATCTAATGCCGGGCCTGAAGTAGTCGGAAAAGCTCCGGCGACACAGATGGTCACAGTGCGTTGTAGTCTCGATAAGGTCCTCCTGACTCCCCCTAGGGAGAGTCTACTCATCCAGACCACTGATGCATAGGTGATAATGGGTCTTATCATAGCCGTGTAGATCCATAGGGCCTTGCTAAGAGAGAGACCCCACGTTTTCCCAAAGACACCTTTGCACTGCCAGAAAGCTGTCAGTGCTTTGGATGTCTTTATTTCAACGTGTGATTTCCATAGGAGCTTACTATCGAGGATTACTCCAAGATATTTAATTTCCTTGGATAGCTGGATTGTGACTCCTTTTAGCTTAGGCAGAACGAGTCCATCAAGCTTCCTCCTTCTGGTAAAGAGGACAATACCAGTATTGGCGGGATTTGCCGATAGCTCATTCGCACAGCACCAAGTGTCAATCCGATCCAGAGTTTTCTGCACTTTCCTGCAGATGTTCATAAGCGAAGGGCCTGTTACCAAACAAGCATCATCGTCCGCATATGGTTGTGCGTAGACTCCCGAATCGTTTAAGGTGGTAAGTAGAGGATCGATTACCATGCACCAGAGCAATGGAGACCGCACACCGCCTTGGGGGCAGCCTCTATTAACCCCAGATGACACCAGCAGATCTTCCTCTGCTCGGACCGAAACGATTCTTTGGGCCAGCATCGAACGAATCCAATTTACTAGCACCCGGTCTACGCCGTGCCTACTATTTATAAAGATGTCCATATCTAAAAAGATGTCACAAGCGTAGTCTCTCCTGTCGATGGCCAGTTCTACTCTAGCAACAAGATTTTGCAGTGCCGACTCGCAGAGTTTTCCACTTTTATAGGCATGCTGAAATAGAGACCCAGGGTGAGCGTTCAGCGACTTCTGTCGTATGCGCAATTCCACCAGTCGTTCGAGACTTTTCAGCATGAAAGAGTTCATGCTGATGGGTCTAAAGCTTTCGGGGCTGGTGTAGTCGTCTTTTCCAACCTTTGGGATAAAAGCGACCCTCACCATCCTCCAAGAGCGTGGTATGTAAGCCAGTGCCAGGCATGCCGAGAAGGTTTTCTTCAGGGCTGCTGTCACGGACTCTGCACCTTCCTTCAGCATGGTAGGATATATGCCATCTGGTCCGGGCGACTTGTAGCCGCCAAAAGATTTGATGGCAAATCGAATGGGGGCCTCATTCAGTACAGATCTGGCAACGAACCAGTCATGCCGAGAAGGTGCAACAGCTCTGACAACTGCCTCTATCAATAAGGGCTGTTGCCGGATGGCGCTTATCTTATTACCAGGAAAGTGAGATTCCATCAGAAGCTGAGAGTCTCACTTTTTCGCTCCGTGAAGGAGCCGTCAGATTTCCTAAGTGACCCCGTCTTTGCAGTTGGGTCCCTTTTCAGGATCCTAACCAATTTCGCCGTGTCACTCAGAGATTCAATACCGCTGCGGAATTCCCAATATGAGGCTCTTTTCGATTCCCGAATAAGCCTCTTGTAGTTCTTCTGAACATCACAGTATCGTTCTCAGTCCTCTTCAAGGCTAGTCTTGAGGGCCCGGTTTAGAAGTTTTCTCGACTCACGCCTCAACAGCTGGAGCTCTCGATTCCACCAAGGAACGGGAGTCCGGTTAGGGAGAGGTCGAATTGGACAGGCTGACTCAAAACATTCGGTCTCAACAGCCGCCTCAATGGCCTGTTCTTTTTTAAGTCTCGGTGGCGTAGCGTCAAGGTCCCGCAACGCCTCCCTAAACTTCAGCCAGTCTATTTTTCTGGGGTTTCTAGAGAGCAATGGCATTTGTGCCTCCTCGCCACACTGAAACTCAATGTACCTGTGGTCCGAGCACGAATGTTCGGCAAGGACTCTCCAGTTCTTGATTGACCACCCAAGTTTTGAGTTTGATAGGATTAGATCAATCACCTCCAGCCTTCTAGCTGTTACAAACGTTGGCTGTGAGCCCTTGTTATGTAGGCAAGAGGACGCGATAAATTCGAATAGTCGAGAGCCCCGTCCATTGCACTTGCTGCTGCCCCAGATTGTATGCTGGGCATTAGCATCGCAACATAGAATGAGGCCCAGATTGCGCCTCTCGCAGAACCTAACGAGACTAGTGGCCTTCCCGGGTGGTGGCCCTTCCAGAGTATCGTAAGGAAAATAAGCAGATGCAATCACAAACTTCCACCATCCGCGTCTACCTCTGTAACACACCTCAGCCGCTACCAGGTCTTGGCAACAGAATTGCTCAAGACCCGTCACAGTGAGATGGGAAGATTCTTTAAGACCGGTCCTAGGTCTACTCGAACTCCTGCCATATAATAACGTGGCTCCTTTCAACACACTTAAGCCACAGAGACGGCCCCTAAAGACCCAGGCCTCTTGCACTGCTGTTATGTGGGGTAATGTGTGCAGCTGGGTAAGCCTTCTACTTAGTACAATAGTACAGTAGCGACTTTGGAATGCTGCAAGTTAATATGCGTAACCGTCAAGGGACGGTAGCTACAGGAACCGTCCGTGCCAATCATTTGGGAAAGACATGGAAGATGACCGTCCCAAAGAAGAGACTCAGACGGTTCCCGTACCGTGAGCCCATGACATCAACACTGGCCTCTTTCACTCGCACCACAAGAGCAGCCCCTTCCTTTCCTTCCCGGTTTTTGCTCTTGGTGTACGAGAGGACTCGCCAAATCCTCGTGTTGATGCCCGGACTCTGAGCACGTAGACAGGATAGGACATCCGCCGTAGACAGGTCTGGATCCGGAATCCAGCAGATGGCCTTCCTGAGGGGTACACTCTCCTCGCTGTAGACTGCCAAGCGAATGGTCCCCATGGGGGGCACGTTATTGACCACGGTCCTGATCTATTCGAAGGTGGCCAGGTGGCACCCTTGGATGTGCTTGGGCGAAGGTCCAGCTCCCGATCCTCCACTGACGAAGATTTCGCCGGGCAGACAGCTGTGCTGGACAGTTTGTCGAGGCGCCGATAGGGACGTGGCTCAGCAGAACCTTTTCCCGCCACATTGACTGACGCCAAGACCGCGCTCGTACCTTGAGTTGTCGTGGCTCGGCCATTGGCGGCAACCGCAGGGCAGGGACGTTTGCTGCTTTCAGCCATCGTTCTTCTCCGCTTACCTCGAGAGCGAGACAACTTCGGAGCGCCCGTGCCCACCGAGAATTCGGTAGCTTCCGTGGGTGTCACTTCCGCTGACCGAGGTCTTTTGGAAGACACAGACGCAGAAGGGCCGACAGAGTCACATGAGGATTTCTCCCGCATGAGCCTTGCCCGCCGCTTTCTTCTCTCCCTCCTTGCCACGCCTTCTTTGGGAGGTCGTGCATCCGCCGAAGAGACATCACAACTCAGGCCCTCCGAAACAGGGAAACGTTTCTCAGACTCTGAAGGAGAGGAGATTTCTATAGCAACCCCCGTTTCCTCCAGGATGCGCTTTCGCTCGTGAAGCTGAGAGACTTGGGTTATTGTTGGGACCTCCAGAATCCATGCCCCTGCCGCCGAAGCGGGTGGATTGCCACTTGTGTCGATTCCATCTGGAGTAATATCCTCTGTATTTTCCATTACCAAGGATGGTTTGTTTTCGGGACTCCTCCCTAACCAGTTTGGTTCGCCGATGGCACCCTGATTCTATGCCAACTTTGAGTCATCACACGAGTGTTGAAGGATAAGAAGATACATTATTGACAGCAGCTAGACATTTACGATTGCAAAGGTACGACTTTATCCATATAAAGAAAGTATAGTGAAACCGAAGCCTTAGTTTAGAGATTAAGGTTGAGTGGCAGACTTTATCGAAGGCTTTGGAAAAATTCGTATGAACTGCATCAATTTGAAGGCTATTATTTAAAGCCGACGAACAAAAATCTGAGAAAATAGCAAGATTAGTGACAGTTGCCCTACGTGCCATAAAATCATGCTGATTACTAGATATATTACGATTTACAGCGAAGTATAATTTTTGTTGTACAATATACTCAAAGAGCTTTGAAACCGTTGAAAGTTTGGAAATAGGTCTGTAGTTAGCGATGTCATTTGTATTCCCTGAGTTGAATATAGGTATGATAGAAGTAACTTTCCAAGCATCTATGATTTGTCCACAAGGTAACGATTTATTAAAAATTAGCAGAAGTGGATAGGCAAGAGCAGAGATGACAAAAAAAGATGAGAATCCATCAACATTCATTTGCCATGAACTTTTCATGTGCTGAATACCATCCCAAATATCATCAACAGTTAATTAGAGAGATATTAGATATCTAATTGGTTCTGACGCTGGTACAAAATTGGAACTGAAAAACTCCGCAAAAAGGTCAACAGCCTCCTTGATAGAGGAAGCGTAGTTTCCATTGAAGAAGACATCCAAGGGAATGCTAGAGCAGGACATATTGGATTTTACATATCGCCAGAATGCTGTAGAATTCGTTTTAATTTCATCCTCAAATCCTCGAGCATAATTATACTGTAGAACTTTATTTAAGTACTTAAATTTTTTAGCAAAGCCCAAATATTTATATCTGTGAACTTTCGCATTAGATAGTTTTAATATAAAAATAAAAAAACTTGTTCCTCAAATTCTTAAGCATTTTTATTTTGCAAAAAACAGGGCAAAACAGGTTTTTTACTCAAACATTCATGACTCAAAAACAACTCATTTTAGCTGCTGGGCATTCAGCTTAATTGAAGTTTGAGGTGTCCTCTTGATTTGGAAAAAGTTAGAAAAAAAAGATACACTTTTTGAAATATTGAATTTCGAAAAAATTAAATTTTTTTTTTTTTCCTAAATAAAAAATTTTCAACTACTTTTTTGCAATTGTTTCTACATGAAGTCGCTCGTGTAAGTAATGACGATCATTTTGAACCCAGAATTATTAAAATTGGTTTATTTTTGACTAAGTTATGGGCATTTAAAAAAAATTTCTTATATAATTAAAAAAAATCGATTTTGGGCCGAAGAACAAAATTGCCGATAAATCTTGAAAAAAATTTTTTTCGGGCGAACAAAAAAATACGTGTCTTATTATTTTGACCAGAGAGCAACATATTTGAGTTACAGCGAAATCGAAGAACATGTCCCGAATAGCCCGGTTGAATTGAAATGGAAAGCATCATCATACATTTTCGTTTTAAAGATAGCATAGCAAGTTGACAGATTAAATCCAGCAAATAGTGAGTCCCAATCCAAAACCGAAATTTCAGTATTAACAATGCTAAAATTACACCGTTTAACTTAACTTAACTTTGAATTTAAAAAGTTATCAACTAAATAAGATTCCAAAAAGCTGTTAACGTTTTAAGCAATTAAAGCACAGTTATTGTTGACATATGACCAGGCAATATTCGGCAAATTAATATCGCTAAGTTCGCAGAAGTTGAAGCCAGAATGAATACCCACAAGAGCTGTTACATTATCAACATGCATCTTTTCCAAATTATCTGGGACAGGAATGTAACTAGCGCAGATGTAAAGATTTGATTTCCCATGTACCAGGGCGCATCGTTGATCCAGAAGTGAGTTCTCGTTGTTCAAATGCACCAACGATGATCGATACTGACGCCAAATAGCTATTAAAACGTCTTTATTCAGCATTTAACCAAATCTCAACAAGAACATATATGCCGTAGTAAAAGTGAACACTCAGATTAAATAGAGCCTCAGACTTAGTTCTAAGTCCGGGAACATTTTGGAATTAAATCCTTAGAGACTTGGAAAGAACTTTTTTGGGAACGGAATCTGTTATAGTTTTACTGGTACAGAAGCTTCTTTCTGAAAAAACTCGAATTCGAAGAAAAATATCATAACGTGTTGGCGGAATGCTTAGCTTAAAATTAGTCCGCTTCAATGTTGAAACATCGACATCTTTTTTAACAAGTGGCAGGAAATCAAACTTGAATCGATTGATGTGTACTTCGAAATGTAAGATACGATGCTATCAGTAATGACAGAATTCGCAAAAGATGAAAGGTGAAGCCATTTCACGCGACATGCGGCCTTCAATTCATTACTCGTATTACTACCCACTATGACTTGAGATTTATTACTGGGATGGTTGTCAATTTTATCATTGCCGTTTTGGGCAATAGGAGCAATGTTTGCAGTAGAAGAAGAGCGCAAAGAGACCGTATTAGCAGTGGCAGCGTCAACACCGAGTACGGTGGTGATGAAGATGGCTAATTTACTGTGCGCAGTTGACCGCCAGCTAATTCATGTTTTTGTTTTGGCATTTTGTTCGCTCGTTATTGTTACCAGTCGGTTCGCGAAGTTTCACCGCTCGGAACAATATTTTGGTAGCATAAATCACGATTTACTGGTTGTAAAGTTCGAAATGCTTGGATTTCACTTTTTTGGTGTTAATCGAATCTTTGGCTCTCGTGCGTGAATTTTTGCGTATCTCAAGGCAGCCATTTAAGCCCATTCCTTCTTGCATTCTTCAATACCGATAAAAAGTTTTAATTTTTTCGAGTGTTTACTCTACGCCGATAATCTAAAGATGTACCATCATGTAAGAAGTTTTGAAGATTGCGTAAATTTGCAGAATGATATAATATCAACTCACTAACTTCGTGGTGCACTAACAATAGATTATCGCTAAATTTTGGTAAATGTAGCATCATAACGTTCTCTTTCACCTTCCATCTGCCTCATTAACATATGTTTAGTTACGCCATTGAGTAAGTAATAACATAGAGTCAAATATTATTATGTATGTAGGGTAGCAGTACTTGCACCCCATTTCCCCGCAGATATGTTGTGAGGTTCTTTTTGTAAAGTAAGAACTATGAAAAGAAAAGGGCAGGCAAATAATCGCGCCGAGTTATAGAGGCGAACACCGATGGCTAACAGAGCAAAAAACAGTAAACTACGAACAGTACGACGACGCCATTTATAAAGTGGACAAAAACAGGAAAATGGATGGATATACCTGAAAGCGTGTTCCTTAGTTTACTAGACTACGCTAAACCAAAAACCCCATTTGTTTTTTCATAGCTGTTATATTTTCGATGAAATTACGAGTAAGAAGAAGATTAAACATTTTTCTTTCTAAAGCATTTCGACAATATCAAATACGTCTTTACTTAGGACAACAAATCAAAAAAATCGGCGCGATTATTTACCTATCCCATTCCTTTCATACTTCTTCTACTTCTACATTTTGCGTACTCTAAGCTCGGATTTATCAAACAGGGCTCCCACGAATTTATCGACCCGCTGATACTAAAAATTAAGATTTATTATTGAGTATGCAAGCTTTATTTGGGATCCTAGATTAGAGGGTATTAAAAAAAATCACTAAATTTCTTGATTCCATGCCAAAATACGTAAGTACATACATATATTCTCCGGGGTCGAATTTTTAACTTACTAAACCTTTCTGACAGAGGAAAAAATCATTGTATTTCTTTTGTAAAGGACATTACGGATAATAGAGTGGGTTCACTTGAACTATTATGTTTTTTATCATTCTCATCAGACCTCTATTTTAGATAAAGTGCCATAGAGCTTAGATGGCTTGAATGAACCGATTCATAAGTTTACGGTGCTAAATAATGTTATGTTTATATGTTGAAAATGTGTATTGAACCATTGAGATAAAGTCGGAATCACTAAATTATTGGCAAACGTGCATATTGATGCGCTCTGTTGTGTGAAAAGAAGAAGAAGCGTAAGAAATTGTCTTATCAAATCGATAATTAATTATGCCTAAAAATGGAATATAATGAATAAGAGCACACATGTATATTTTTATTAGCACTCACGGGTAAATACAAAAATATATACATATGAACACGTATGTTAAGTGTAAAATTATCTACTTTTATAATGACATAAACATTGAAATAAAATAATTTTTATATAGCATTATAAAATATTTTACAAAAAATCCTACAAAAATAAAAATAATCGGATTAAAATATTGCCAAAGCATCAAATATGGTAGATTTGTGCGCACATGCAAAAGCATGCATGAATATACCTGCATACATATGTATGTATGTATGTATGTACATTAGGGTGTCCGTTATTTACCAATTTAATTATTTTTCTTACGACGCCCCCTAAATATATCATGTTTGGGGCAAGGTTTATTCTGAATATTAAGAGCTGATTTTGATCTGATAATTTTTCTTAGACGGAAAACTAAAAGTTTAGGGGGCGTCGCAAGAAAAATAATCAAATTGGTAAATAACGGACACCCTAATGTACATTTGCTATACTTGCTCAGTGCTTGGGCGAAGGCAAGTCGACACGGCACTTGCTTCGTGTCGATTTCTTTTTGAGAATACGAGCCGATCGTTTTTCGCCTCACAACTTATTGCAATTATTTGCCTTTCCTCTTTTCCCCCCTGTCCGACCGCATCAATCAGCCCGTTTACCAAAAATTTAGTGATAAAGTCACAATCAATGGTTCATCTTCTCCTCTGATTATCTCGTTCGCCGTTTATCACTTATTTTACTTGTATCTTATTCACTATGTACGCATGTAGATAAAACTTTTAACTTTTTACAACCTAGATGTTTGTAAATTAATTCAATAAATTTCGATAAATGAAATCAATAAATTGTCTTTATAATTTCTACTGTTGTTTCTATTTTCTTAATGTGTTTTCTCTCTTTCTCTCTCTATTTGTCTTTTCTTTTAATTTAATTGTTTTACGTTTGAGTGTGTCTTTTTATAAATGAACAAACGACACCTCAATTCTATCGAACTGAACCACCAAACAACACGTTCTCTAGGATTAATGCAGCCTTAAATCCAGCAACACTAAATAACGCGGCGCAGGCCTTAAACACTGCAGCCCTAAATCCGGCGACACTACTTGGGGGCAAAAAAGATCAGGTCAATTTTTATATACCAAGGCTACCAAGGCGATCAGTTAATGCTAACGAAGATACGAGGTGTTTACTATATTAATAATAAATATTGAAAAACCAACAAAATTGTATTAAATTGACAATAATTGAAGTTACATATCGCAAAACACATGCATGTACTCTTCCAATAGTATTTACACATACTCTCACGATGCTTTTTTTCATTATATATATTTGTATATATATGTATATATATATGGCAGTTATCGACATAATTACAATCTCTCTAATAGAAGCGTGACCGGGAAAAACTTAGAGCTCCGTTATAAAATTTGTAAATAGCTAAATATGTATGTCCCTTTCGCAAAACGCGTTGTTAGATATGTGATAAATTTAGAAAGCTTTCGTTGCTTTTACAAAATTAGTCCCGCAGAGTTTCTATGTACACAGCCAAAAGGTACACAAATGTCATGTGCATTTGCAGCAAAATATTTGAAAAAGTCAAAGACGTTCATAAGTAATGGGTGCAACGATATTCCGAAGTTGAAATCGTTGAAGACTTCCCCGGACGAAACCCAGACACAAAAAAAAAACTTTTCCAACAAAAGATCAGAAGATTACTAATTTGTTTATGACAAAGCCGAACTTATCGTTGCGTTAAGCTGAAGCAGTATAAATAAAAGTGGTTTTAATAAAACCAAAGACACTATTCGAGGACGTTGACGTGCATAAGTCCCCTTATTACGGAGCACATTAAAAGAACCGTTGCTCTCATTATCACACGTTGAAAGAAGGCTTTCATGGGTTAAGGCAAATTCATAATTGGGCACACGTAATATTCGCGGAAGAATATTACTTTTGGGCGAATAGTTGCATAGATCGCTGAACTGCTGGTGTACTGCTGATAATCGACAACTTCAGTTAAGGTTCATGCTTCTCCCTTCTCCCAAAAAAGATTTTGCCGTTTATTTATGTTTCCCGCCAAATCGAATGCAGTTTTGATGAAAAAAATTGAACAAAAAGCATTATTACTGAAGATATTTGGAAGAACTAGCCAACCTTGGATTTTACAAGAGGACAACGAGCTCAAACATTAAAGCCGATAGTGTGTAGAGTTGGACTTAAATGTTGGACTTGCTTTCACAGTCGCCTGATGTCAACCCTATGGAAAATCTTTGACCAATATTTAAGCTCAAAGGAAAATAAATATGCATGGTCAAAAGTTATCAAGGGAAATTCGGCTGATTTTTAATCTATTATTACCACAACCAGCGCAGAAATTAACACAAAGTATGACTCGAAGATGTGAAGCCATTATAGCTAATAGAGGTAACTACAGATTTTTTTGAATATTATTCGATACAATGCAGTTGTTTGAATCGAATTGGTGGAACAGTTTCTAAGTTATGGCGGTCACGCTTCTATTAGACAGACTGTAATTGTATAATAGAGCAGTGAAAAAATTTGAGACCTCAGTGTTTTGAACCATTTTAATGTATGCAAGCACTACTTCTGTTTGTAAAATACCCCCCTACAAATATATATACAATTTGTCAAAAATTACTTTTGACATAGAAAATAAATTAAATTTTTCGACTTCAATAGCAAAAAATAGGAAACTTTATTTATCTTTGACTTCTTTTTTGTACTGATTCATATTTATTCACAGCATCTAAAAGGGATTTATAAAAAAAAAAAACCTAAAATTCTTTTGGAATTGCTCTCAAATGTAACACACACCAACATAAAAGAATTTATAAGATTTATAACCAAACTAAACATTTATTTTGAAGTGTGATATATACATAAGTCTTATTTGTACACAAAGTGGAAATAAATTAATTTTAAGAAGCTGATGGCCTTAGTTGCTGGCGCTTTTTCTAGATTGTTAAGGCATAATTATATTCTCCTTTTTCAATAATAATAAATAAATAAATAACCTAAAATTCTTTGGAAAAAGCAATAGAAGCAACACAAACAAGTAATACACTACAGGGTTGCCAATATTCGACGGACCCATGTGACAATTCTGTATCTTTTGACAAAGACGTCAGATTGCTTAATGACATACCGCGTTGGAAGCGTCAGTCCAAGCAAATGTTTACCATGGAACAGTACATGCCACGCGAGCGCTCCCAAATTGTTGAAATTTACATTCAACAAAAGAAGTCAATTGTGAAAACGCAACGTAAAAAATTAAATAATGTGAAAAGTGGGCTTTCTAAGAACACCATTAAACGTTTGTACGAAAGGTTTTCGACTGGTGATGCTCTTTCTAATTCAAAGAGGTCAAATCAAAACCGACCAAGGCGATCGGATGAGAATATTACCCTTGTGCGGGCCAGTGTTGAGACATCGCCAAGGACATACCAAAATCGCCGTTCTCAGCAGTTGGGCATTGCTCGGACCACTTTACAACGAATTATCCGCATTGATTTGCATTTATTCCCGTATAAGATTCAATTGACGCAAAGATTGTTGCCTGGGTCCGTCGAATATGAGCAACCCTGTACTTCGACACTGTTAATAAACTTTTTTATTAAATACATATGTGAATACGTAATTTTTCGATTGATTTCATATTTGACTTCAATAACATTTTTGAGGCGCTTTTTCATAGAATGGACCTGTGTATATTATATTGGTTATGTCGTAAAGTCTCCTACTCCTTTACTACCTCCAAACCATAACGGACATTTTTCCAAATTTAACCGTGGGAATTATATTTCGATTTTGTAATGTTGTCAAGGGCTTGCGCTATACTCTAGTCGGTCCATCGTTGTAATACAGTATCTTCTTTGTCTCGTCGCAAAATATAACGCCGTCCCAATGATCTTCTGGTTCGGAAATGTGGTTCAAAGCAAAACACAGACTTTTTCTACATGCTGTGCAGACAGCAATGGTTTCTTGTGTGCTGATCTCGATGAATATTTGTGATACAGTATGGCTTCACGCACTGCTTCATGAGAGACAACAATACCACACTCCTCGTTAAGGTCTTTGCAAGTGTTCTGAAGGAAATTCTCGGGCTTTGATTCAATTTTCGTATAATCAAGCATTCTGCACGTTCAGTAATTTTAGTTTTCGCACTAATTTACCTTCTTTTTCCGCTCGATTTGTAATATTATAAACTATCTGACGGGTTCTGAACACTTTTACCAAAGTAGTAATTATAATATAATAATTGCGTAATATCAAAGGATTACCTTTTAAAACGCATTCTAAAAAGTCCAGTAAAACAAACATTTTTCATTGAATGATAAAACGAAAGCATCGAAGTGATCATGGCAAAGTAGGGAAGTTAATCGCGCAACTTATTCTGAAGAAATTGAAAAAGCAAAATGTAAAAACAGTTCATTGACATTGTCGAAATAGCCTCGCTGTTTTTCCAAAAAAATTTACATTTTTTCTTTTAAATCCCCTTCAAATGCAGTGAATAAATATGAATCAGGAGAAAAAAGATGTCAAAGATAAACAACGAGTGCTATATTTTGATACTGAAGTCGAAAAATTGAATTTATTTTCTATGTCAAGAGACATTCTTGACAAACTGTACATAAGCTACATTCTTTTGCACCCACCCTTCAAAAAAGCGTGAAGTAGATTATTGATTAACGTGGAAACAACAACTCAAAATAAGCTAATCAAATTGTCATAACGCGATTGAGCAATATCCGATCTTATTAGTAGTAAAGTAAAAAAATACTATTGTGAATAGACCCCTGTTAATAGACCCCTTTAGGAATTCCAGATGTACGTTAAGCTGCTGGATACAGAAATAAAACCACGGCGCATCTGTATAAGGTGGTATCAGTAGAACAGCTGATCTGTTTATTTTCCTACGATTTTACGGTTTCAATGTCAAAGTGAGCTGCTTTTTTGTTTCTTTGCTTATATTCTGAATACAATTTTTGCATTCAAACAACCAACAACATGCAAAAATAAAATATTTGTAAGTTTTGCATTTGTACTACTGCTATCACCTTGTATGGATTCCTCTTGGGAAAAAATGAAACCTGAAACCGCTAAATACGCACATGAAACGAAATAAAATGGAGAAATTGTATGTCAATGTAGATATAATCGATTTCTGGTGTTCTTTTGCAGGTCGGATGCACAGAGAACAATAATGTATAGAGAAGTCTCACGAGCTACGAATAGTGTGAATTATCAAAAATAAAGTCTGACCGCGAAGACTTTTTCACCTCGCTCAACTCGACAGCGGGGAGCTTCTTAACAGAGCTGATTACAGTGAATTATGTACAAGTACATTGGCTCTGCTCAGTTTTTGGTTTCTGTATGAATTCAAATTGACGAATGCCGACGGCATTTTGCAAGCCTGCTTGTGCATTTTTATGTTCCCTTGATAAACGAAAATTTATTTAATTTATATTTTCAAACAAATACAACCAAATAAAGATTTAAATCCAAGTAACTTTAATGTCTGTTGCTTTAATTTTAAAAGAAGAATTTAAACAAAATACATTATAAACGACCTCACATTTTGTTGTGTGCGTTTTAGTAAATTTGATGGAAATTTGTACTAATTTTTCGAGTCGAAATTAATTTTAGACAAGAATTCAAAGAGCATATTGGTATATTGATGAATATATACGTATATCAATATATGTATATATATACATATGTTATGTTAGTTATATTTGTGCAAAAGTTCAATTGCATCTTCAATTCTTATAGTGTTACAAATGTATGTGCACACGCACTGCAGCAACAATGACCTATCTCACGACGCATCGCCTTATCATATTTATGTACACTTGAATATGCATTTTTTGTTCCTTTGCCAAACGAAATTTTTTTCAATTTACATACTGTGAGCGTCAAAAAAAAATGTACAAAGCATTTTGTTATAATATGGATTTTATTTCAGTCTTTTATAACAAAACAATATATTTCAATTTCATGTTTTTTAAATTAGTATTTGATTCTCTACTAATTACTATAAAACAACAAAAAATAAATAACAACAACAAAAGTTGTAAGACAAAAACAAATTTTAGTGCATATTTTACGCGTCAAAATAAAGTGTACAGAGATATTATATATTTTACAAAAATGATATCGATTTAGTATTTTGTTGATTTCCCTTTTGCTTTGATAACGGAAGACAGTCTTCGGGGCATCGACTCAACTAGTTTTTTTGTCACGTCAGATGAAATTTTATCCCACTTTTCGTTTATAGCGAGTTTCAGCATATCCATATTGGTGATTGTCCTTTTCCACATTTGGCGGTCTAAATGCTCCCAAAAATGTTCAATAGGGTTTAAGTCCAGTGACTGCGGAGGATGATCCAATGTCTTAGGAGTACGCTAAAGCAGCCATACTTTTACTATTTTTGCTGTGTGCTTGGGATCATTAACTTGTTGAAAGATCCAAGATCCCCGCAAGTCTAATTTCTGCACACTGGTTATTAAATTATTTTGTAAAATATTCAGATAATCTGGTTTGTTTATGGTACTTTCAATAAAAACCAAATTGCCAACTCCGCTTGCCGCCATACATCCCCAAACCATCACCGAACCCCCACCGTGCTTAACTGTGGTTATCGAATTTTGGTCGGCATACTCTGTATTTTTGGTTCTCCAGACTTTAACCGGTTTTTTCTGCCCAAATACCTCAAACTTACTTTCATCGCTAAACAGGACATTGTTCCAGAAAGAAACATCCCGATTTTCGTATTTTTTTGCATAAGA
Organism: Anastrepha ludens; assembly: GCF_028408465.1. Lineage (NCBI taxonomy): Eukaryota > Metazoa > Arthropoda > Insecta > Diptera > Tephritidae > Anastrepha > Anastrepha ludens. The sequence continues at coordinate 18,316,605 of NC_071503.1, forward strand.
GTAAAGCCATGTCAAGTGATCCTCGAAAATTTCACTAAGTCACGGATTTTAGGGCAAGATGTCTCGTGGTGTAGTCAAAGTCATGTTAACGCTGTTCTATAAATATTTCGCGCAAATTCCAATTTTAGCAATTGCAAGATTAAATTGAAAAATTAAGTACTCCAAAACTACAATAGATAATGACGTGAAATTTTGCATACCATTCAAGTATTGTCTGTACTATTTTTCAAGAGTTAATAACTCTTTTATTTTGACAAAAATATAAATAAATAATAACTTTTTGTAATCAGTTGCATTTTTTCATGTTTTCTTCACGCTGTTAAACAACAGGGGACTTACGCATAATTGTGCAGAAAACGCTTACCTTTAATAATCTGAAAATAGAATTTTGTACTTTTACTCCATTTCCGAGATATTGACTGTTTTGTAACTTGATGCGCTCGAAGGTAGCATTGCTGCCATCGGCTGATCGGTCGCGCGGCGGCTTGAGGGACCGCACAAACTGAAGCAGTGTACAACAAATTTCATTAAAATAATTATATTGTATTAGAAGTCCGAAAGATTCCAACTATAGTACATTTTTACCATAATATGACAGTTTTATTTACGTTTCTTTCTTTTATTTGCTGATAGTATTTTCAAACAAAGGATCGTCTTTTGAAAAAAATCGACTTTGAATTTTTTTTCCAATCGTAGGTTGAAACTGGTTATATTGCCGCGCATTTTTTATCGCTACACCTCCTTTGATGCGGCTTTGATATTTTTTTTCATGAGCATCATGCTCAAGTTGAGAGCAAAAATCAAAATCAATTGTTTTGAAAGCATTTTCGCCCATTCATAGAGAGCTTCAAGGTTACTTATATGATCCCCGCTTACACGTTGCATACTTGCTTTATGTGCTAATCTCTTCACAGCTCCTCCAACTCCATCGTACGCTCCTTTTCCATCAGACGTTACGAAAAAATTCCATTCAGCGTCGATCGCAAAATCATTCTTATGATGATATAAATTTGAAACATTAAATTTGTTTGTGTACTGTGAACCTGCCCCATCAGAGAAGTAAACATTTTTTTTCACATTTCTACATCCAAATTTGGACAGAATTCGCGTCATGAGTCAATTTTCCAGATATCATCACCAAACTAAGATGATAAGCTACTCCATCTTTGCGATAATATAATATAACATAAGGATGGAGAGTAGCTTGAGTATTAGACCAATGATGGGATTGGATTGCAACTTGAATCTGGAAAGTGTAATTTTCTTAACTGACAACATATTCTTCATCGGATACAGTATTTTTTTCTCAACAAAATACGCCACTTGAATTTTCGATAAGAAATCATGTTTACGGACTGCAGATAAATCGGCACCAAGCGTTTCTACAAACTTTGCTGGTTTCTCTATTTCTTGCACAATTTCGCATCTGTAATGGAAATATTCTTAATCATGCATGATGTACTATAATGAAAATGGAGATTTTTTTATTTACCCACTTCCCCCAAAGACTTTTGAACGCCTCATAAAGGTTTACAAAACGCCCTTCATGGACACGTGGAATTTTTTGAATTACGCAGTTACCGGTCAGTGTTCACCCATTGACTGTATGTGATTTCTTCAACTTCATTTTCGGTCAAAGTTTGTTTAATGTGTTCCATGACTGCTGATACTCCGGGACATGCTTTGCAATCACGCAAAAAACAATGGGGCGTCGAATTTTCGCAGACACACTCTTTTATCAAATCGCCCATATTCTCCTGAAAATTTACTTAAAATTTTTTTAATTCATGCCTGATTCCATAAATTTTCAAAGCCAAATTCTGATGCGTTTTACTCACGCAAACTTTGTGCGTCAAAAGAATCTATAGAGATATCCGACGTCTCACTTTCGGCACTTTGAGTAGGACTGAAAAAAGAAACGTGCACGCTGCTTCAGTTTGCGCGGTCCCTCAAGCCGCCGCGCGACCGATCAGCCGATGGCAGCAATGCTACCGTCGAGCGCATCAAGTTACAAAACAGTCAATATCTCGGAAATGGAGTAAAAGTACAAAATTCTATTTTCAGATTATTAAAGGTAAGCGTTTTCCGCACAATTATGCGTAAGTCCCCTGTTGTTTAACAGCGTGAAGAAAACATGAAAAAATGCAACTGATTACAAAAAGTTATTATTTATTTATATTTTTGTCAAAATAAAAAGAGTTATTAACTCTTGAAAAATAGTACAGACAATACTTGAATGGTATGCAAAATTTCACGTCATTATCTGTTGTAGTTTTGGAGTAATTAATTTTTCAATTTAATCTTGTTTAAAATTTTGATTGTTAATAACAATTGCTAAAATTGGAATTTGCGCGAAATATTTATAGAACAGCGTTAACATGACTTTGACTACACAACGAGACATCTTGCCCTAAAATCGGTGACTTAGTGAAATTTTCGAGGATCACTTGACATGGCTTTACTCATAATCAAGACGTTTTTTTATTAACTGTAGATATTAGCTGCTTTTTTCGTGAGAGACGACCATGTAACCCATTTGCGTGCAGCGCTCGACGTATTGTACTGGCACTTACGCTAGTATTTGATGCAGTTGAAAATTCTTGTGATATTTTGACCGCACTTTTAAAGGGATTTTTCTTCACATCACGCACTATAGACCTTACGGACGGCCTGCACCTGGGCGATTTTCTACTTTGCCGAACTCTTTGTATTTTTCAACTATTTTTTTACAGTATTATGGCTTCTGTTGACAATAGAGCCAATTTCACGAAAGGTTTTACCTTCATTCCGAAGCTTTAGTACCAGTTCTCTAACATCAGTCGAAGTTTGTTTACCCATTATTAAAAAAAAATAAATAATAGAATTTAATTTACTGTAGACAAAAACTTTACACTCTGCCGATCACAACCAATTAAAATACAATATGAAAAAAGTTACAATGCATCGAAAAAGGAAGTAAACAACCAAATATAACGGTATTTTTTACCGTACAACATCGCTAAAATGCTACTGATGCACACAGCAAAAATGGCTGCTTTAGCGTACTCCTAAGACATTGGATCATCCTCCACAGTCACCGGACTTATACCCTATTGAACATTTTTGGGAGCATTTAGACCGCCAAATCCGGAAAAGGACAATCACCAATATGGATATGCTGAAACTCGCTATTAACGAAAAGTGGGATAAAACTTCATCTGACGTGACAAAAAAACTAGTTGAGTCGATGCCCCGAAGACTGTCTTCCGTTATCAAAGCAAAAGGGAAATCAACAAAATACTAAATCGATATCATTTTTGTAAAATATATAATATCTCTGTACACTTTATTTTGACGCGTAAAATATGCACTAAAATTTGTTTTTGTCTTACAACTTTTGTTGTTGTTATTTATTTTTTGTTGTTTTATAGTAATTAGTAGAGAATCAAATACTAATTTAAAAAACATGAAATTGAAATATATTGTTTTGTTATAAAAGACTGAAATAAAATCCATATTATAACAAAATGCTTTGTACATTTTTTTTTGACGCTCACAGTATGTAAATTGAAAAAAATTTCGTTTGGCAAAGGAACAAAAAATGCATATTCAAGTGTACATAAATATGATAAGGCGATGCGTCGTGAGATAGGTCATTGTTGCTGCAGTGCGTGTGCACATACATTTGTAACACTATAAGAATTGAAGATGCAATTGAACTTTTGCACAAATATAACTAACATAACATATGTATATATATACATATATTGATATACATATATATTCATCAATATACCAATATGCTCTTTGAATTCTTGTCTAAAATTAATTTCGACTCGAAAAAAGTTACTTTGATTTTAAATGTTGGATTTAAATCTTTATTTGGTTGTATTTGTTTGAAAATATAAATTGAATAAATTTTCGTTCATCAATTGAACATAAAAATGCACAAGCAGGCTTGCAAAATGCCGTCGGCATTCGTCAATTGGATTTCATACAAAACCAAAAACTGAGCAGAGCCAATGTACTTGTACCAGAGAATGTTAATGCAATGAGAAGGTGCAAATGTTACTGTGAGCTTTTTTTAGTACAATTGAGATTTGAAAGATTTGAAGTAAGGAAATTTAGCACACCGAGTTTATAGACACCTCACTGACTTTTGCCCACACAAAAATTAGATCACCTCGACATTAAACCAATTAAATTTTTACTATTTTCGTATTTTTGAAATAATAAGCGAATGCGTAAAATTTATTACATAATTTTTTTTTCAATTACATTAAACAAAAAACGAATTTAAAAAAAAAAAATTAATAAAAAAAAAGGTTGCGCCGGGAATTGAAATCGAGTCTAACATGTGGCGAGGAAAAATAGGCGGAGCGTTTATTTCTTCGACTGCTTATATTTTTACCATTTGGTTACTTTTGAAATGATAAGTGGATACATAAAACTTATTACAAATTTTTTTACGTAAAGAAAAAAAAAATTTAAACACGAAAAAAAAAAATTTGCGAGGAATTGATGGCAAGTCACGTGGGGAGGATAAATACGCAGAGCGTTTATTTCTGCGCCTGCTTTGTGAACAAAAGGTTTGTGATTTCTACATAGATATGTATGCGCGCGACGCGAATAAGTTTTAATAAATTCTGAAAGTTATTCATGAAGTTTTTCATTACATACATTCATACTCTATATGTACATAAATGATGGTATATGACAATATACATAATATGTATGTATGTACATGTCAATAGGAGGTATTTGCATTCAGAAAATAAAACGGTTTAAGATAAATCAACACTTATTTCATATTGTATGTCACTTTATAGTTAATGTATTCGACAGCATTTACATACATATGTATGTATGTATGTACATTTGTATATGAAAAACAATAATGCACAAGCGTAAGAACATCATCTTCCTTTCATACCTACATATGTACATATGCATGTATGCCCAATAACCTTGACTTATGTACATACATATGTACACATGTCACAGCACATCACATTCTTACAAGAAATCAAATGCACACGCACTAGTGAACGAGTTTATTTCTAACAAGTGCAAAAACAATTCTGCTCTATGTATGTATATATACCCACTTTATGTCCTAGCATATATACATACATACATATATACCTACTTGCCTTCTAAACTTCCTACAAAATAATTGTATTCATACTAGTGAAAACCCGCCCGTTCCGCTGGTCGTCTTTAAAAATATCTAGATTAATTAATAAAATTAAGCCGAAAAATACTGTGTGTTTTTTATAAAAATTCTCGCGCATGAATAGTAATGAAAGAAGTGTTAAATAGTAGTAGCAATTAAAAAACGTTTGATGTGATTTACTTTATTACTTTTTTATTGTAATGCTCTTTGGTATACAATATTTTTCGTTTTTCCATGCGTTGTTGAATAAATGAACAATACCAATGGCTCACCAACTCTTGAGCATGAAACATAAAGTTGGCCATGAGAAAAACATGGGTATTCTAAATCAATACCACAAATTGATAAAGTTTGGCCTTGTGACTTATTAATAGTAATCGCGAATGCAAAGCGAACAGGAAATTGAAGACGTTTGGTATCATTGGTATTCGCGGTATTAAAACGTCTTCACCAGAGTATTTTCCATTCAAAATTGTTGCTTCAATGACGTTATTCATCAATCTCTTAACTGTTAATCGAGTGCCATTACATAGTCGTGGTTGATTTATGTTTCTCAACATAATAATTGGTGCTCCTATTTTCAAGTTTAGCACGTGTGGCGGTAATCCAGGTAAATCAAGGGAATTCAAAAATTCAGTGGGATAATTTACAATATAATCTTGATTTGTAACAGTGTCAACGGATCGATATGTTTGTTCTGGACTTGGTATGTTAGCCAAAATAGGCGCATTCATTTCATTCACATCTTTATTTTTGCCAGCCATGATGGCTCGTTCACTAAGCCAATCATTATTTTTGTAATTTTGAGGCAAATTTGGGAAAATACTTTGAATTAACTGTTCTTTCGTTTGACTTATTTGACAAAAGTTTGGTTGTAAAGCTATTAAGCGAGTTAAATTATCGACAGGAACTTTGCCATTTCCAATATCCAATAATTGCTGTGAAAATTCAGCTGCTGATGGATAATTTTGCATAAGAACACGTGCATTTGAGTGTTTGAAAATGTCTCCACAAATATGATGATTTCAAACATGCAGCCAATTCATCTGCTAAAATCACCTGCCAGCAGCACTAAGGCACGACCAAACATTTCATTTTTACTACGTAAATCTCGTAATGTCCTATCAAGCGCTTCCAGTGACTTTTTATGTGCCATCGTGCACTCATCCCATACAATTACGTGTGCGAAAAAGCGGAGAAGGAGAAGAGAACTGTTCTATTCCCCCCTGCTTTAACCCTGCTATGTGTTTAGGTGCAAATGACTTTTTTGCGTAAGGTCTGATATAAAATAAGTTCTATTTACTCTTCTTAAATTTATATAAACTTTTCCAGGCGAAATAAAAAAACTGACATATATTTGCTTCAACCGTATATTTGTGAGTACACAGGTAATACGTAAATATTATATATGAATGATATAGGTAATATCTCATATTAGCATAACCTTTCTGCAACAAATTAAGGAAACGATCACCAATCACGTCGGGAAAATACAATGAATTTTTCACTATAACTGACTTCAGATTAACGTTTATATAATAAGCGTATATGTAAGATTTTAAAATTTTTTTAGAATTTTTATTTTTTTTATTTTTAATAATAAATGGTCTTCCTCTTCCTGTAGCTATTCCCTTTCCTCTTCCATCTCCATCTCCAGATCCTTCTCCTTTCTTTATCCCGGAAACGGGCAGTAAATATTACTTCACTTAAAAGCTTTCATCAACAGCTTCCATCTGATAACCATATTGTACAAACACATCCAAGGGTACCTTGGTACACCTTTTCGGCTATATCTCGAGACCCTGGTCACTCAGAGATCAAAAAAATACTCTATATTAAAGCACTCATCAGTAGCTTTGATTTGATACCCACAATGTAAAAACACATCCTAGGGTTACCGGGGTCCTCGTTTTGGCCTTCGGCAGCGCCACCTGGTGGCGAGTGGAATCAATAAGCATATTCTTCTAACCTTCACCGTCGAAAAAAATATATATATACCAAATTTCATAATAATCGGCCCAGACACACACGACCAAAATGTATTCAATTCTAATGAATGCTATGTGCGGTACAAAAAATACGTGCGCCAAATAGCCAAAACACACTCACTTAACCGACGCACCGCACACACACGCGTTATCGGATTTCAACCAACCTTCACAGAAACCTTTGCCAAAGCAACACCAACAACGTGTGAAACTTTCACTGTTTTCCTTACACGCGTTGCAGAGATTACCCCGGACAAATGCACACTTTTTTCCGGCTTAATTTTTATATATGTATATAGATGTTACTACATCCATGCACGTTCATACATTCATGCATATATGCGCGAGCACAGCGCTCCCTTCTTGATTCCGTGTACTTTTGTCTTTCATCAGTCGATATTCTTAATATTGTACTCACAAAAACACAATACTTTGATAGACGCAAATGCAACAGCAAGCGCAACGCGATGGCCGCTTTGCCACCACACATTCTAAAATGTTCTAGAACACAACAAAAACACATACCTCACATGCGCATGTCGCCCGAAGCTAAAATCTAAGCCTAGCGGCTACAAAAACAAAATACATTCGTAGACGCAGTCGCAGCGGCCATGATTCTATCAGCGACGGCGCTGAACAATTTAGAACAAAAACAAAAAGTTCATTCATAAGTTCGAGCTCATATTTAAGTTTCATTAATAAAACGAGCCCCCCATATGCCAATTTTTGCGACCATTCGAAAATAGTCAATATTGGAATATTTCGCGTCGAATTATTTGCCAATATTTGATAAATCTGGAATTTTTGTCATATCGAGTGGCCGCGGTTCCGTATGTATGTGTGCACCCTTATATGTATGTAAGTATGTCTTCTAACTGTTCGACAGTCGCGAGTTAATGCGACTTAGATTCCTTAAACAATTCCAGCGAATCACACATTTCTGTTCGCAAAGCCGCATACATATATGTACCCTGTGATCAAAAAGTACCGGGAATGTTTGAATTAAACATAACAGAGTTAAATTTCAGGCAAATTTATATTATCTCCTTCAAAATATGACCCGTCTGAAGCAACACACATGTGCCAACGTTTAACCCAGTCCTCCAAACAGCCCCGGTAGGCCGACATGGCCTTCAGCTCCTTCGTCGTATTCTCTTTGATCTTTTTGATCGGTGCGATGACGCGTTATCATCACGCAAAATCCAAGAATTGTTTGCTCACATTTCCGGCCGTTTACAACATACAGCATCTCTCAAAAGCTTCAAAACAGATAAATAATATTCTTTATTGACTGTCTGGCCCGATGGAAGGTACTCATGGTGTACTATGCCTTGGCAATCGAAGAAAACAGTCAACATCACCTTCCCGGTTCTTTTTGCTCATAGGGTATACATATCCCATCTTTTCACTGACGGACAAGAAGGCGGTCGCAGTTGTTGTTTTTTATGTGCATACATTTTGCGTTCGTTGAAGGCTTGTATATATTTATATATATTTATATACATATGCGTGTATGCGCGTTTGGCTTTCTGGATGCATCCATGGATATTCGAACATTTTCTCATCAATATGTGTATGTAAGTAGTTCAGATTTGTCTAAAGAGATTAAATATAGGAATGCATATTCAAATGATTGCCTTTATGGCTGATTTACATATAAATCCATTCAAAAGAAGTATGAATAATGTTATATAGAAAATAGATTTCTAAATAACAGGTATTAGAAAAACCTGAATACACTATTTTAAATCAATTCTAATTAAACCAAATATAAAAAATGAAATAAAAATATCGAACAGAAAACTGTGTACAGGACTTGAACCTGAGTAAAATATGGGACGATGTACTTAATCACGACACGTCTTTCACGATTGCGCTGAACTATAATTAGTAATGAAGTTTTCTAAATCCCTCATTTATTCGATTCCCAGTTTTATATGCACATATTCCAGAGAACGTTAAATATAGAGAATTCTCACGAGCTACGAATAGTGTGAGTTGTCAAAAATGAAGTGAAACCGCGAACACTATTTCACCTCGCTTAACTCGACAGCGGGGAAGTTCTTAACAGGGCTGATTACAGTGAATTATGTACAAGTACATTGGCTCTGCTCAGTTTTTGGTTTCTGTATCAAATCAAATTGACGAATGCCGACGGCATTTTGCAAGGCATTTGCTTGTGCATTTTTATGTTCCCTTGGTAAACGAAAATTTATTCAATTTGTATTTTCAAACAAAGGTGATGAAGAAAAAATGATTGAATTTATTATATGCGCCAAATCAAATCAAAGTAACTTTAATATTTTGATTTAATTTAAAAAAATACATTATAAAACGACCTCTCACATTTTGGTATGTGCGTTTTAGTAAATTTAAAACTAAACAAATTTGATGAAAATTTTTACTAATTTTTTGAGTCGAAATTAATTCATAGCATACAAGTGTTTTGGTATATCGACATACATATGTATTTACATTTGAACATGCATTTATTTGTTCCTTTGGCAAACCAATTTTTTTTCAATTTACATTTTATTACAGGGAATAATAATATACATAAATTTGTATGTATGCATTTTCTAGATAGTATAAAAGTTTAAAATAAATAAAGGAAAACTTCAAAGAAACGTATTTGCATATATGGGACAACTAAGTTCTATTGCATCTTTATTAAATATGTATATGTTGCACGCATATGTGTGCACTGAAGCAACATGACCTACCTCACGAGCATCGCCTTATATTTCATGTAAATAACCTAATGATCAAATTCCTGCCTCACAAATGCTAAAACAAATTTCTTTTGAATACTCATGTACACTTGGTGCCCATATCCCTTCAAACAAATCAAAAAATTCTGTATACAAAACGCTTCATTACCAGGCACACAGGAAGATGGCATATGCAAATATAAATATTGAATTCAAGCAAAACAATGCTTATTAATATACACATATGCATGTACATACAACCGCACACACAGGGCATTCGCTTTATTCCTCAAAATGCGTATGCCGTTCAAAGCTAAAATTCTATGCCTAGCGACTACAAGAACAAAATGCAGTCATAGACGCAGGCGTAACGGCCATCATTCTAGTTGCCATAGCGCTGAACAGTCGCAGGGGCGCCGAACAGTTTCAACTATTGTACGGTACAACAAAAACTCATCATCAAAAAATTCATTGATAAATTCGAGCTCATAGTTCTAAGAGCAAGTACTTTCATTCATAAAACGAGCCGCCCATATGCCAATTTTCTCGACAATTCGAAAATAGTCAATATTTGAATATTTCGCGTAGAATTATTTGCCAATATTTGATAAATCTTCAATTTTTGTCAAGTCGAGTGCCCGCGGCATCGTACATATGTATGCAAAAATATATGTATGTAAATATGTCTTTCTAAATGCTCGACAGCCGCAGCTGCTGTGCGTCAAGTGCGCGCATGAGCATACAGTAAGTTGCAGAAGAAAACAAGTAGCTTAAAAAAAAAGGTCTGATTCGGACATTTTAATACTAAGATAAAATTTGGAAACAATTATTTTATGTTAACTGATAGTAGGCAAATAGTTAATTAGTAGATCACTTTACGTATGTAGTTTTTCAATTGATAAAAAGTGCACAAAACATATGCATATATCTGCAGTTAGAAACTTACTCTGAAATCAGAGCATTTGTAGGTGCCTGTAAACATGTCAAGGTTACTGTACATACAATGCTGTGCCTATGAATGTGCGCTGCGCCTTTGAATGCGCGCTGGATTTCTTGCGAAGTTTTACCGTTTTATCTTGAGCTGTGTATATAAATGTATATAAATTCACAAATTTACATTTGCATATGCCATCTTCCTGTGCGCCTGGTAATGAAGCGTTTGCTATAGAGGATTTTGATTCAGTTGAAGGGAATTCAACAAAGTTTTACAGACACCAGACAGACAGACATAACATATGTACATAATTTGGATGATTTGGAGAAATTCAAATATATAGGTCATATTAAAAAGCTACCTAGCATTCTTTGCTTCTAATCACCAACAAATTCTTATCGACTGCTGCTAAATTTACATAATTCAGCCCCTTACTGTTAATTTTTGTTGAAAAATGTGTCTGTGGTGAAATTGTCTTCGCGAGACGAGTACCCCTCGAAAATGAACACTTTGCTGTCATTAAGACTTCTCTATATTTAACGTTCTCTGCATATTCTGCGTTAGTTGAAAGTTTGTATGCGTAATTATATGCATATGTATGTATGTGTGTATGCGCGTTTGGCTTTCTGGACGGATATTAGAACGATATTTTCTCATCAATATAATTTGGATTTGATGAAATAGATTATAGACATATGTAAATATTTTCTGTTTTGATTGATTTATATAAAAATCAGGTCATATCCAGTAAGAACTATTTTATACCGAAAAGAAATTTCCATTTATGAAATACAAAAAAAAACAGTATTTTAAAGAAATTTTAATTAAAATAAACTCAAAAATTTTACCAAACTTTCCTGGTTTGAATGGTAAAAAAAAATGTGCAAGAAAAAAAATATGACTTCAGGACTTGAACCTGAATTAAATACGTGCCAAAAAAAAAAAACGAATAATTCCGCCGACTTTAGCTTCTGCACCACAAATTAACTGCCGCACGGCCTTCTTAATCGCAAACTTATTCGCTTCGCTGTGGGCATGAAATAAGTCGATTTCCTTAGTAGTGTGCCGAAAAATCTTATGAAATTCCTCAGTAGTTTGGTAAACGCACTAGTGAGGAAAGTTGAATTTGAAATTACCTTAGTATGAATCTACAAATTAGAACTCGAAAAAAGCTCATTTAACATTTGCTCCTTCTCATTGCATTAACATTCTCTGCTTGTACATAATTCACTGTAATCAGCTCTGTTAAGAAGTTCACCTCTGTCTAGTTGAGCGAGGTGAAAAAGTCTTCGCGGTCAGACTTTATTTTTGATAATTCACACTATTCGTAGCTCGGCAGACTTCTCTATACATGAACGTTCTCTGATGCACAGCAGAAAGAATACAGGTTTAGTAAATAGGTATACCTGTAGTATTGCTTCAGCAGTAGTACTTTCGGCAAAAAAACTCTTAACATAAAAAGGCCTTTTGTTTAGTCAAAACTTTAACCATTGAGATAAAGTCAAAAGCACTTAATTTTTGGCAAACGGACATATTGGTGCGGTCGGTCGGTTGAAAAAAAAAGGAATAGCATCGCGACGAGCCGCAGCGGCGAGAACCAACATTCAGCGCATCATAAACCTTCGGAAATATATAGTCTGGTTTCTGGGTCTGAATGTTGGTTAAATTTTGTCGGCTTGTGTAATCATGTACGCGCTTCGCTAATGTATTGGTTGCTCCGCTTAGCAGCTCAAAATCATACGACTAAATAAAGATAGCGAAAACAACTTACAGACAAAAATGTTCACAAAAGAATGCTCTATAAAAAAGCTCTAAAGTATATTTTCCATAAAATCTATAAAAAAGAAGTTATTACGCTTTAAAACAATTCATCCCTTAATTTTTCGCGTAATTTTGTTTATAACTTTTTTATTATTAATTTTACAATAAAAAGTTTTGAATGAAAGTTGTAGATAATATTATTGTCTACAAAAAAGTATCTTTCAAAATGTTCGTAACTTTCGGAATTCACAAGATAAACGCAAAAAACCAGTTGCACCCTTATTTCCAAGATGGGGCCGCGGGATACAACCCCCGACCCCGAAAACTCAAACTTAAGTTCACAGTGATGGGCTTTACATAATAAAACCATAAACTCGCATACTCCTAAAATTACTAAGTTAAATCTTCTTTTGACTGGACTACAAGTGCGTTGTCGATTTGTCTTTGGCTAAACATTGAGCAAGCGTACGGTAAACATACATACTGATGTACGTACATATGTAACTTTTTAAACAGTTGGCTTAAACAGCTGACGCACGTTTCGTGTTTTGTTTCACTGCCAAACATCTTCAGTTTGGTCTATAATTTAACAACGCTTGCAAATCATTTAATTTTAATTATTATAAAAATGCGTGCTCTGTTAAGAAAGTTTATCGCGCGCTTCTTCCATTTTATGGTCAGTTTAATCGACCCACTGAAGCGGCTATTCGAGCTATTGTAACTAAATTTAGAAGCAAATTTACATTATTGGACATCAAACCACCAACACGCTTACGTAGAGTGCGAACTGAAGAAAATATCGCAGCTGTATCGGCCAGTGTTAATGATGACCATCAATTATCGATTCGTGTCCGTTCGCAGCAATTGGGACTCTGTTACTCAACAACGTGGAAAATTTTGCGAAAGGATTTAGGTGCAAAGCCTTTCAAAATAGAACTGGTCAATGGGCTCATGAAAAGTTGGTCGAAGATCCACTTTTTTAATGGGTCACAGTTTTTTGCGGTTTATGGGCTGGAGGTATCATTGGACCGTACTTCTTGAAAGATGCTGCGAATCGTAACGTAACTGTGAATGGTGAGCGCTACCGTGAAATGATATCCAACTTTTTTTTGCCCAAAATGCAAGAGCTTGACTTGCATGACATGTGGTTTCTGCAAGACGGTGCCACATGCCACACACCACGCGTAACAATGGACTTGTTGAGGGGCGAGTTTGATAAACATTTTATTTCACGTTCGGGACCTGTCAATTGGCCACCCAGATCGTGCGATATAACGCCTTTAGGTAATTTTTTGTGGGCTATGTTAAAGCTCATGTCTATTCAGACCATCCTGCTTCACTTGAAGCATTGGAAGACAACATTAAACAATTTATATGTAAGATACCGGCCGAAACATTGGAAAGAGTATGCCAAAATTGGACTAAGCGGATGGACCATTTGAAGAGCAGTCGAGGTCAACATTTGCATGAAATAATCTACAAAAATTAAATTATATGTACTGTACTATCGATTTAAATAAAAATTTCATACCATTTTTCTGAATTTTACGTGCGATTTTTTTAAAAACTTTCCTATAGCTCTTAAAAAATCATCCCTTATATTCATGTATACATTTGTATGTGTGCACAAATGTAGCATATTTGATGCTATGGTAAATGCTATGCTCAGGCACAATTTTTTATAGGAGCTTACAATTGGCGTTTACCAATGATATTGACATCATCGGCTTTAACAACCGTGCTGCTAGTTCTGGCTTTTCCAAACTGTATAAAGAAGTAAAACGGATGGGTCTGGTGGTGAACGAGGACGAAACGAAGTACCTCCTGTCGTTAAACAAACAGTCAGCCCTTTCGCTTGCCGGCAGCCACGTCTCTTTTGACAGTTATGATTTCGAGTTTGTAAAAGACTTCGTTTATTTAGGAACCAGCATTAAAACCGAAAACAATGTCAGCCTTGAAATCCAACAAATAATCTCTCTTGCCAAGAACTGCTGCTTTGGACTAAGTAGGCAAATGAGTAGCAAAGTTCTCTCTCGACAAACAAACCTAACACTCTACAATGCTCGCCTCATGTCCGTCCTATTATATGGCGCAGAAGCGTGGACGATGACAACATCCGATGAGGCGTCGCTTGGAGTGTTTCAGAGAAAGAGACTTTGGAAGATTTTTGGAACTTTGCACGTTAGCGACGGCGAGTATCGCAGGTGATGGAACGATGAGCTGTATGAGCTTAACAACGACATAGACATAGACATAGCGCAGCGTATAAAGATCCCGCGGCTACGTTGGCTGGGTCATGTCGTCCGAGTGGACAAAAATGCTCCGACTCTGAAAGTATTCGATGCGGTACCAGCTGGTGGTAGCAGAGGAAGAGGAAGGCCTCCTCTGCGTTGGAAAGATCAGGTGGATAAGCACTTGGCTTCACTTCGTGTGTCCAACGGGGGCCGGTTAGCACGAGAAAGAAAAGACTGGCGCGCTTTGTTAAGCTCGGCCAAATAGCGTAAGCGGTTATTACGCCAAATAAGAAGAATATGCATGTATTTATATCTCTATATTTCGGACAACAAACCTTTTTATTCGTACCCGTTCAGAAGACACTGTGCGATCCAGCCAAGCAAGTTCTGCGCCGGGCGTACAGAAAAATAGGAGGCAATTCTCTATAAATTATCGTGTACGTAAACATAGATACACTACAGCAAGTACGTGCATATATAGGTATAAAAGCAATGAAAAAATAAATAAACAAACCCGAATATCGAGGATTCAGTGTAGTCTAGCCCACTAAGGAACACATTTTTATGCAAATTCATCCATGTTTGCTTACTGTTTGTATTCAGCAGCAGCAATCTGTATCGTTTATCCTTTGTGAATACGAGCAAAGCCGTCATTGGTCGCCTTTATAACTCGACACGATGATTTGCGTATCCTCCTAGCTAGTGCTGGCACACAATTGCCACTCAAATATGTTGCGTGACTCACAATGACAATAATTATCATCAAAAAATATTAAAAAATACGGCATGTGGCAATACAACACATGTTTTAGAGGTCAGTTGATGTATGTGTTTGTTGCAATTTATGTTTCATTGCTTCACGGAATTACTTTACGGTTGTTTTTGCAATATGCTTGTCATCAGGTTCAAACCCTGAGACCAGCACCTCTGTACATTTACTTTGCATTTCCCCAAACAATTTTCAGAAGAAATAATTATGAAATCTATATTAAATATATACATAAGTATTTATAAATTAATTTGTATTACAAAAAAAGAATTAAAATTACTGTAGGGTTTAAATTCAATCCATAAGTACAAATAATTTTAAAATTCAGAACAAAAATCAATTTTGCAACCATTCAACTTCAGAACAAGCGTGCAAATTTATTATGGACTGCACCAAAAATGCTATCATCAATAGATATGACGAACGCTATGTCAAATATACGCAGTACATCTCATGGGTTTTATTCAAGACTAATCACCCTATCGGAAAATTTATATTTATTGTAAATGGCGTCGTACGTCAGTCATATTTGGCACTTGTGAACTAAACAATTAGAATTGTTCCGAATCCGGCAAATGGTGATATTTTTGCTGTGGCGAGTGCATGCCGGTGCATATAACGGTTGATTTTTTAGCAATTATCTTTTTAAACACTTGGTTTAAACAGCTGACGCACGTTTCGTGTTTCACTGTCAAACATCTTCAGTTTGGTCTATAATTTAACCATGAATCGTCTTACAAACGAACAACGCTTGCAAATCTTTGAATTATATTATAAAAATGCGTGTTCTGTTAAGAAAGTTTATCGGGCGCTTCTTCAGTCAGTTGAATCGACCCATTGAAGCGGCTATTCGAGCTAATGTAAATAAATTTAGAACCAAATTTACATTATTGGACATCAAACCACCAACACGCTTACGTAGAATGCGAACTGAAGAAAATGTCGCAACTGTATCGGCCAGTGTTAATGATGGCCATCAATTATCGATTCGTCACCGTTCGCAGTAATTGGGCCTCTGTTACTCAACAACGTGGAAAATTTTTATCGAAAAATTGTGTTCAGCGACGAAGCTCATTTTTGTATCAATGGGTACGTAAATAAGCAGAATTGTCAATTTTGGAGTGAAGATCAGCCAGAAGAATTGCAGTTGCACCAATGTATCCACAAAAGGTCACAGTTTGGTGCTGTTTATGGGCTGGAGGTATCATTGGACCGTTTTTCTTCAAAGATGCTGCGAATCGTAGCGTAACTGTGAATGGTGAGCGCTACCGTGAAATGATATCCAACTTTTTTTTGCCCAAAATGCAAGAGCTTGACTTGCATGACATGTGGTTTCAGCAAGACGGTGCCACATGCTACACAGCACGCGTAACAATGGACTTGTTGAGAGGCGAGTTCGGTGAACATTTTATTTCACGTTCGGGACCTGTCAATTGGCCACCCAGATCGTGCTATATAACGCTTTTAAGTAATTTTTTGTGCGGCTATGTTAAAGCTTATGTCTATTCAGACAATCCTGTTTCAATTAACGCATTGGAAGACCACATTAAACAATTTATATGTGAGATACCAGCCGAAACATCGGAAAGAGTATGCCAAAATTGGACAAAGCGGATGGACCATTTGAAGCGCAGTCGCGGTCAACATTTTCATGAAATTCAAAAATTAAATTATATGTACTGTACTATCGATTTAAATAAAAATTTCATGAATTTTTCTGAATTTTACGTGTGTTTTTTTGAAAAACATTCCTATTGCTCTTAAAAAATCACCCTTTACATATGTATATGTATGCCGACTTATATATAAGTACATATGTATGGATTAGCGATAAGGAAATATTGTCGCAGGGAATAATGTATGCTTTTTTGTATGTGCGTTTGTTTTCAACCTTCCCATAAGAATAATGATGTTTTATATGCACGTACATACATACAAATGCGAAATGGTGAAACTTATAAAATTTGTTTAAATTTGAGCCAGAAGAACTTGGAATCAAGAGACTGAAAATTGATAAATGTGTTTTATCTATAACTAGTTGGTTTACTGGTGAGTGTAGAGAACTTAGCACACAATTATTAGATTTTTTTATCCTAGTGCTTCTGCGAAAGCACTGCTCCTGAGCCATTGAAAAAGTTCCATGAAACAAGTAATGTTTTCGTATTGGATTGTATTTTATTCGAATTTCAGAGCGTGTGGTTCGACTTCGTACTTACTCAATTCATAAAGATACGCAAATCCCCTTCCGAGTAATAAAGGCGGCCAATGATGGCTTTGCTCGTAAACTCAAAGAGTAAACGCTCAATATAGGCAGTGGTCAAAAATGAATAAATTTTGATAAAAAATTTTTCGATAGTGAGCTAAACTATACTTAATCCTTGATATTCGAGATTTTTTTAGGGTTTTTCATAGCTTTTATATTTAAACAATAACAGTTTTTATTTGAGCCCGCGAAGAAGACACTGTATGACGCAGCCAAGCAAGTTCTGCGCCGGGCGCACAGAAAAATGTATATGTAATCATAGGTACACTATAGCAAAAAAAAAACAGTAATCTGGTTTCAAACTAAATTTCTATATTAACTTCATGGCTATATTACTTACTTCGTACATTTTTTGTAAATTAGATAATCTCATAAGTGAAGATACACATATATCAATCAATGACAAGAAAATTTTTTTTTCTAATTTCGAAATGCATACATCTTTTACTAATGCCAAATATAGAATTTCGTCTTTCTAGCATAATTGCAACCAGTGCCGACCGAGCTTCAAAAATTAGTAAGATTGTGTTTTGTCCTGATATTTCGGCCTGCAGAATGGTTGGTGCGTGCCTATCACTCGGAGTTTGGAGAGAACGTGGGTTCGAATCTCGATGAAACACCAAAATGAAGAAAAAGTTTTTTCTAATAACGGGCGCCGCCCGTTAGGCAATGGCAAACTTCTGAGTGAATTCCTGCCCCGAAAAAGCTCCTCATAAAAAAATTCTGCCGTTCGGAGTCAGCCTAAAACTGCAGGTCCCTCCATTTATGAAAGAACATCAAGACGCACACCACAAATAGGAGGAGGAGCTCGGCCAAACACCTAGAAAGGGTGTAAGCGCCACTTACTATAAATGTAATAAATTAAGAGGATACAAGTAAAAATTAAATGCAGTCAACGATAATATTTAATTAAAAACACATCAGTCAGGCTAACTTGTAGTGTTTTTACAGTTCGGATACAATTTTCAATTTTTCTCCACACAACGCAGGAAGAACTGTTTTTGTTCTTCTTCAGCCGTGATAAGTCCGTTCAAATCTTGCATTAATTTCACAGCCCTTTCAGCATTATCATTCACAACTCTCAAATGACTTATACTTCTTTTAGCTTCCAGAAGAGCAGCATTATTATCCCAAGATACATCTTAGAAAACTGTTGGGCATCCGGTTGGTTGAGTTTGAAAAGGTCGAGCCAAGGAGCACCAGGAGATTTGGTGGCTCCTAAAACACTCAGGCTAAAGAGCCCATTGTATTTAAAGCTCTGGAAAGGGGGTAGATAGTCAAGGAGGGAGGGAGAAAAGTATCAGAGAAAGAGATAGAAAAGAATAGAGACAGAGATAGAGATAGTTAGTCCTGTGAGAATTTTCCAGATTCTTTGCAAATCTGTAAATATCCTCCAGTTTTAGAGAACGAATATTACTTATTCTCATGACATCGGAACCCAATACTCGTAGTAGTGCTATAGCAAAGACACTCACAGAGATGTGCTCAGTGCTATCCGCCTCCTCCAAGCACGACAGGCATACCGGGTCCTCGATGATTCCAATGGTGGTCATATGCTGATCCCATGGGTTGTGTCCTGTAATGATGCCGACCATCAACCGAATATCTTTCCTTCTAAGTTTTAGTAGAAAGTTTGACAGTTTTCTATTCGGACTTGTAACAAAACACTTTGCAGTTCTGCAGCGTTCTAGACCGGACCATCGCTCTTTATGTAGATTGCCTACATAATCGCTGAACCAATTCTTGATTCCTGCGGGACTGATTCCGATTATTGGCTCTGGCCAATGTGCGGGCACCGCTGATCCAGGGTTGGACAATTCGTCGGCAATTTCGTTTCCTTGCACACCGGAGTGTCCCGGAACCCATATAAGTACAAGCCTGTTTTGTCTTGCGACAGAATTAAGCTTCTTCTTACATTCTTGAACAATCTTTGAGGTTTGCTTCGCGTTCTCCAGGGCCTTCAATGCAGCCTGACTGTCACTGAAGACTCCAATCTGTTTCCCGCTCCATCTGCTCTCGATTATCCATTCGGCTACTTTTAGGATGGCAAAAACTTCTGTTTGGAAAACAGTTGCCATTCCCCCATAGCATAGTGATACTTATTACTATCGTTTAAGTACCATCCGGCTCCAGACCCTATTTCAGTCTTGGACCCATCAGTAAACAAAATATCCGTCAAACCTCCCTGCATCCATTCTGGATTGCTCCATTGCTCACGCAATGGAAATCTGACATCAAATTTCCTTCCAAATGAAACGATGGGTATCAGGTCATCTTTAGGTGCGAAAAACAGTGGATACTGCTCCGACAGCAACTTAAAGATTTCTCTGTGTGGAGCCTACACATTGCTTTTATTGCTTCCTGTTGTATCTTAAGATCCAGGGGGAGCAAATCAAGCATAGCATTTAGGGCATCACCAGAGGTTGTACTCATGGCATCCGTGGTGCATAAACATACACTTCTTTGCAGCCTGTATAGTTCCCGGATTGTGGACTTAACCATGCTCCGTCGCCACCAGATCACAGAAGCGTAAGTGATGATTGGTCTGATAAGTGCTGTGTATATCCATAGGACCACAGCAGGTTTCAGACCCCAAGTTTTGCCAAAGGCTCTACGGCATTGCTGAAAAATCTTGACTGCACGATTCACCTTCAGTGAAACTTGTGTCTCCCAAGTCAGCTTCTTATCCAAGATTACTCCTAGATATTTAACTTGAAAAGCCCCCTCAATGTCCGCGAACACGCCCATTGTGTATTCGTCAGCTTCCAGCCAGGCCTCAATCTTGCTAACAAGATCGTGTAAGGCTGATTCACATGATTTTCCACTCTGGTAAGCGTGTTGATTTCTACTAAGTAGACTTCTCGGCTATTCCCCCACTCGAATATGTTTCTCCACCACTCGTTCCAGACTTTTCAACATGAACGATGTCAAACTGATTGGTCAAAAACTTTTTGCTAGGGAATAGTCGTCTTTTCCTGGTTTCGGAATAAATACTACTCTTTCGCGTCCCCATTGGGATGGTATATAACCAAATGCGAGACAGGCTGTGAAGATCCTTTTCAGGGCATCAATCAGCCTGTCTCCTCCTTTTTTAAGCATTGCTGGATATATTCCGTCATGTCCAGGGGACTTAAAGTTCTCAAAGGAAGACAAGGAAAACCTTATCGATTCCCTTGTCACTATCCGACTAGGAATATACCAGCTGTACCTAGAGGTTCCACCGTTGCTACCGTTATTGTTCATGCCACCCTCAACTTCAGAGAGCGTTCTACTACGCGGAAAATGGGTTTCGAGTAGAGCATTAAACGTTTCCGATTTGGAAACCATCAGGCTTTCGAATGGATTCCAGCCTTAGTGAGCGGTATAAGTGAAGGACCTTACAAAGTCTCGCTGTTTCCCTCATTTCTTCGACGTTACTGCAGAAATTTCTATAGGATTCAAGTTTGGCTTTCCGTACTTTTTTCTTATACTCTCTCTGTGTAAGTCGATGATTGGCCCAGTCCTCTTCTGTTTTGGTCTTTAAGGCCTTACTGAGAAGTTTCCTGGACCGTACACGAAGCTTCGACAGTTCAGGGTTCCACCAAGGAACCGCTTTCCCCTGTCTGCTTTGCCTGAGTGGGCACAGTTCCTCAAAGCAATTGATTAAAGTACCATCTAATTTGTTAGTAGCATCTTCAATAATTTCCGCTGATTTGAGTTTTTTCAGGTTTGGTAATCGCTCTGTTACAAGCTCATCATACCTGTTCCAGTCCACATTTCGAGGATTCCTACCGGAAGGTATTGATATTGTGTCAATTCCCAGTCGGAATTCTATAAGACGATGATCAGAAAGAGAGTCCTCTTCCAAAACTCACCATCGGTTGATTTGATTTCCAACTGACCTATTGGTAAGTGTTAAATCAATCACCCCTTGTCTCCTTCTGGTCACAAAAGTTCGTTTGAGTGTTTTGAATGACCAAATTGGATGACAGGATAAAATCCAGTAACTTGAGACCTCTGGGGTAGCATTTGCTGCTTCCCCACACAATGTTCTGTGAATTTGCATCACCGCCCACTATTAGCCCCAGATTATTGGAGTCTGCGTACTTGACCACTTCTCTTAGCTCCCTCGAAGGAGGTGGCTGTAAAGAGTCGTAGGGTAGGTAGGTCGAAACTACGATAGCTTCGACACTGTTCCCACTTTTCAAGTACTTTATTTTTGCAGCAACGATATCTCCGGAGCATAGCTCTTTTAACATCGTGTGTTCGATCAACCTCGGCATGATAATACATGCTCGCGGTCTCACATTCCCTTCACAATGAAGTATTTGTCCCCACGACATAGCACTTAGACCACAGATTCGCTTGTGACATACCCATGGTTCTTGTATAAGTATTATGTGTGGGTTTGTTTGCAGTTTTGCATGCCTACGGCACAAGAGAGCCGTAGACGCTTTGCTATGGTGCAGATTTATCTGTGTAAATATTACTAGAGAGCACCACTGGGAGACTCTGGTCTCAGCCTATATGGCACACGATGACGAGGTGGAGCCACCTCCGTTACTGCTAAGGGAGGCCCTAGCTGAGGCGAGGCGGAGAAAAATCGACGTCATTATCGGAACCGATGCAAATTCCCATCACACTTGCTGGGGAAGTTCGGATATCAACTCAAGAGGTGAGTCACTTTTTGATTTTATTTTAAGCGAAGACTTGGTTATTTGCAATAGAGGTAAGGACCCAACCTTCATTACGGCGGTTAGGGAAGAGGTGCTTGACCTCACCTTAGCCTCTTCTACACTTAGGTATCGAATATCTGATTGGAGGGTGCTCTGCGCTCATTCCTTTCCGGATCACAGATACATCCAGTTTTCTTTGAATGAAACCAAACCCAATAGATCCTCCTACAGGAACCTTAGGAGCACGGACTGGGACCTATACTGCAGAAACCTGCAGGCTTTCCTTCCGGAAGCACCGCAAGAAAACGCGGATCTCTCGGAAGAATCTATAGATGTATTGGTGGAGACATTCACCGCTGCGTGCAACAGAGCTCTCGAGAGCGCTTGTCCACTAAGATCGCCCCCCAAAAAGGAAAAACCGCCTTGGTGGACAACCGAGCTCACGGAAATCAGGGCTTCTTGTAGGCGGCTCTTTAATAGAGCCAGAAGACTTAAGTCTCCCTCGGGATGGGAACTGTACAAAGTAGGACTGGGAATTTACAAGTCCGAAATCAGGAAAGCGAAGCAAGACTCATGGCGGAGATTCTGCGAAAGCGTGGAAGGCTGTCATGAGTCCGCGAGATTCAGACGTATTCTCTCGAGGAATTCCACGCCTATGGGGTACCTGAAAGACGGCTCGGGGTGCTGGACCATGAGCACCGAGGAGTCACTCCGGTTACTCCTTGACGCCCATTTTCCGACAAATCCGGGCTCGCTTAATATCAGCTGGGATAGGGCGCATAGCACTCCACGCACCCACCACCGGTGGCTGAATAAGCGACGCCTGGCTTGGGCGATTGACTCTTTTAAGCCCTTCAAGTCACCTGGGCCCGATGGCATTATACCGGCTCAACTGCAGAAATCTGCTGAGGTATCTTGTCATTGGCTTCTTCCGATCTACGCGAGCTGCATAGATAGGGGCTACATACCCAGATCATGGAGGGCTGTGAGAGTAACTTTCATACCCAAGGCAGGAAAGATTTCACACGTATCCCCTAAGGATTTCAGACCAATCAGTCTCTCCTCGTTCCTGATAAAAACCCTGGAGAGGCTGATTGATCTGCACATAAGGAGTGAAATTCCTCGGGGGCGTTTATCGTACGCTCAACATGCTTACTGTAAAGGCAGATCGGTAGAGTCTGCTTTGCATACAATTGTTAAGGATATCGAGGTGTCCCTCCACCAGAAAGAGTTCACTGTGGGTGCCTTCCTCGACATTGAGGGGGCTTTTAATAATGTCCTCCCGGAGGCAATCACCAGGTCGCTAGGTAAACTAGGAGTCGGAACCGAACTCATAAGGCTTATCCACACGATGCTTACCGATAGAACGATCGTGGCAGAATGGGGTGACACCTCTCTCCGCCGGCAAGTGAACAGAGGCACTCCGCAAGGCGGTGTTCTCTCGCCACTACTCTGGGTTGCCGTACTTAACGGTCTGCTGGAGGAGCTGGAGGGGAGGGGATGTAAAGTGATTGCATACGCGGATGACGTGGCACTTATTGTCAGAGGCAAGTTTCTAGATACTCTGATGGAACTGTTGCAGGGTTATCTGAATCTAGTTGTAAATTGGACCGCAAATTGCGGCCTATCGATAAATCCTCTGAAGACGGAGCTCGTCTTATTTACGAGGAAATACAAAATACCAAGAGTGTTTCTCCCCTCAATATTGGGCGCTCCGTTGGAGCTCTCTGACAAGGTGAAGTACCTGGGACTCATCCTTGACAGAGGTCTTACATGGAAGCCAAACATTGAGGAAAGAATCAGAAAGGCAACAGTCGCCTTGTATGGTTGCAGGGGCGCTATCGGCAAAAGATGGGGCCTCTCGCCTAAAGTCACTTTTTGGCTTTATAATACGATTATAAAACCAATCGTGCTATACGGAGTCCTTGTCTGGTGGAACTCGCTAGAAAGGATGGTATCAGTTAAGAAGCTGGAGAGGGTACAAAGGTCTGCCCTCATTGGAATCAGTGGGGCTCTCCGTACCACTCCTACTCTAGCACTTAACGCTATGCTGAATGTGGCGCCCGTGGACATTGTAGGAAAAACTACCGCTGCACGCGCCGCAATCAGATTAAGGTGTTCGGGCCATAGGCTAGACTTAATTTACGGACACTCTAGCATTCTTAAAAACTTTGAGTTCATCCCTATGGTGCTGGACCACTGTACACCCACGCTAGGTCCGAGCGGACCTTTTTCTACTCACATTCCCTCAAGGGATGAGTGGGCGGGGTGCAACATTCGGCGGCAAGGCATGGCAAACATGTTCACGGATGGCTCGAAGTTGGACGGAAGGGTTGGTGGGGGAGTATTCTGTAAGGAGCCTCCCATCAAACTTAAATTTAGGCTCCCGGACCACTGTAGTGTTTTCCAAGCGGAGGTATTCGCAATTAAGGAAGCGGTGGACTGGTTGCTTAATTCGGTAATTACCGTTAAGGAAGTAAATATCTACTACCATAGCCAATCGGCAATTATGGCCTTGGGCTCGCTGTTTGTGCGTTCGAGACTAGTCGGGGAATGTCTGGCTTATCTCTCATTTGGGTTCCCGGTCACAGCGGCATAGAGGGAAACTGCTGGGCTGATGAGCTGGCTAGACAGGGAACTTTGGGGACGGTTTCGTCGCGTAATGAGAGAATTGGGGTTCCCCTGAGAACCTGTGGTCTGCTCCTGGAAAGATGGGCCTGGAGACAACTCAGCGAGCGCTGGGCTAGTGCGCAAACGTGCAAGGTCGCGAGATCCTTCTGGCCACGGGTAGATCGGGGACGCTCAAGGGAACTCCTAAGGCTAACAAAGCCCCAGCTCTCAAATTTGGTGGGCATCCTTACCGGACATCGTCCGTTAGGTGTTCACGCCGTAAGACTTGGGATTACCTCAAGTCCGTTCTGCAGAAACTGTCTGGAGGACGAGGTGGAATCATCTCAACACCTTCTTCTCAGCTGCCCTGCTCTCGTCTGGCAAATACTTAGAAATCTGGGCTCCCACTTTTTCGCTACGCCTGCGGATATAGCCGGCGTAAGTATCATAAATTTGGTGAAGTTCATTAGTAGCTTGATACGGCTAACTACGAACGTAAATCAGCCCCCGTCGGCGCCGTCGTAAAATGTATGGTCATCATTGTATCTAATCCCAAGGCTCCTTCTTCCCTCCCATCTCCTCTCTCCTCTCCCATGTATGGCACCACAACGGACGAATTTCTTAACATTTGTCCAAGTGAGCGCTTTAGCTAGGGCAGCCATTTAACCTAACCTAACCTATTACTTCAGTCATGAGACTGAGTATATTTACGCTTTGTCCTCCAGCTTATCCTGGACACGGAAGTGGATTCGCCCCAGATGTAGGTGAGGACCGCACCTGTAAGAACCTTGAGGGACCTAAGATCGATACCCAGTACCAGGTGGGAACCCGCCTCCGAAGTGGTAGCGGATTTCTGCCTGATGCACGAGTATACTCTCCAGAGAGTCGTGTCAGGATCCTTATTCTGAACACGGATGCGTTTGAGGAGTTCTGCTGAATTACAGGAAGGACCCAGAATCCAGACACTCGCTCGTACCAGCCTTTCTTTACTACTCTCAACAAGAATAAACTTGCTGTTTTCGCAGGCTGGAATATTTGCTATCGCTTTTTCTAGCCATTCTCGGGAAAAAGCATTGGAACAGTGCACCTTTACGATGCCGTCCACCACGCTTTTTCCCTCGAAAGTCGGCGCGTCTTTCGACTCACCGATAGCTTTCCAAAGATAGTTGTCAGGATAGTCTTGTTGCCCTTAGGATAGTAGACCGTCTTGTTTGTCGGTATGTAGCTCGCGAATGATTCGCCAGACTTTGACGGAAGAGTGTCATTCGACATTTGAGGTCCCTTAGCCTCTGCCTTGTCAGGCAAAGGTTTGCCTGCCTTGGATTGGGTCGAGGATGCAGGCATTTCCGAATTCCGTTTCTCGACTTTACTCTTCTTTGCCTTTCTCCTCTTCCCGGTCGTTGGCACAGACCCCGTTTCGTTTCCGGAAGAGCGCAGCGCTACAGAGGAATCCTCTGTTCTGCCACGCTTTCCCGTTTCCGTTACAGGTGTCGAAGTTGACGGAGCTTGAGTCCTTGCCTTAGCTAGTGCTTTGGCTTGCCTCGCCTTCTGTCTTCTTCGTTTGATCTGCCTTGCGGTTAGACCAACACCTGCGTTCGACTCTCAATAACTCCAGTCTTTTTATCGGTACTTACCTGATTCACACCAGGTTTAACCGTTGTCAAAGACTTACTCGGTACCAGAGATCAGTCTGAGTCTACTGAGAGATTGTCCGCCATCTCCACATCCTCCACAACTTCTTCAGTTGCTTCAGATCGTTTCGACGACGGTATATCGCTCACACTCACTCGGCTCTCCATTGGCATAGCCAATGTGCCATGTTTCACCACTAGTAGTGCGCTTCTTCCGGAACCCTGGGTCAAAGGGGAATGTGGGGTTCGGGCCTGCACATCCGATGCCCGAGCCGTCGATAGCTCGACGGGAGGATTTCCCGAAAGTGGGTTACCTCGTGCAGAGAGATCCTTTGTTAACCTCCACATTGCGATGAAATGCATTTTATATCTCCTGCCAGGTTGTCGGTACGGTACTCTCCACATAGTACTTGGGTGGCCACCAATTCCACCGTTCCGCGGATGAGTGGATACCCAATTCCTATATGGAGCTGCCCTCTTAGTTCGTGGTAAGTTCATCTCCATAGCATGGGGCTAACTCGCCACTTAAGCCTCATCACCGCGGCAAGGAGACCGACATGAAGAGGTTGGTTGGTTGGTTAAAGTGGTGATTCTTCTTCTTAATATGTGGTTGACGTCCAGACAGTTGGTTGAGACTCTTAAACAGCGGTTGGCCCAGGCTTAAGATTCTGCCCTTCCATAATGCCCTTCACAGAGGAAATGGAAGATTGTTTCCTTTTTCTCCGGTCGCTTACAACTATGACAGTATGTCCAAGACAGGATGCCCATTTCGGCTGCTTGTTCTCCGATAGACCAAAAACCAGTTATGACTGCCGTTAGTCTCCTTGCGTCCCGTCGTTTCATGCTTATTAATGTCGACGATTGCTTGAGGCTGCAGGTAGGCCATAACGTTCTGCTAATTTTACATTTCGTCTGGCCTTTCCACGATTCCGAGGTATTTTTGGGAAATTACATTCTTGACTACAACTTATAGTGTGGATACCGATTTTGCAAGAGCGCATCCCCTTCTTGCCAGTTCATCTGCTTTTTCGTTACCTTCAATGTTCCGATGTTCCGGGACGCAGAATTAGGTAACTTTATGGTTTTCACTCGAGGTGGCGAGACTATTCCAACTTTCTGCCACCAGTTTACAGGTTGTTGTAGCCGAACCCAGTGCCTGGATTACAACTTGGCTATCCGAAAAATAGCGATACTCCCCTTAGAGAGAAATTTGCGATTAGTAGCCTACAAGCTTCCCCAATTGCCAGCACTTCCGCCTGGAAGACACAGCTGGTATTAGGGAGATGCTCAGATTTTTCAATTTTAATTCTATGAGAATATATGCCAGCTCCAACACCACAATCCATTTTACTGTCATCTGTGTAGACTGTAGTGTCGAACTTGTTTAGTGAGAATAACTTTATTCTATTTCTGCTCTATTCTTCTTTAGATGGAAAGAGATTGCCAAAACTCCTATTGAATGTTACCATCGGGACGATGTAGTCAGTCCTCACCGAGGTTAACTGAATTTGTCGCAATAATAGACTGGCATGACCATAGGTTTTTTCTTTCCAGCGACCCGCTTCATTTAACCTAAATGCATTCATGGTTGACGTCTGCTTAATATGTAGGTCTGTTGGAATAACGTGCAGAGAACGTTAATGTATAGAGAAGCCTCACGAGCTACGAATAGTGTGAATTGTCAAAAATGAAGTCTGACCGCGAAGACTTTTTCACCTCGCTCAACTCGACAGCGGGGAACGTCTTAACAGAGCTGATTACAGTGAATTATGTACAAGTACATTGGCTCTGCTCAGTTTTTGGTTTCTGTATGAATTCAAATTGACGAATGCCGACGGCATTTTGCAAGGCATTTGCTTGTGCATTTTTATGTTCCCTTGATAAACGAAAATTTATTCAATTTGTATTTTCAAACAAATACAACCAAATAAAGATTTAAGTCCAATATTTAAAATCAAAGTAACCTTAATGTTCGTTGCTTTAATTTTAAAAGAAGAATTTAAACAAAATACCTTCTGCTCAAATATGAACGAGACGTTATCAATAAAACGCTCCACGGATGACATATGGCAAAAATAAATTTTTTGTTTTTTGGTAGGACTGTTATAAGCCTACGTGGTAAATTTCAGCGAGATATGTCACATAGTTTGTTTTCTGTGCTACTGTAAACAAGTCAAGCTCGAGTGTGTTCTTCGAATTCTCTTCTTGGCAGACTTCAATTGTCTCAAAATGTTTTCCACGGAGCGGCAACTTGAGCTTGGGAAAGAGGAAAAAGTCACATGGAGCCATATCAGGCAAATACGACGCATCGCCTTATTATATTTATTTACACTTGAATATGCATTTTTTGTTCCTTTGCCAAACGAAATTTTTTTCAATTTACATATGTATACTCGTATTACAGGGAATAATTCATATATGTATGCATTTTATAGATAGTATAAAACTTTGAAATTTAAAATAAATAAAAGAAAACTTCAAAGAAACGTATTTGCATACATATGTATATGGGACAACTAAGTTCTATTGCATCTTTAATAAATATAGTTTTGCACGCATACATACCTATGTATGCACTGAAGCAACATGACCTACCTCACGAGCATCGCCTTATCATATTTCATGCAATAATTCCTCTTCTTCTTAATTGGCGCTATAACCGCTTACGCGATTTTGGGTGAGTTTAACAAAGCGCGCCAGTCGTTTCTTTCTCGTGCTAACCGGCGCCAGTTGGACACACCAAGTGAAGCCAAGTCCTTCTCCACCTGATCTTTCCAACGCAGAGGAGGCCGCCCTCTTCATCTGCTACCACCAGCTGGTACCGCATCGAATACTTTCAAAGCCGGAGCGTTTGTATCCATTCGGACGACATGACCCAGCCAACGAAGCCGCTGGATCTTTATTCGCTGCGCTATGTCTATGTCGTCGTAAAGCTCATACAGCTCATCGTTCCATCGTCTCCGATATTCGCCGTTGCCAACGTGCAAAGGTCCCAAAATCTTCCGCAGAATCTTTCTCTCGAACACTCCAAGCGTCGCTTCATCGGATGTTGTCATCGTCCAAGCTTCTGCGCCATACGTTAGGACGGGCATGATGAGAGTCTTGTAGAGTGTTAGTTTTGTTCGTCGAGAGAGGACTTTACTGCTCAGTTGCCTACTTCGTCCAAAGTAGCACTTGTTGGCAAGAGAGATTCTACGTTGGATTTCAAGGCTGACATTGTTATCGGTGTTAATGCTGGTTCCTAAATAGACGAAGTCTTTTACAACCTCGAAATTATAACTGTCTACAGTGACGTGGGTGCCGGTACGCGAGTGCGCCGACTGTTTGTTTGAAGACAGGAGGTACTTCGTTTTGTCCTCGTTCACCACCAGACCCATTCGCTTTGCCTCTTTATCCAGTTTGGAGAAGGCAGAACTAACAGCGCGGTTGTTAAGGCCGATGATGTCAATATCATCGGCATACGCCAACAATTGTACGCTCTTATAAAAAATTGTGCCTGAGCGATTAAGTTCTGCGGCTCGTACGATCCTCTCCAACATCAGGTTAAAGAAGTCACACGACAGCGAGTCACCCTGTCTGAAACCTCGTTTGGTATCAAACGGCTCGGAGAGGTCCTTCCCAATTCTGACGGCGCTGCTGGTGTTGAGCAACGTCATCTTACATAGCCGTATTAGTTTTGCGGGGATACCAAATTCAGACATCGCGGCATACAGGTAACTCCTTTCCGTACTGTCGAATGCAGCTTTGAAATCGACGAAAAGATGGTGTGTGTCGATTCTCCTTTCATGCGTCTTTTCCAAGATTTCGCGTATTATGAATATGTGGTCGATGGTAGACTTTCCAAGTCTAAAGCCGCACTGATAGAGTCCAATCGGTTGGTTGACGGGCTTCAGCCTTTTACACAATACGCTCGCTAGAACCTTATAGGCGATATTTAGAAGACTAATCCCGCGGAAATTGGCACAAATTGCAGGATCGCCCTTCTTATGGATTGGGCAGAGCACACTTAAATTCCAATCGGCAGGCATTCTTTTATCCGACCATATTTTGCATAGGAGCTGATGCATGCACCTTACCAGCTCCTCGCCGCCATGTTTGAATAGCTCAGCCGGCAGTCCGTCGGCGCCCGCGGCTTTGTTGTTCTTCAGCCGCGTTATCGGAACGACAATTCCGTCGTAAACGATTGGGGTATCGGGATCTTCACTTTCTCGGTGACATGCGCAGCTGTCACTGTTTAATAGGTTCGAGAAGTGTTCCCTCCATAATTTAAGATTGCTCTGTACGTCAGTCACCAGTTTGCCATCTTTGTTCTTACAGGAAAACGCCCAGGTCTTGAAACCTTCTGCAAGCGGCCGAACTTTCTGGTAGAATTTTCGGGTGTTGTTCCTGTGGGCCAGCATCTCAAGCTCTTCGCACTCACGCATTTCGGCCTCTCGTTTCTTCTTTCGGATAATACGTCTCTCTTCCTTTTTCAGCTCTCTGTAGCGATCCCACATAGCTCGCGGTGCGCCCGATCGCAGCGTGGCTCTATAGGCGGCATCCTTTCTTTCTGCGGCTTTCTGACATTCCTCGTCGTACCAATTTTTTTTTCGAGCTGATTGCAGCTTTTCGATGTCGAACATTCTTTGCGTGGGTAGATGCACGTTTTTTGCTGCACAGAGGCGTGTGCGCAGTTTGGCTGTAACAAGGTAGTGATCTGAGTCGATGTTGACTCTTCGGATCGTACGTACATCTAATACACTAGAAGCGTGTCTTCCATCTATCACAACATGATCGATCTGGTTTCGCGTTTTTCGATCAGGAGACAGCCAGGTAGCTTGAAGAATCTTCTTATGCTGGAGTCTGGTGCTGCAGACTACCATGTTTCGGGCCCCGGCGAAGTCGATCAGCCTCTGTCCGTTACCGGATGTTTCGTTGTGCAGGCTGAATTTTCCGACTGTGGGACCAAAAATTCCCTCCTTGCCCACCCTAGCGTTGAAGTCGCTAAGCACGATTTTTATGTCGTGACAGGGGCAGCGCTCATAGGAACGTTCCAGGCACTCATCGTCCTTCTCTTCCGTCGGGGCGTGGGCGCAAATTAGCGATATGTTAAAAAAACGGGCTTTGATGCGGATTGTTGCGAGATGCTCGTCCACCGGAGTGAACGACAGTACTTGGCGACGAAGTCTCTCTCCCACAACAAATCCGACACCGAATTTGCGCTCCTTTACATGGCAGCTGTAGTAGACGTCGCAAGGTCCTATGGTTTTCTCTCCTTGCCCCGTCCATCGCATCTCTTGGATGGCAGTGATGTCAGCCTTTACTCTCACGAGGACAACAACCAGCCGGGCAGAGGCACCTTCCCCATTAAGGGACCGGACATTCCAGGTGCATGCCCTCAAATCATAATCCTTAGTTCGTTTGCAGGGGTCGTCGTCAGTATAGGGAGGTCTCATCCGAGGCTTTTTTTACTTTTCATTGGGGGTGATTTTTAAGTGGCGGGTCCCAAACCCAACGCACAACCAGTTATGCTGGAATGTTTCGCCTTCTCACGTTAGCTCACTCCCGAACGGGTGTTCGGAAGATACCCAGAGGATACGTGGGCTAATGCCGGCCGTTGTGAGCTGCTTGAACCATATGCAGAAGAATCGTCCTGGTCATTCCCAAGTGAATGGCGATCAGTAACTTTCCCCACTCGCGTGGACTTCTACACATGGGACCATCCTCCATGCAATAATTAGATAGTAAATATTCGAATGATCGAATTCCTTGCAAATGCTAAAACAATTTCTTCTGCATATGCATCGACGTACATATTTGCATGTGTATATATGTTATGTACACTTGATGCCCTAATTCAGAGAACGTTAAATATAGAGAATTCTCACGAGCTACGAACAGGGTGAATTGTCAAAAATGAAGTCTAACCGCCGCCGGGTGTGGTGAAACTTTTAACAGAGCTGTTTACAGCGATTTCTCCTTTAGCATATTGGCCCTGCACAGTTTTTTTCTTCTGTAAGAAATCAAATTGACGAATAGCTGACGGCATTTTGCAAAGTATTTGCTTGTGCATTTATATGTTCCCTTGATAAACGAAAATTTATTCAATTTGTGTTTTCAAACAAAGGTGATGAAGAAAAAGTGAATGAATATTTATTATATGCGCCAACATTTCAAATCAAAGTAACTTTAATATTTTGATTTAATTTATAAAAATACATTATAAAACGACCTCTCACTTTTTGGTATGTGCGTTTTAGTAAATTTAAAACTAAACGAATTTGATGAAAATTTTTACTAATTTTTTGAGTCGAAATTAATTCATAGCATACAAGTGTTTTGGTATATCGACATATGTATTTACATTTGAATATGCATTTATTTGTTCCTTTGGCAAACCAAATTTTTTTCAATTTACATTTTATTACAGGGAATAATAATATAGATACTTTTGTGTGTATGCATTTTCTAGATAGTATAAAACTTGCACTAAAGCAACATGACTTCCCTCACGAGCATCCCCTTATAGGTATTTCATGTAAATAACCTAATGATCAAATTCCTGCCTCACAAATGCTAAAACGAATTTCTTTTGAATATTCATGTACATATTTGTATGTGCGTATGTACACTTGGTGCCCATATCCCTTCAAACAAATCAAAAACTTCTGTATAGAAAACGCTTCATTACCAGGCACACAGGAAGATGGCATATGCAAATATAAATATGTGAATTGAATTCAAGCAAAACAATGCTTATTAATATACACATATGTATGCATGTGCATACAACCGCACACACAGGGCACTCACTTTATTCCTCAAAATGCGTAAGTCGTTCAAAGCTAAAATTCTATGCCTAGCGACTACAAGAACAAAATGCAGTCATAGACGCAGGCGTAGCGGCCATCATTCTAGTTGCCATAGCGGCGGCGCCGAACAGTTTCAACTATTGTACTGTACAACAAAAGCTCATCATCAAAAAATTCATTGATAAATTCGAGCTCATAGTTCTAAGAGCAAGTACTTTTATTCATAAAACGAGCCGCCCACATGCCAATTTTCTCGACAATTCGAAAATAGTCAATATTGGAAATTTCGCGTAGAATTATTTGCTAATATTTGATAAATCTTGAATTTTTGTCAAGTCGAGTGCCCGCGGCTTCGTACATATAAATGTATCAATATATGTATGTAAATATGTGTATCTGTACAATGCTGCGCCTATGAAAGCGCGCTGGATTTCTCGAGAAGTTGTACCAGAGAATGTTAATGCAATGAGAAGGAGCAAATGTTAAATGAGCTTTTTTCGAGTTCTAATTTGTAGATTCATACTAAGGTATATTAATTTCAAATTCAACTTTCCTCACGAGTGGGGAATTGCAGATATTTACCACGCGAGTGACGCGAGTGGAGGGTTTCTATATTTACTTACCACGCTAGGACAGGAATTCAGATTTTTTCTGCGTTTACCAAACGACTGAGGAATTTCATAAGATTTTTCGGCACACTACTAAGGAGATCGACTTATTTCATGCCCACAGCGAAGCGAATAAATTTGCGATTAAGAAGACAGCGCGGCAGTTAGTTTGTGGTGCAGAAGCTAAAGTCGGCGGAATTATTCGTTTTGTTTTTTGGCACGTATTTAATTCAGGTTCAAGTCCTGAAGTCATATTTTTTTCTTGCACATTTTTTTTTACAATTCAAACCAGGAAAGTTTGGTAAAATTTTTGAGTTTATTTTAATTAAAATTTCTTTAAAATACTGTTTTTTTTGTATTTCATAAATGGAAATTTCCTTTCGGTATAAAATAGTTCATACTGGATATGACCTGATTTTTATATAAATCAATCAAAACAGAAAATATTTACATATGTCTATAATCTATTTCATCAAATCCAAATTATATTGATGAGAAAATATCGTTCTAATATCGGTCCAGAAAGCCAAACGCGCATTCACACATACATATGCATATAATTACGCATACAAACTTTCAACTAACGCAGAATATGTGCATATAAAACTGCGAATCGAATAAATGCGTGATTTAGAAAACTTCATTAGTAATTATAGTTTAGCGCAATCGTGAAAACCGTGTTGTGTATGCGGTACATAGTCTCATGTTTGACTTCAGGTTCAAGTCCTATACACACTTTTCTTTGTTCGATATTTTTATTTAATTTTTTGTATTTGGTTTAATTAGAATTGATTTAAAATAGTGTATTCAGGTTTTTCTAATACCTGTTATTTAGAAATTTATTTTCTATATAACATTATTCATACTTCATTTGAATTAATTTATATGTGAAACAGCCATAAAGGCAATCATATGAATATGCATTCCTATATTTAATCTCTTCAGTCAAATCTGAACTACTTACATACACATATTGATGAGAAAATATTCTAATATCCATGGATGCATCCAGAAAGCCAAACGCGCATACACGCATATGTATACAAATATATACAATCCTTCAACGAACGCAAAATGTATGCATATAAAAAACAACAACTGCGACCGTCTTCTTGTCCGTCAGTGAAAAGATGGGATATGTATACCCTATGAGCAAAAAGAACCGGGAAGGTGATGTTGACTGTTTCCTTCGATTGCCAAGGCATAGTCCACCATGAGTACCTTCCATCGGGCCAGACAGTCAATAGAGAATATTATTTATCCGTTTTGAAACCTTAGAGAGATGCTGTGTGTTGCAAACCGCCGGAAATGTGAGCAAACAATTCTTGGATTTTGCATGATGATAACGCGCCATCGCACTGATCAAAGAGAATACAAATCGGCCTGCCGGGGGTGTTTGGAGGACTGGGTTAAACGTTGGCACATGTGTGTTGCTTCAGACGGGTCATATTATGAAGGAGATAATATAAATTTGCCTTAAATTTAACTCTGTTTTGTTTAATTTAAACATTCCCGCTACTTTCTGATCATAAGGTACATATATGCGGCTTTGCGGACAGCAATGTGTGATTCGCTGGAAGTCGCATTAACTCGCGACTGTCGCACAGTTAGAAGACATATTTACATACATATAAGGGTGCATACATACATACGGAGCCGCGGCCACTCGACATGACAAAAATTTAAGATTTATCAAGTATTGGCAAATAATTCCACGCGAAATATTCCAATATTGACTATTTTCGAATGGTCGCGAAAATTGGCATATGGGCGGCTCGTTTTATGAATGAAATTGAAATATGAGCTCGAACTTATGAATGAACTTTTTGTTTTTGTTCTAAATTGTTCAGCGCCGTCGCTGATATGGCCTCTGGCGACGGTCAAGCATTGTTTGACAAGAACTTTATATGTGTGCGTGTCGGCTGATTGACGCTAATATCTAAAATTTTTGATTTTCATCATTCAAAAGCCGACAACAAGTATGTGTGACACGACGACACCCGACTGCACTAACACACACAAAGCTCAGTCAAGCATGCTGTATCGTCTCCAGAGGCCAATAGAATCATGGCCGCTGCGACTGCGTCTACGAATGTATTTTGTTTTTGTAGTCGCTAGGCTTAGATTTTAGCTTTGGGCGACATGCGCATGTGAGGTATGTGTTTTTGTTGTGTTCTAGAACATTTTAGAATGTGTGGTGGCAAAGCGGCCATCGCGTTGCGCTTGCTGTTGCTTTTGCGTCTATAAAAGTATTGTGTTTTTGTAAGTACATATAATATTAGGAATATCGGCTGGTGAAAGACAAAAGTACACGGGAGCAAGAAGGCAGCGCTGTGCTCGCGCATATATGCATGAATGTATGAACGTGCATGGATGTAGTAACATATGAATACAATTATTTTGTAGGAAGTTTAGAAGGCAAGTAGGTATATATGTATGTATGTATATATGCTAGGACATAAAGTCGGTATATATATACATACATAGAGCAGAATTGTTTTTGCACTTGTTAGAAAGAAACTCGTTCACTAGTGCGTATGTGTATTTGATTGCTTGTAACAATGTGATGTGCTGTGACATGTGTACATATGTATGTACGTAAGTCAAGGTTATTGGGCATACATGCATATGTACATATGTAGGAATGAAAGGAAGATGATGTTCTTACGCTTGTGCATTATTGTTTTTCATATACAAATGTACATACATACATACATATGTGTGTAAATGCTGTCGAATACATTAACTATAAAGTGGCATACAATATAAAATAAGGGTTGATTTATCTTAAACCGTTCTTATTTTCTGAATGCAAATACCTCCTATTGACATGTACATACATATTATGTACTTATATTGTCATGTACCATCATTTATGTACTTATTAAGTATACGTTCATTTATGTATGTATGTAATGAAAAGCTTCATGAATTACTTTCAGAACTGTATTAAAATTAATTCGCGTCGCGCGCATGCACAAAACCTTGGTTCACAACGCAGGCGCAGAAATAAACGATCTGCGTATTTATCCTCCCCACGTGACTCGCCATCAATTCTCGGCGCAAATTTTTTTTTTTCGTTTTTAAATCTGTTTTTTTAATGTAATCGTAAAAAAATTTGTAATAAATTTTATGTATCCGCTTATCACTTCAAAAGTAACAAAATGGTAAAAAAATAAGCAGTCGAAGAAATAAACGCACCGCCTATTTTTCCTCGCCACATGTTAGACTCGATTTCAATTCCCGGTGCAAACTTTTTTTATTAATTTGTTTTTTTTTTAAGTTCGTTTTTTTTTTAATGTAATTGAAAAAAAAGTTATGTAATAAATTTTACGTATTCGATTATTATTTCAAAAATAGGAAAATATAGTATAAATTTAATTGGCTTAATGTCGAGGTGAGAAATGTGTTGTGTGTTGAGGTGAAAGATGTGTGGTGTTTCTAATTTTCGTGTGGGGAAAAGTCAGTGAGGTGTCTATAAACTCGGTGTGCTAAATTCCCTTACTTCAAATCTTTCAAATCTCAATTGTACTAAAAAAAGCTCACAGTAACATTTGCACCTTCTCATTGCATTAACATTCTCTGGTTGTACCGTTTTATTTTGAGCTGTGGCTAGTGAGCATACATACACACAGCATATACATATGCGCAAATGTATATAAATTCACGAATTTACATTTGCATATGCCATCTTCCTGTGCGCCTGGTAATGAAGTGTTTTCTATAGAGGATTTTGATTTAGTTGAAGGGATTCAACAAAGTTTTACAGACACCAGACAGACAGACATAACATATGTACATATATAATTTTGGATGATTTGGAAAAAGTTCAAATATATATAGGTCATATTAAAAAGCTACGATTCTTTGCTTCTAATCACCAACAAATTCTTAATGACTGCTGCTAAATTTACATAATTCAGCCCCTTACTGTTAACTTTTGGTGAAAAATGTGTCTGTGGTGATAGTCTTAGCGAAACGGGTACCCCTCGACATTCCATACGTTCTTGTCATTGAGACTTCTCTATACATTAACGTTCTCTGTAACGTGTATCAGTGCATTGAGAGCCTGCACCGCCCGTTAATGCACAGGCTGATCTTTGTATTCTGCCGAGTAATTTTGTATTGTACTCGCTCCCTAGAGCTTTCCACCAAACTACCGCCGTGGATCTGCAGTCTTGATAGAAATTGTCTGCTCTTCTTCAACACGAAATCGTTCCATATTTTGTCTGAAAATAAGGAAAACTATATTAAATAACTAAAGAATCAACAAAGTATTTATTATCACACAAAGTCAATTCAACTTATCAAACAAGTCATCTTGAACCATTCGCCGCGATCGGTCACAAACACTATTCGATTGATTATTCTCATTCACATTCGAACATATAAATAGCACTTTAAACCTGAGTGCATTGTCATTGTTCTCATATAGTATTTTTTTATTTTCTACCGTACCAAAAAATCTGCTGTGTATAAATCAATAATTTATTTAAGTACATAATGGCCCTCACGGGCCAGAAACTTGGAGATAACAGGTTTGCCCTGTTATCTCCTACTAATCGTGCAAGACGAAAAAAAGCTCAACCAAAAAACCTTTCCGAAGAGTTCCCAGAACTCCCATTAACAAAAAAAACGATATAAATTTGTGGTAATTAAAACTACAGACTCAGAAAAAACTTTCTCAAGCTACTAAATTTTTGCCGTTGATAAAGCTTTGCTTATTATATGCAAAGATATAAATAAAATCATATCAAACCCAGATGGAAGTCTGATACTTCTACAATACTTAAAAATCAAACCATTGCGAAAAAATTCTTGGACACGAAAATCCTACCTGGAATATGTGACATTACCGTCAGATACCACGAAAACCTTAATAGTGTGAAGGGAACAGTGTACGCACCTTTCTTGCGCAATGCATCCGAAGACGAGATCGTAGAGGGACTAAAAGAGTACAACGTGACTAATGTATACAACTTTCAACGTGTAGTCCAAGGAAAATCACAGTACACTGGTGTTGTACTATTAACCTTCGATAGCTATACTCTTCCAGACAAAATTAATAGAGCATGGATTAACCCATCTGTACGCCCTTATTATCCCAGCCCAATGAGGTGCAAAAGCTGCTAGAAGCTCGGTCATACGCAGAAGCATTGTCGCAACACTCCATCATGTGTCTCATGCAACTTTCTTACCACGACCCGGAAGCCCGAATAGGAACATTTTGCGCCACCGGCGCAGCCCAGCACGTGGCATTGTCAAAAACATACCCAAAATATCAGCAAGCAAAGGAAATAATAAAAACTAAAACTCCAGAAAAATGCACAATGCGCGACGCTTACAAAATATATAAATCACGGCATCATATTCAACTCGTCACTATGGCCTTTGCCAATACGGTAAAATCAACTGAACCCTAATTCACCTCAACCATTTCAATAAGTAATACAAATAATCTAAACAAAAAGAATTCAACAAACAATAACTCAACAGAAAAAACAAGAGTAACAGAAATAATCACCAACAATAATTTAAAATTTTAATTTACTAAAAACTACTAAAGGCAGGAACTATTCTTCGGACAATGACAAAACCAGCTCATCAGCAGATTTGATAAACGGTTCAATGCGTACTCACTCTGCCAACAACACTAACAGCGATACTGTAATCGACAGCACAATGGAAATAGAAATTCTCCCACAACAACAAACATCCATCGATATCAGCAATGTAAATACTATTTGCATTGAAAATCTCAAAACACAACAGCCAAAAACACTTAAATTCTCCGGAGCCTCAATGCTATCATACAGCAACAGTACAAACTTCACTCCCACGCAACCACTCTCCATCGAAGAATATTTAAAAACAAAATACCAATATTATACAACCAACAAATAACATTTATTCATACATTTATATTTTTAAGCCCAAACTATTTTAGTAATATACATTTATGTACTTAAGTATAAAAAAAAAAATTTTTTTCCTCTATCAAAGCTCTTACGGGTATCACTTCAGCACCTATCAGTTCCATAGAACTCTCAACCGGATTAATAACCATTTCCCTAGACATTGCTAACACGTTCGCCAAAACTTGGTCAGGATACTCAAGTGACTTTAATTTCCCTTCAGAATTTCTTTATTAAAAAAGAATAATTCTGCAACAGTCGTACCTTCCGAGACAGCTAACAAGCGATGCCCTTGCAATGGAAACTGATTTTAGGCATACTTCACTCCAGCATGCAAAAGGGAAAACTCCAGGCAGAGACAGGATATCTTACCCCTTGCTACGCAACCTTCTCAGCTCCTGCAAAAGCACTCTTCTATCACTCTGCAACGACATGTTTAAAACTGGTAAATACCCTCACACTTGGCTGCCAGCCGACGTGATACCAATTTCCAAACCGAATAAGCCAACAAATCTCCTCGATAGCTACGGACCCATATCACTTCTCTCTTGCTTAGGAAAAACATTTGAAAAAATGATAGCAAAACGGTTTATGTGGTTCATAAGCAAAACGGGTTTGTGAGTCCTAATCAAGTTGCCTTTAAAAAACACCACAGCACCATGCCCTGCAACACTACGTAGCAGATGCTCTCTCATCAACAAACAACGTAACATTCCTGTCGACAGATTTTGAAAAGGCCTTTGACAGCATTGGAGTCCATGTTGTTCTTAAACAACTTGCAGCGTGGCATATTGGCCCAAAAATTTACCAGTTGGTGAAGTCATTCTTAACGAATCGTACATTTCAAATCAAATCAATGGTGTACCTTCCTTAATGCACCGCCTTGAAAACGGTATGCCCCAAGGCTCTCCCCTCTTAGTTGTACTCTTTATTATAGCTTTCGAGGAAATAATTAAAATTGCCTCCAAACAAAAAAGTTTAGACTTCCGGATATATGCTCACGATGATCTATTTTACACAAAAGTCAAAGAAATCAGCAAAGTACAATAAATTTTCGAAAAGCTGCTCGACGATATTAGCTCCTGAGCAATTTCATCATACAGGAAATGCAAGACACTGCATATCTGCCGGAAGAAACGATGTCCACAAATACAAATTAATCATCAAAATACAAATATAGCTGGTATTGTATTCGACAACAAATACACTTTTAGAGAACATTGTCTGTACCCCAGGAATAGTCTTACTACCCGACTTAACATCATCAAATACCTCTCATCGAAGCACCTTCATATCCACACAAACGCCCTCATTAACATAACTAGAACTTTATTAATATCAAAAATGGACTATGGACTGCCTATTTATGGCAATTGCGCAATTGCGCAATCTGGAACCTAAAATTACTAAACAAGCCTTACCATACCGTAGTTCGTAGAAGCCTTAACGCCTTTCTAACATCTCCTACTAAGTGCACACTTTCCGAGGCTGGCCTACCCTCTATCCCTGATAGATACAGAAGTCTCTACTTTTGGCTAATCCCGAAGCTTTTGATCACCACCAATACACTTATTTTTAATACCTTGAAGACTTCTTCCAAACACAAACGAACATACAAGATAAAGTCCGCTATACAAGAGTACATTTCATCGCTGTATAACCTGGGAATTCAAATCCCAAAAATATCGCTTAAATTGTGTGAACAGGCCCCCTGGACCTTCTCCCCCACCTTAATAAACTCTGACCTCCAAAAGTTCTATAAAAATAACACTAGCTCCGAGCTATTCAAACAACTCTTCGGCGAACTAGTCAACAGAGAAGAGTTCGCTAGTCGAACTCACATATTTACAAACGGGTCTAAGTCCGGTGATACCACAACTTTCGCTGTAGTACACAACAATGGTGCTGATAACAGGAGGTTTGTTACCAAGTTATAGCTAAATATTTTCATCCGCAGCAGCCGCTATCCGTAAAGCAGTGGACTTTGCGTCGAAATCGAAAGGTAAATTTGCCGTATTTACTAATAGCTTTTCGGTAATACAAGGGCTATCCAACAATCACGGTAGTAGTCAAATTCTCTCCCAAATACGGGACTACTTAATAAAAAATGGAAAAAATACGTATCGTCGGGGTATCAAATCACAAAGGCATTCTGGGAAATGAATCGGCGGATCTAGCGGCCAAATACATGCACCAATCCCCAGTCTTTCTATTTACTCCAATTATTTCTAAAGACCTTTAAGCTTACATAAACAGCTATCTCTCTCGACAAAAATATGTATCGTGGTCGCAATTCAGGCACCCGTATAAATCTTTTAGCCCCGAGTGTGAAAAGGAATCAAATTTCTGTATTCGCGCGTTTAAGGATCGGTCACTCCAGGCTAACCCATGAACACCTCCGACATGTCCTTTCTGTAACGATCAACTTAACCCTCTACACATAATAGGCATCTGTGCAAATTTAAATACTAAAACTGTACCTATCTTTGGTCCAAAAAACCCCTCCGAACTTTTGAAAAATACCACAACAGGAATGTCATTAAAATATATTACTTTGGAAATTGGCCTAATTGAAAGCTTGTAAAATTGTCATTTATCCTGTACCTTAAAACTTAAACATAATCTTATAATTACCAAGCACCGAAGGCCCAAGCAGCTAGTGTGCTCTTTTTCTAAGTTAGTGTAATATTTAATATTATTCTAATAAATAATAATAATAATAATAACTTACCAAACAACTTTTGAGTCAGTTCTTCCTTCGACGGGTCGAACCGTTTGCTAAAATCTGAGGTTTTGCCCCTGTTAAAGTTGGCAAACATTTTCGTTTTAGTTTCGTTATCAACTTCATCATGAAACAGTGATAGAATGACTGTCTCTTCACATAAACACCACAAGTGATTATAACACTTGATTATAGAAGCTTTAGAAATTGTTGCGTCAACTTTTTCGTACTCTTTTAATATCTTCAAGAAGCGCAAATCTTGGTTAGGTGCTTTGGTCGCCACTGTGTATTCGAGCCAAGCTTTAACATACAACATCACGACAAATAAGCAAACATCTTTTAGAGCCTTTTTGTCCTTCGCAGTCATTCTGCATTGTTACTGAAGAAAACAAAGTTTTAAAGAATAGATCGCACTCGCCATCCAGCGTGTTTGATGCATAGCTCCGGGGTCTTAGTCTTAATTTTTAATGTCTCCTTCCAAAACTAATACGCACAGTTCGACCAATTCGCAGTAGTTATCTCCTTT
The DNA here is from genome assembly GCF_028408465.1 of Anastrepha ludens. NCBI lineage: Eukaryota > Metazoa > Arthropoda > Insecta > Diptera > Tephritidae > Anastrepha > Anastrepha ludens. The sequence continues at coordinate 18,359,878 of NC_071503.1, forward strand.
GTCTAATTCTGTCTTATAAAATATAATATTTGAATATTTGAATATTTATCTCGGACACGTTATTTTATGAAATTAAGAGATGGTTCTTCTGCTTCTTAATTGGCGCGATAAGTCGTTTCTTTCTCGTGCTAACCGGTGCCAATTGGGTACGCCAAGTGAAGCCAAGACCTTCTCCACCTGATCTTTCCAACGCAGAGGAGGCCTTCCTCTTCTTCTGTTACCACCAGCTCGTACCGCTTCGAATACTTTCAAAGCCGGAGCGTTTGTATCCATTCGGACGACATGACCCAGCCAACGTAGCCGCGGGATCTTTATTCGCTGCGCTATGTATATGTCGTCGTAAAGCTCATACAGCTCATCGTTCCATCACCTGCGATATTCGCCGTTGCCAACATGCAAAGGTCCAAAAATCTTGCGCAGAATCTTTCTCTCAAACACTCCAAGCGTTGCTTCATCGGATGTTGTCATCGTCCAAGCTTCTGCGCCATACTTTAGGACGGGAATGATGAAAGCCTTGTAGGGTGTTAATTTTGTTCGTCGAGAGAGGACTTTACTGCTCAATTGCCTACTTAGTCCAAAGTAGTACTTGTTGGCAAGAGAGATTCTACGTTGCATTTCAAGGCTGACATTGTTATCGCTGTTAATGCTTGTTCCTAAATAAAGGAAGTCCTTCAGTCCTCGAAATGATCACTTTCAACAGTGACGTGGGTGCCGATACGCGAGTGCGCCGACTGTTTGTTTGAAGACAGGAGGTACTTCGTTTTGTCCTCGTTCACCACCAGACCCATTCGCTTTGCCTCTTTATCCAGTTGGTTCAGTTACCAATCGATGTTACTAAAATCAATGTTTTTTTTTCAATTTTCCCCGAACTTTTTGGAAATCGGAATATCTGGGCTACTAATTGCTTAATCTTGGTTTCATATATACATAAGCATATGTATATGTATACATAATAAACGCAGATGCTAAGACAAAAATTAACGGTTCACCAAATATTTTTGTCTTCCTCAAGAAAAATAGGCTTATGGACAGCTCAGGCGCGTGAGGGAAGATCTGGTGGTCTCGTCTTATAAGTGATCAAGACGTTTATGAATGAAATAGTTTTTGTTGCATTAAAGAACATTTTAGCGCCTGTGAGGGTATTTTGTTTTGGTATGAGTAAGTACAATACTTGGAATATCGACTGGGGGACGGCAAATTTCTTTAAGTAAATAATATATAAAGGGAATAAATTTATATACTTTATGTGACAAAAAAAATTAAATAAAATATTTTATATAAAAATCCTATAAATATCAAAAATAGACAAATCACAATTTTGCCATAGTATCAAATGAGATACATTAGTGCGTACAAATTAATGTATACATGAATATTTGTATGTATACTAGCGTACCTTCGCCCGCTTCGCTAGACGATAAATTCAATGATTTGCTGAAAGGGAATACAATTAATACGAAACAAAGCAAATTCTTTGATACAATTTCATTCGAACTTTATTGTAACACTTTTTGGTAGACAACGTTTTTGGTTTTTTCATCTTTCGCGTGAATAATGACGATGGTTTGCCAACTCGTGAGCAAGCTACATACAATTGTCCATGAGAAAAAATTGGGTATTCTAAATTAATACCGCACATTTGTAGAGACTGTCCTTGCGCCTTATTAATTCTCATAGCGAAGGCAAGGCGAATAGGAAACTGCAAACGTTTGAAATCGAATGGTAAATCCGCCGGAATCAGTGAAATTCAGGGTATCAAAATGTCTTCTCCTTTGTACTTCCCTTTCAAAATTGTTGCTTCGATAACGTTACCCAAGCATTAGCTTCTTCACAGCGAGTCTGGTACCGTTGCAAAGTCGGGGCACATTACTATTGCGCAGCATAATAATCGGTGCTCCAATTTTTAATCGTAAATTATGAGGTGGTAAGCCTGGCAAATCGAGTGAGTTTAAGAATTCAGTTGGATAATTTACGACCTCATCTTGATCAGTAATAGTGTCCATTGACTTACTTATACGCAACTATGTCACCAGGTATTTGATCTAAAATAGCTGAATTTATATCATTGACGTCCTTATTTTTCCCAGCTAAAATTGCTCTTTCGCTGAGTCAATCATGGTTTTTGTAATGTTGAACTATGTTTGGAAATACACTCTGTATCAATGCCTCTTTAGACTGTGCAAAAGTGCAGATATTGTTAGGCAATGTTATCATTCCTGTTGTTTTTGAAAAAAAGGTTTATTTTTTTGGTTAAAAAGTTTTTTTTTAAGTTTTGAAAAACACTTCGCTCTAACAAATTTCTTCTCAGTTAATTGCTGAAAATTAAATATTTTGAAAAAACTATTTTTTTTTAATTTAACGTTTTTGAGAAAATTTTGTTCTTGAAAAAATTTCATACTTTTGTAAAAGTTTAAATTGATTTGTTAAAAAAGATTTTTTTCCGCTTTGAAAAACACCCCCTCGAAAAAATGTATTCTCTATTAATAGTGGAATATGAAATGCTTTGAAAACACAATTTTTTTTTTTAATTTTTTTTGGTTTTCAGAAAATTTTGTTTTGAAAAAATTTCATACCCTTGAAAAAGTTTTATTTTATTTTATTTGTTTAAAATTTTTGAAAATTTTTTTTTTGTAATTTTAGAAAAACACCTCTTCGAAGAAATTTCTTTTATCTTTTTGAGGAAAATTTGGTTTTGAAAAAATTTCATGCTTTCGAAATTTTTTTATTTTACTTTATTTCTTCAAAATTTTTGAAAACAATTTTTTTTATAATTTTCGAAAAACACCCCTTTGAAAAAATGTTTTCTATGTGTCATAGTGGTATTCCATTAACTTTTAGGATTATAGTCAAATACTTACAAATATCTACGCTTTCACAAATAGCAACAATAAACCAATTTCCTCAAAACCAAAAAATTTACTTTTTTTTTAAAAAAATTCTAAACAAACAACGTAATAAATTTAGAATTTTGTGTTCACGAAAAAACAGTATTGTTTTTATTGTATTAACTGAAAACCAAAATGTTGCAAAAAATCAAAACAAAACTAAATTATTTTTTTGTGTTCATTTGGTCCATATGTTCCATAAAAAGTTGATATGGTAAATAATATGCAGGGTCTGATACACGCAAATTTCCATTGACCATTATAGTGACAAAATTATCGATCACCAATTCCAACAGGATTTCAAAATCAGAGTTGGAATGAGTTGTTGTGTGGTGTACTTCTGAAAAAATGAGAAATAAACAAAATAAATCTAAAAATTCGAATTCTAACTTTATCTTGTGTATGTTCTTATTACCTTGAAGCACCATTCATTTTAAATTTTCCAAGAATTTTTTTTATCATTTCGCGTTTCTTTCCTTTTTCATTCGATTCCAACATTTGTTCATAGCCGAAAACATCGTTTGCAAACGCATTCATTTCCATATAGAATTGGTCAAAGAAAGCATTGCTCAATTGAATTGAAACATTATTTTCATAAATACTTAGGACCTTAACTAATGCACCTTGGTACATACCTAACGCAGATATTCATCGCGACCTTGACATCGATACTATTGATGAAACAATACAAAGCGCTAGCAGAAGACACATAAATAGACTATTAACGCATACAAATCCTATGATGAGAAGACTACCAAATAAAGAAAAATCTACCCAAAGTCGGCTTAACCGTCAAACACCAACAGATCTTGCAAAATCCTTGTAATCAATTGTCAACTAATCGTATATGTCATTGTTTGTTAACCACTTGTTTTTAAATAATATGTATATACTTCTTCTAAAAGAGCTTGGGGGCATTGGCCCTTCAATATCACTCTCATTCCGTCTTTTTGTAAATCAAATTACTTATTGTCTAACGACAGGTGTAATATTTTATGGAAGAAATAAAAAAAAAAAAAAATTTTCATTCGAATCATTTGAAATTTCTGTATACAATAACGAAAAATTCAAAAAAAGTTGTACACATAAAATGAATGTCAATTCGAAACTTGATGCTTTCCATTTCAATTCAACCGGGCTATTCGGGTCATGTTCTTCGATTTCGATGTAACTTAAATATGTTGCTCTCTGGTCGAAATAATGAGACACGTATTTTTTTGTTCGCCCGGAAAAATTTTTTTTCAAGAGTTATCGGCAATTTAGTTTTTCGCCTCAAACTCGATTTTTTTTAATTATATAAGAAACAATTTTTTTTAAATGCCCATAACTTAGTCAAAAATGAACCGATTTTAATAATTCTGGGTTCAAAATGATCGTAATTACTTGCACAAGCGACTTCATGTAGAAACAATTGCAAAAAAGTAGTTGAAAATTTTTTATTTAGCAAAAAAGAAAAAAAATTTAAATTTTTTCAAAATTCAATATTTCAAAAAGTGTATTTTTTTTTTTTTTATAACTTTTTCCAAATCAAAAAAACATCTCAAACTTTAATTGAGCTGCATGCCTAGTAGCTAAAATGAGTTGTTTTTGAGTAATGAATTTTTGAGTAAACACCCTGTTTCGCACTTTTTGTTTTTTGCAAAATAAAAAATTTTCAACTACTTTTTTGCAACTATTTCTAAATGAAGTCGCTCGTGTAAGTAATTACGATTATTTTGAACCCAGAATCATTCAAATCGGCTTATTTTTGACTAAGTTATGAGCAATTAAAAAAAATTTTCTTATATAGATTCTTTCCATTTCAATTCAAAAGGGCTATTCGGGACATGTTCTTCGATTTCGATGTAACTCAAATATGTTGCTCTCTGGTCAAAATAATGAGACACGTATTTTTTTGTTCGCCCGAAAAAAATTTTTTTCAAGAGTTATCGGCAATATTGTTTTTCGCCTCAAACTCGATTTTTTTTAATTATATAAGAAAAAATTTTTTTAAATGCCCATAACTTAGTGAAAAATTAACCGATTTTAATAATTTTGGGTTCAAAATGATCATCATTACTTACACGAGTGATTTCATGTAGAAATAGTTGCAAAAAAGTAGTTGAAAATTTTTTATTTTGCAAAAAACAAAAAGTGCGAAACAGGGTGTTTACTCAAAAATTCATTACTCAAAAACAACTCATTTTAGCTACTAGGCATGCAGCTCAATTAAAGTTTGAGATGTGTTTTTGATTTGGAAAAAGTTATAAAAAAAAAAAAATACACTTTTTGAAATATTGAATTTTGAAAAAATTTAAATTTTTTTTCTTTTTTGCTAAATAAAAAATTTTCAACTACTTTTTTGCAATTGTTTCTACATGAAGTCGCTTGTGTAAGTAATTACGATCATTTTGAACCCAGAATTATTAAAATCGGTTCATTTTTGACTAAGTTATGGGCATTTAAAAAAAATTGTTTCTTATATAATTAAAAAAAATCGAGTTTGAGGCGAAAAACAAAATTGCCGATAACTCTTGAAAAAAATTTTTTTCGGGCGAACAAAAAAATACGTGTCTCATTATTTTGACCAGAGAGCAACATATTTAAGTTACATCGAAATCGAAGAACATGACCCGAATAGCCCGGGGGCTAATCTAAGAATCAGGCAAGTTTTGTTTTGTACAATATTTTGATTTTTTCTTTTTTTTATATGAAGAAAATATTTAAAAGAAATTTTTTTTTGCTAAAAACCTTCCCCTAGTGGATCCCTATAATATGAAAAAAGAACGAATAAAATTGGCCTCGTATCGGCCCAAAAAAATGCGTACAAACTAACATCATTTCATTTTTATATATATAGATACATACGTTTACCGTTCGCTTGCTCAGTGCTTTGGCAAAGACAAATCGACGCATTTGCAGGTTCTTCATGTCGATTTCTTTTTGTGTATACAAGCAAAGACATCGTTCCTCGTCTCTAGAACTTGCTGCATCGGTTCGCACTTCCTCTTCTTTTCCCCCGACTGACCGCATCAATATGCCCGTTTGCCCAAAATTTAATGATTGTGACTCTATCTTATTACTTACTTAATAGCTAAATTCAATACTGGCTTAGAACGAGCCAATCATCAAAAAATATTCTCGTATGTATATGTCTTATATATATATGTATACCAACTTTGTTGAATTTCTTCATCCAATCAAATTCCTTCACGTCGAAATGCTTCATTACCAGGCACACAGGAAGATGGCATATGCAAATATATACATATCGCACTTGTTACGTTAAAGCGTAACAACTCAAAATCTGAACATTTTCAGTAGAGACGAGAAACTGTTTCCGTAAATATTAATAATATAGTATTACAAGGGAAAAAATATGTAATTGCACGAAAATATCATTAAAAACAATATAACGATTGTTTCATTCTTATTTGTTTAGTAGTTGCGCTAAAATAAAAAATTTTTGAGTGGTTACTCTTTTCCTTTTCTTTTTGAGTTGTTATTAACGTAACAAGTGCGATATGTACTATATGAGAATTCATATGCATGTGAGGTTATGTGCACTTGCCAAATATTGCGATGCGCTAAAATACCCTCAATTATTGGATATGTGAATGTTAATATTCAAGAGGAGAAGTATGTAACAAAACTTAGAGATAAAAGGTGCATATTGACTGAGAAATTTTAGTTTAACAATTAGGTACATATTACAATATAAAGGGTGGTTAAATTTCAAACGCCGATGTTGAATGTGAACCACAGCTAAACGTCAAGATTTTTTCTGCTTTGTATTTGACATTTTTCAATTTCAGACTATATAAATTTATGCACTGGAAATATACATAATCGAGCAATGCATTAAAGTTTTTCAGGCTTTTTATGAAAACGGGCGTTCAAATCAAAATGCATATCGCACACTTCGTGAAGAAAATCATCTTCAGTGATGAGGCACATTTTCACCTCAGTGGATTCGTTAATAAGCAGAATTTCCGCATTTGGGCGAATGATAATCCAGGAATGATTGCCGAAAAACCAATGCACCTGTTTGGTGCGGTTTATGGGCCGGCGGCATCATTAGGCCGTATTTTTTCCAAAATGAGGCCGGTCAGGCAGTTAGTGCGAATAGTGTTCGCTATCGTGAGATGATAACGAACTTTTTATGATCCGAATTGGAATACCTATATGGATGTGGACGATATGTGGTTTCAACAGGACGGTGCCACTTGTCACACAGCTAACGAAACAATGGGTCTTTTGCGCGAAATTTGATGGCCGAATAATTTCACGTCGCAGCGATGTCAATTGGCCGCCAAGATCATGTGATTTGACAACATTGGACTTCTTTCTTTGGGGTTATTTGAAAGAAAAGATGTACGTCGATAGGCCAGCAAGAATTCAAGAGCGAAAAGATAAGATAATTCGGCCCATTAACGGCCTAGAACCTCAATTATGCCTCAGCGTCATCGAAAATTTGGGCCAAGAGTAAAGAGAAATGACAACAATTCTTAAAAAAATTGTACAATATTTTATTCAAAATCAACACCGGCCTTTGAAACTTAACCACCCTTTATATAACAATTTGGTGAATATTAAATATTTTGCACTTTGGGCTTTATCCGAAGGCTGAATGTATGTACAGTAGCCTTCAAATAAGCCGCACTGTTTTCAGAGATAGTTTCTAACTTTAGGGATATATGCATATGTTTTTGTGCACTTTTTATCAATTGGAGAGCCACATATGTAAATGAATATATGAATTTAATATTTACCTACTATCAGAGAACAAAAAATTATGGCTTGGAAATTTTCCTTAGCATCGCATTGTCCGGGACAGAACTTTTCTCTAAGCTATTTGTTGCTGTTTTGTGCATCTAATTCTTACAGCTGCGGCTGCCGCGCATTTAGAAAACATATGGGTATGTGGGTGCAATCATGTATACGGAGCCACGGCAAACCGACATGACAAAAACTCACGGTTTACTAAATATTAGCAGATATTTTTATAAGAAATAATGGCCGTCAGTGATTTCTTCAATCTTATATATAGAATTTTGTCATCGTTGATAAAAATTGGCCTATGGGCGGCGGCTCGTTCTATGAATGAAAGTACTTTGCTTTTAGAAATATGTGCTTGACATTATTAATGATGTTTTGTTTTTTTGTTGTGCTGTACAATATTTGAAAATGTTCAGCCGCCGCCGCGACTAAAATAATCGTGGCCACTACGGCTTTGCCTATGTATGTACTTTAATTTGCGTTTGTAGACGCAAGACTTAGAATTTGAGATCCGATGAATGAATTTTGTTCTTGTAGTCGTTAGCCTTTTTTTTATTTTTTGTCGGGACAACTAGCAAGTGCAGCACTCAGACATTAATTAAGTCCATTGTACTACACTTGGATTCGCTTTTAATTTTCTTTAAATCTACCCGAACTCCGAAGAAATCTGAGTAGATCTTGTGGTGCCAAGGAGCCAAGATGGTCGCTTCTTAACACATCATTGCCAAAGGCCTCAAACGTGTTTCGAGCGAAGGCGGGGCAGACACACAGGAAGTGGTCCGTCGTCTCATCCTCCTCTTCACAAACTGCGCAGAGCACACTGTCTGAGATGCCCAACCTTTCCATGTTCTTCACCCACAGAAAGTGGCCCGTCATCAGTCCAACCAGCCGTCTGCACTCCCCTCTGCTTAATGACAGAAGGGTTTGCGACAGTCGATCGGACATGACAGGTAACATCAGTTTAGTCCATCTGCAGCCTCTCTCAGCCTGCCAAGCTCACTTGTGGGTGGTAGTTACCCATTTGCTAACCGTGGCTGTGATGGCCGCAGAAGGGAGTGACAGAACGGGCTCTGGGCCAAAGAAGTTGGCCTCTTAGCTAAGGAGTCAGAGGTCTCGTTACCCGCGATACCTACGTGCCCCGGGACCCATGTTAGCATCAGGCTATTATGTCTACCGACATAGTTCAGCCTGGATTTACAGGACTTGACTACACCTGTGGTTGGAGGGTTGTCTAAGGCCATAAGCGCAGCTTGGCTGTCGCTGCAGACACATATAGATCTGCCTCTACATCGTTTTTCCACAACAAAGTTCATCGCTTCTTGAACTGCATACACCTCCGCTTGAAACACAGATGCACGCATTCCAAGAGCAAAGAGCAGTTTGGTCCCGCTGGATTCCACGTAGACCCCAGAGCCGGAGCCATGCTCGTTAGACTTAGAATTGTAGCTTTGGAAACATTACATGGATAAGCATGCAGTGTTCTGTGTGTGCGGTTATTTTATATTTTATTTTTTTGATGAGTGTGGCAAAAAGCATTGAAAGCCGAAAGTGTCAGACTTTTCTTTCGACTCACCCACTAGGTTCAGTACGGGTCGTCTTCATGCTTAAATTTATGCAGATAAGACTTAAAGCATCCATGTCCACTAAGTATCATACTATGGTCAGGCAGAAATCTATCTGTCCATGCTTTCGATTTATTCATTTGATGATATACGGAATCAATCGATACGCCCATTGTCCGTTCATGGAGTTCCTCCATTCCTCCTGCCAAGTACGGATGCTTCGCTCCCATTGAGTCCATCGGCTAGCCAGCTGTGCTGGATCCGCTCGGTTTTTTTTTATTTCGGCGAATTCGAAAGCAGTCAGCTTAAACGGTAGCATACCCGCGAGGACTAAAACAACATCCTCAGATACTGTGCGGAATGCGCAGCACACCCTGAGGGCACATAACCCGTATACCGATTTAATGACTTTCATGTATGAGCTGCATTTTGTTGCTTCGACCCAGGCCGATACCGCATACAGAAATATAGACGCTACCAAACCGCTAGAGAAGTAGCTTGCGCCAATTTTCCGAATGTATACTGGAACTCGAAAATTATCCAGCGTATTTAGGATTTTGCCCCAGTTAGTTGTATTGAATGCACTTTGTACGTCCAACGCTGGCTGTGATGCCTTTTTGTTGGGGGAACAATGTTATCACCACGTTGCGCAGTATAACCGGGCATGTTGTTGACAGCGATTTGAGGGCTTTTGTTTTTATCATCACTAGATGATATGCAATTCCCCAGGGATTATTGTCAGCATCATCGCATAGTTTTTGAAAGTACAGGCATTTCCTGCTCTTAATTGCATTTTTTAGCGTTTTACTTTTTTTTTTGTAAAGGAGTATGTTCCTTTCGAAACTGGCCGCACCTCTTGACCGCTGGTATGTTCGCCTTGCTCTATTGCATTCTTCGCGTACTGCGAGGATTTCTTCCGTCCAGAAGTAAACGGGCTCTGTGTGGTATTTATTACGCCTTGTTTTACTCAACCGTTTCAACCGCCTTTCCAGTGGGCGTAAAGTTTTCCATCGTTATCTCGAACACTTCAGGGTCTAAAGTTCCAACTCGGTATCTCACATCGAAGGAGTTAGATGACTTAGGCCTATCATGTTGGCTTATGTATTGCGAAATGATCACTACTAGTGTAATACTGGCTAAGGGACCATTTGTGCTACTCACGAGGCTAGAGCTAACTATTATAGGGTCAATTATTGACCCTTTCCCTGCTCTTTGAAATGTTCGCTAGTTCCCTGAATTCATAAGCGCTATGTCAAGCATAGCGAATGCTTCCAAGAAGGCTTTTCCTCTAGGGGTGGTTCCGAGGCATCCCCAATTCATTGCCCATGCGTTAAAGTCACCAACTACGATAACCACGGCTAAGCTTGGTGGAAGATAGCAGCTTTTTACAAACAGATTCCCCATACGAGCTCGTACAAAGCCGCGAGTTGTGTTATGTTATAAAGGGCGCTTGCTGCTAGTCATCGCGTATGAGGTATCGCCTATATATATTTATTTTTTTCTTTTTGCTGATTGGGTACTGCACTTCGCCTGAAGATCTTTACTGCCACATTTGAATTGATTGGCTATGGGTCCATGTACTTCCGCTCTCGTCATGGATTCATCGAGATCGCGAATTTAAATTTGCCGTAGTTCGGTTAGTGTTCTTACTTCAACTACAATACTTTTACTTTAACTGCTTCGTTGATCTTCAAGGTGTTTGGATCAGATAATCGTTCGAGCACCAGTAGCAGGTCTCCACTTGCAGTTTTCTTAACAGCATGCACTTTTTGATTAAGCTCCTGTAGACATGGCTCCGTTTTCACACATTTCACAAGATCTGCATATGAGACATTGCCAACGCTTTTGGCATTTTTGCTTCGTCTGCTTGTTTCCCGTCAGGTGATGGAGATTTATTTGTGTTTCATTTACGGTTTTTCTTAGCAGTTATATTGTTCCATCCTTCGGAACTGAATTTCTCAATCGTTGCCCTCAGAGTTTCACCACTGTCGTTTTTGCTCTTTTTCGCAGGGCTTTTCCGTGGTGTGCTGTCCGTGACCCTCTTTGTTCCTTTTAGCATGCTTATCCTACAAGTCAGAATCGATCTTTCTTACTTCTTCTGGAGTTCAGAAATGCTCGCAGCCATATCCCGCATTGGATTGTTAATGTTGCACTTTGGGAGTTCCATCATCTCCGTTAACTACTTAATCTTAGCACTGATGCTGCCTTTGAGCTCTTGCGTTGTGACCTCCTTTGCGACATTGCTGTACTGCAAACATGTTGACGCAGATCTGGTTCTTCCAATCAGAGGAGGTGAATGAGCCAATCTGGAGCTCTTTTGAAGAGGGTTTTAGTACCTCCCTGCTGCTGTTACTGTCGTCTGCAGTCTCTGTTGATAGAGCCAAAGATAGAGTAGTTGCTGTTGTTTTGGCTTCATCTAATGTATTTTGTTTTGTGATGTTGACATTCATTCTCATGGTTATTGGAGCACAACTGTATGCCGTTATCCATATCCCAATACATAGTCACTTATTCTTAATTCCATGATTATCTTTGCATGCGAGGGTTGACAAAGGCTCCTTATGAGAACCTTGAAATTTTTTGAAATTTGAAAAGGTCGAGCCAAGGAGCACCAGGAGATTTGGTGGCTCCTAAAACGCTCAGGCTAAAGAGCCCATTGTATTTAACCCTTCTGTTACATTCAAAAAAATTTACACATGTGATATCCGGGTCACGAAATGACCTTACCTATGTTTTGCTTAGATATCAGTATAAAAGTTTATAATTTTAATAGAAGTTTTTAAAACTCATTAGTTTTATTGATTATTAAGCTGTTATATATACATATTTAAATACATTAGATACATTTTTTTTAATTTGAATGCTCCAAACAATAGGTTTTTGAAACCGTAACCGTTGAACGATGTTGTGGACACACAGGTTTTTTGCAAACCGTGCAGCTTTCGTACGTTTTGCGACGAATTGAGCTAGGACAAATTGCACAGGTGGCTCGCTGACTAGGATTTCTTTTTTTCGGAACAGTTCCTGCCGAAGTGCTTGGTTGCTCTGCGTCCGCTCTCATATTGCGTACAATATCTACTGACGGTTGAGTTCTTGGTAGCGTTTTTCTGCGTTCAATTTCCCCATTAACAAGGTCTAAGCCAAGATTCTCGAGGAAAATTCTACGTTTATATGTTTTTGTAGCATTCCACAAAGGATTAATTTCTGTCCATAATGCAAAGGCATTCAACGCTGAGATATCTACGATGTTTGCAAAAATTGCTACAGGCCAACGATTAGTTTGTCTCTTGCATGTATATGTTTCTACAAGTTGATCAATAGTATCCACTCCAGATTTTGTAGAGTTGTAGAAATTGATGATATCTGGCAACTTTTTTGGATGGTTTTCCATAACGCTTTTATCATGGTGCAAGGTACTTAAAACAGTCACCATCTTATATTTTTTGGGTATGTATTGCACAAGGGTAACTGATCCATTAAAGAAATGTCGACTGCTTAGCACTGGTAGACTCCTTAACTCCACTTTAGTACCACAAACCCGTAAAAATCGTTTATTACTCCTTACGGTGCCTACCAAAGTAATTCTTTTCTTCAATAACTCCAGTGCCAAATCCCGAGTAGTAAAAAAGCTGTCGGTTGTAATAATCCGCCCTTCATACCCACTAACGAGATCCAACACAACGCACTGGCCTTGGTTCCGTTCCGGTGGAGCGGAAGCTGACTCCTTCCCTAAATACTTTTGGAAATAAAGGCAAAATTTTGTACGCACATCCGCAGCTACCCATGCTTTCATTCCATATTTGCTTGGTTTACTTGGCATGTAAACTTAAAAGGGGCATCTGCCCCTAAAAAGAATTAAACGCTCGTCTACTGTAATATTTTCGTATGGAACAAAAAGTAGCGGTAAATTAGCCAACCACTTCTCATACAAATCGCGAATCGGAGCAAGTTTGTCGTTCATTCCTTGAGCCCTTCGATTGTCTCTGCCATCGAACCTCAAACACGATTAATTTCAAGAAACCTGCAAAATGACATTGTTGCACGGAATAATGGTCGGCCGTGCACTTCATCCCAGAGGCTTCGAATACTTTCTCCGTGTGAACGATATACTTCTGTAAAAAAATACATTTATGTCTTCATTTTAGCCATAAATACGGAAAATTATATTGATTTAACTACCTGCTAAAATTAAAATACCCAAATATGCATCGAGTTCTATCTCATCTATTTTTTTATATCCAGCTCCAATTTTTTTTTCGCCCCCTATATTGCTGAATTGTATTATAATTTGCTTTAGTTGGTACGTAAAGCACTGATCGAATGATTCCTTGATAGTAGAAATACGACGTACTGCATATGCAGTAACTCCCTGTCTTCCGTGGATTATATTTTATATTCTTGCCCTGCCACTATTGTGCCCAACTGGTTCCATTGACCACTCAATAGTTCTATCCTTGCAATAATACATAGGAACACTGCTTTCATTTTCCAATGCAGGTACTATATCTTCATCGTTATCAAAATCTAAATATTCGTCAGAAGATCCTTCTGATTCAAATTGTTCCACTATATAATCTTCATCCGCATCTTCACTACACTCATCAAAATCCTCATCATTGTCAATAATATGCTCTATTTGGCTTTGAGTCAGACGATTTGGCCTCTAAACCAAATTTTCATAAATAAACACACGAATAATAATTAAATATTATAATAAAAATACTTACAGAAGCTTGGAATCTTTCCATTTTTATAAGAATTTAACAAATACAAGCTTTTGCAGCAAAAACCTAACCACAAAAAAGGCGCGAAAAATACACTTTATATGTAAAACAGGTGCGCGCACGTAAGTTTTGATGTTACCAACTATTTATTAAATCAAAATCATTTTTTTTATGCTTTTTCTATTGGATTTATGTCAATACACAAAGTCATGAAAGGAAATTGTGAAATGTTGTCAATATTAGCAGATATGATGAAATTCAAAAAAAAAGGTCATGAAATGACCGGAATGTAACAGAAGGGTTAAAGTTTTGGAAAGGGGGTAGATAGTCAAAGAGGGAAGGAGAAAAGTATGAGAGAAAGAGATAGGAAAGAATAGAGACATAGATAGAGATAGTTAGTCCTGTGAGAATTTTCCAGATTCTTTGGCAAATCTGTAAATATCCTCCCGTTTTAGAGAACGAATATTACTCATTCTCTTGACATCAGAACCCAATACTCGTAGCCAAGCTCTAGCAAAGGCAGGACACTCACAGAGAAAGTGTTCAGTGCTATCCGCCTCCTCCAAGCATGACAGGCATACCGGGTCCAAGATGATTCCAATGGTGGTCATATGCTGACCACATGGGTTGTGTCCTGTAATGATGCCGACCATCAACCGAATGTCTTTCCTTCTAAGTTTTAGTAGAAAGTTTGACAGTTTTCTCCTCGGACTTGTCACAAAACACTTTGCAGTTCTGCAGCGTTCTAGACCGGACCATCGCTCTTTATGTAGATTGCCTACTTAATCGCTGAACCAATTCTTGATTCCTGCGGAACTGGTTCCGATTATTGGCTCTGGCTCCTGTGGGGGCACCGCTGATCCAGGGTTGGCCAATTCGTCGGCAATTTCGTTTCCTTGAACACCGTAGTGTCCCGGTGTCTTGCGATAGAATTAAGCTTCTTCTTACATTCTTGAACAATCTTTGAGGTTTGCTTCGCGTTCTCCAGGGCCTTCAATGCAGCCTGACTGTCACTGAAGACTCCAATCTGTTTCCCGCTCCATCTCCTCTCGATTATCCATTCGGCTAGTTTTAGGATGGCAAAAACTTCTGTTTGGAAAACAGTTGCCATTCCCCCCATAGCATAGTGATACTTATTACTATCGTTTAAGTACCATCCGGCTCCAGACCCTATTTCATTCTTGGATCCATCGGTAAAGAAAATATCCGTCAAACCTCCCTGCATGCATTCTGGATGGCTCCATTGCTCACGCAATGGAAATCTGACATCAAATTTTCTTCCAAATGAAACTGTGGGTATAAGGTCATCTTTAGGTGCGAAAAACAGTAGATACTGCTCCGACAGCAACTTAAAGATTTTTCTGTGTCCCGAAGTTCCATCTTCGTGCCAGAAACCATATTCATGGAGTCTACACATTGCTTTATTGCTTCCTGTTGTATCTTAAGATCCAGGGGGAGCAAATCAAGCATAGCATTTAGGGCATCACCAGAGGTTGTACTCATGGCATCCGTGATGCATAAACATACACTTCTTATCAGCCTGTATAGTTCCCGGATTGTGGATTTAATAATGCTCTGTCGCCACCAGACTACAGAGGCGTAAGTGATGATTGGTCTGATAAGTGCTGTGTGTATCCATAGGACCACAGCAGGTTTCAGACCCCAGGTTTTGCCAAAGGCTCTACGGCATTGCTGAAAAATCTTCAATGCGCGATTCACCTTCGGTGAAACTTGTGTCTCCCATGTCAGCTTCTTATCCAAGATAACTCCTAGATATGTAACTTCGTTGGAAAGACCTAGTGTCACACCTTTCAGTGTTGGAAGACTGAGTCCATCCAATTTCCGTTTTCTCGTAAACAAGACTATGGTTGTTTTGTTCGGATTAACGTAAAGATCTTGTCTCATGCACCAGTCATCGATTTTGTCAAGAATCCTCTGCACTTTTGTGCAAAGCCTCCTTAAGGATTTATCCGATGTTAGCGCACAGACGTCGTCCGCATATGCTTGGACGTGGAAACCGAGTTGCTGCATCTCCACTAATAGAGAGTCTACGACGAAGCATCACAGCAGCGGAGAAAGAACACCCCCTTGGGGACATCCGTGCTTGGCCCTGACTGTGATTTGTTCGTCACTGCTCCCACCAGCGGTTAACAGCCTCTCCGAGAGCATGGAATATATCCATTTTACAATGGTTTGATTAACTCCGTATCGTTCGGCAGAAGAACATATCGAGCCGAAAGTGGCACTATCAAAAGCCCCCTCAATGTCCACGAACACGCCCATTGTGTTTTCGTCAACATCCAGCCCGGCTTCAATCTCGCTAACAAGATCGTGTAAGGCTGTTTCACATGATTTTCCACTCTGGTAAGCGTGTTGATTTCTACTAAGTAGACTTCTCGGCTATTCCCCCACTCGAATATGTTTCTCCACCACTCGTTCCAGACTTTTCAACATGAACGATGTCAAACTGATTGGTCTAAAACTTTTTGCTAGGAAATAGTCATCTTTTTTCTGGTTTCGGTGTAACTATTACTCTTACGCGTTGCCATTGGGATGGTATATAACCAAATGCAAGACAGGCTGTGAAGATCCTTTTCAGGGCATCAATCAGCCTGTCTCCTCCTTTTTTAAGCATTGCTGGTTATATTCCGTCACGTCCAGGGGACTTAAAGTTTTCAAAGGAAGACAAGGAAAATCTTATCGATTCCCTTGTCACTATCCGACTAGCAATGTACGAGCTGTACCTAGAGGTTCCACCGTTGCTACCGTTATTGTTCATGCCACTCTCTACTTTAGAGAGAGTTCTACTACCCGGAAAATGGATTTCGAGTAGAGCATTAAACGTTTCCGATTTGGAAGGACCTTACAAAGTCTTGCTGTTTCCCTCATCTCTTCGACGTTACTGCAGAAATTTCTATAGGATTCAAGTTTGGCTTTCCGTACTTTTTTCTTATATTCTCTCTGGTAAGTCGATGATTGGCCCAGTCCTCTTTTGTTTTGGTCTTCAAGGACTTATTAAGAAGTTTCCTGGACCGTACACGAAGCTTCGACAGTTCAGGGTTCCACCAAGGAACCGCTTTCTCCTGTCTGCTTTGCCTGAGTGGGCACAGTTCCTCAAAGCAATTGATTAAAGTACCTTCTAATTTGTTAGTAGCATCTTCAATAATTTCCGCTGATTTGAGTTTTTTCAGGTTTGGTAATCGCTCTGTTATAAGCTCACCATACCTGTCCGAGTCCACATTTCGAGGATTCCTACCGGAAGGTATTGATATTGTGTCGACTCTCAGTCGGAGTTCGATAAGACGATGATCAGAAAGAGAGTCCTCTTCCAAAACTCGCCTTCGGTTGATTTGATTTCCAACTGACCTATTGGTAAGTGTTAAGTCAATCACCTCTTGTCTCCTTCTGGTCACAAAAGTTCGTTTGAGTGTTTAGAATGACCAAATCGGATGACAGGATAAAATCTAGTAACTTGAGACCTCTGATAGCTTCGACACTGTTCCCACCTTTCAAGTACTTTATTTTTGCAGCAACGATATCTCCGGAGCATAGCTCTTTTAATATTGTGTGTTCGATCAACCTCGGCATGATAATACATGCTCGCGGTCTCACATTCCCTTCACAATGAAGTATTTGTCCCCACGATATAACACCTAGACCACAGATACGCTTGTGACATACCCATGGTTCTTGTATTAGTATTACGTGTGGGTTTGTTTGCAGTTTTGCATGCCTACGGCACAGGAGATCCGTAGACGCTTTGCTATGCTGCAGACTTATCTGTGTAAATATGACTTCAGTCATGAGACTGAGTACATTTACGCTTTGTCCTCCACCTTATCCTGGACACGGAAGAGGATTCGCCCCAGATGTACGTGAGGACGGCACCCGTACTTCGAATTAAGAACCTTGAGGGACTCAAGATCGATACGCAGTACCAGGTGGGAACTCCCCTTAGAGTCCCTGAATCCAGACACTCGCTCGTACCAGCCTTTCTTTGCTACTCTCAACAAGAATGAACTTGCTGTTTTCGCAGGCTGGAATCTTTGCTTTCTCTTTATCCAGCCGTTCTCGGGAAAAAGCATTGGAGCAGTGCACCTTTACGATGCCGTCCACCACGCTTTTCCCCTCTAAAGTCGGCGCGTCTTTCGACTCACCGATAGCTCTCCAAAGATAGCTGTCTGGATATTCTTGTTGCCCTTTGGATAGTAGACCGTCTTGTTTGTCGGTATGTATCTCCACCGTCATTGGCTTTGCTGCCATTCTCTCGAATGATTCGCCAGACTTTGACGGAAGAGTGTCATTCGACATTTGAGAACCCATCTCTGAATTCCATCTCTCGACTTTGCTCTTCTTTGCTTTTCTCCTCTTCCCGGTCGTTAGCACAGACCCCGTTTCGTTTCCGGAAGAGTGCAGCGCTACAGAGGAATCCTCTGTTCTGCCACGCTTTCCCGTTTCCATTACAGGTGTCGAAGTGGACGGAGCTTGAGTACTTGCCTTAGCGAATGCTTCGGCTTGCCTCACCTTCTGTCTTCTTCGTTTGATCTGCTTTGCGGTTAGACCAACACCTGCGTTCGACTCTCCAATAAATTCAGTCTTTTTACCGGTACTTACCTGATTCGCACCAGGTTTAACCGTTGTCAAAGACTTACTCGGTACCAGAGATCCGCCTGAGTCTACTGGGAGATTGTCCGCCATCTCCATATCCTCCACAACTTCTTCAGTTGCCTCAGATCATTTCGACGACGGTGTATCGCTCACACTCACTCGGCTCTCCATTGGCATAGCCAATGTGCCATGCTTCACCACTAGTAGTGCGCTTCCTCCGGAACCAACTGATTGAACGACCAAATATTTACAATACCAAATCTTGGAGAAGACACATGAAAGGAGAATCGATACACACCATCTTTTTGTCGACTTGAAAGCTGCATTTGACAGTACGAAAAGAAGTTATCTGTATGCCGCGATGTCTGAATTTGGTATCCTCACAAAACTAATACGGCTATGTAAGATGACGTTGCTCAACACCAGCAGCGCCGTCAGAATTGGGAAGGACCTCTCCGAGCCGTTTGATACCAAACGAGGTTTCAGACAGGGTGACTCGCTGTCGTGTGACTTCTTTAACCTGATGTTGGACAAGTTCGAGCGAGCCGCAGAACTTAATCGCTCAGGCACAATTTTCTATAGGAGTTTACAATTGTTGGCGTATGCCCATGATATTGACATCATCGGCCTAAACAACCCCGCTGTTAGTTCTACCTACTCCAAACTGGGTAAAGAGGCAAAGCGAATGGGTCTGGTGGTGAACGAGGACAAAACGAAGTACCTCCTGTCTTCAAACAAACAGTCGGTGCACTCGCATATCGGCACCCACGTCACTGCAGACAGTTATAATGTCGAGGTTGTAAAAGACTTCGTATATTTAGAAACCAGCACTTTCGCCGATAGTAATGTCAGCCTTGAAATCCGACGTAGAATCTCTCTTTCCAACAAGTGCTACTTTGTACTAAGAAGGCAAATGAGTAGTAAAGTCCTCTCTCCACGAACAAAACTAGTACTCTACAAGGCTCCCATCATGCCCGACCTAACGTCTAGGGCAGAAGCGAGGACGATGACAACATCCAATGAAGCGATTGAGTGTTTAAGAGAAAGACTCTGCGCAAGATTTTTGGACCTTTGCATGTTGGCAACGGCGAATATCGCAGGTGATGGAACGATGAGCTGTATGAGCTTTACGACGACATAGACATAGCGCAGCGAATAAAGATCCAGCGGCTACGTTGGCTGGGTCATGTCGGAAGGGAAAATAAGGAAAAATAATATTAAATATAGGAAATTTTGGTTTTTTTATATTTATTTTAATAGCCGAAGGCCATAGTAGCCAGTGCTTTAGCTCTTTAAGTGGAATAGTTATTTATAATTGTTACTCTTTTAATGAATAAATAAATAAAACTATTTATTTTATTATATATGTATGTTACTACGTATCATAAATACGTTAAGGAAGTGATTTGTACAAGTTCTCCCATTTACATAAACCTTGCGCGCAAAGCATTCCCATAGTTTTTCAATAATTGAGATCTGCGGAATATGGTGGGCATGCTAAAGTTTCACAGTTTTGGGACGCAATTCAAGTTTTTACCACACTTGAAGTGTGCACAGGTGTATCAGCCTGTTGAAAGATCCAAATGTTTCACGAATCTCGGTATTACAAAAACAAAATACTTTCATAGTCTGTTTTAAAGAATTCTTTAATACAACAAAAACTATTTCATTCAAAAACGCAAGCTCATAATTCTGAAATCAAAGCTCGTCCATTCATAAAACGAGCCCACCACATAAAAATATGGGAGTGCAGACAATTGTTATATTTGTCTATTGTCAGATTGTTGCATTTTGTAAATAGGGAGATCGCCCTCTATAATAGAGAGGTAGTACAAATACCTTTGGTGCAATATATTAGGTTTTTTAATAGAAATATTGAGGAGAACATGTAAAACTCATTTACATGAAATTTAACTAAAGTGTTTATTATCAGTGCTAAAACTGAAAAATCTCTCAAAACTAAAGTGAAACTAGTTGGATTCTTAATGCTTTTTTTATTTTCCATTAGATACATATAGATATTGAAAGAGAGACCTTGTAAAAAAAGGAAGGGTGAATCATCAATTGAAGCTATAGGGTCTACCATCTCAAAAAATCCACCCAACGCGCTTGCCGATCAGCCAGAAAAGATATCTCCACGGTCCCACCAAGAATCGAATCGAATCCAAAAAATCTATAACATTGCCAAAAATGAGATAAAAGAATCATTCTCTATTGAACTTCTAAATAATAACGTATACAAAATTAATGTATCAGACTCCGATGATCATAGTAGATTAACAAAAACGTTAACTAGTAAATTTACACCTCTCAAACAACGCAAAAGCAATAACCGCTGATCTGTAAGAACAAGGATTAAAGGCCACAAACGCAGTCAATAAACTGAAGTGGAAATCAAATGAACCTTTATATGCGTTTCTTCTGACTTTTAAGGAAAGTGAAAGCATTAAAAAAATATGCGAAATAAAAACTATTCTGTATGGTTCAGGGTCGAAACTAATTCCTCAATTCCTCGTAAATCATTTCAATCATATGGTCATACGCAAAACTATTGCGGCAAGTGGAAAACACAAAACATTTGATTGCAATAAGCCTAAAGAGTTGCAACCGAAATGCTGTGGTGAAGCTCATCCAGCTAGCTATAGTGGCTATGTTGTTGCAAAAGATACGCGACTAGAGGTCCCGTAACAAAAAAGGCGATATTAGAAACAAACATATGAATTACTAGCAATAACCTTTTCGGTAAATTGCGATAAACATTTATCACTTACAGCAGTCTATAGTTTCCAAAACACAAGATCACTTTGACCAATACCTGCAAATATTTAATAACCATATGAGTGGATTCATAATGGGCGGAGATTTTAACGCTAATCATACTTTACTTTACATAAAAGTGGAACTACTAAGAAGTCACAAACTACACTGACTGGGAATACTTTAGAAAGATGTTGTCGGATGATACACACAGATCAGCGTGGGGTAGGACGCCAATTATAAGAAGTATCTCAGCGGGACATAAATACACTAGAGAAATAAAGAAATGGTTATAGAAAAGCGCAAAGCACGGCGACGATGGCAGTAATCCAGGTTTCCACTTGATGAAAGTTCTTTGTATATTATAAAATAACAAAAGAACTCTATAAATGGTAAAGGACTTTAAAAAACAGCTTCCTTAGTGGATATCTAAAAGGGCTAACAAATGAACGTAGCACCATCAAGTCATACGACGTATCAAGAGCGGCTGAAATGGATTTATGTTCAAGGTTCACGGCGAAATTCCTCCAGTAACGGATTCTGAATTATGATCTGCAGACCGCGAGCGGCGACTACAAAGATATCGCACAAATCAGTTTTAATCAAAAGTAGAAATAGGAATTCATTTAAAAAACATTTTTTAAACAAATTAGTCCGAACGTACTATCTTAATGTGGTATATTCCCTAGAATTATATATATGAAATGAGGCTCATTTAGTTTTAATCGCCTTCGAAAAATCATTTTTATATGCAGAGTTTCGCATAGCTTCCGGCGTCGTCTTCAAGATAAATGAGAAAGATAAAAAAAACGACACACGCAATCAAGGTTAACATTTAAATTGATTTTACCCCGATTTCAACAAATAATTATTTACTTAATACCTATCGGTGCAAGCTACAACATACGCTTGGCCCGTCGGCATGAAACGCCAGAGAAAACTTTTATTTTTGTTTTTTTATTCATGTGTCTCAACGAGCGCCATATTACTAAATTCTGTGAGATTGCAGCGATGTATATAGTAATGAACTTCTTACGTTAAAATCCAAATAAATCCCTCACAATAATTCATCTGAGTTGGATCACTAGATTGTCAAATAAAAGTCACAAATTAACAGCAACACCCTTGCTTGCTTTACTGAATCACCTACGACTAAAAACTCCATGCGCATGCACCTCGGCTTATATAATATGTATACACACTTTTAATAACTATCGTAATTTCTAGATATGACAGCGCGCATCTTCCGGCGAGTTCTGTCTCGCCATCAAGGCGAGCTCATGCTTTTATTTATTTTCCTTCGCTCGCTATTGTTGGCAGTCAGTTCGTGAAGTTTCACCGTTCGCAACAATATGTTCTTGCAACTGTAATTCAAGTTAATAATAAATTCACATACTCATCTAGACTATGATTTTACGTAATTTCGAACTTCTTCACATATAGTATACCAAGAGGGCACTCGAAGTGTAACCAATTCAAAAGACCATAAATTAAGTTTGGAAAATTGCTTTAATTCAATTCAAATTAAAAAATTATGAAAATAATACAAAATTAAGAATTCATTTACCTTTGCTCGATATGGCCACCTTTTGCTTTGACTATGGCCTTGAGACGGTCCAGGAACGAGTCGCAAGCTGCCCGAATGTGGTTTGCATGTATTTTGGCCCATTCGCGGACAATGGCGTTTTTCCGTGCCGCGAGACTGGTGAATCTTTTAATTCGGACCTTGCTCTCCAAAATAGCCCAAAAGAGAATAATCTATCGGGGAGCCATTGTGTGGTCTGTCACCGAAATGTTTGTCTGCCCACGGCTTCATTACAACCTCCAGAATACTTTAACGTCAATATTTCGCATTAACCTTGACGCCAGGCTCGCTGAAAACGATTGTAGAGCGCCCATCTGCGGGTACAGCAGCCCAAACCATTACCTGTGGCAGGTGTTGCCTCCTGGTGGCCAATCGATGACTCAAATGACTCTCGTATGAACGGTCGGTCAAATAAACCCTATCGTTTTGGGACTTTACGAATTGCTCAATTTGAAAAATTTTCTCTTCAGGAAACACAATGTTCGGGAATTGACCGCATTCGGCCAAGCGAAGCAACTACTTCGCTCTCTCAAGTCTGACTTGTTGCTGCTTTGGTGTGAGATCATGCGCCTTTTGGATCTTGGAAGGCTTGGCTTTGAGATCATTTTTCAGTATGCGGCGAATGCTACGGTAAGGTATTTTCAGTTCTTTCGCCATTTTATTGGCAAATCGGGGGTTTCGCTCAAGTTACTTTGATGACCATAAACAAAAATTTACTTTAAGGTGCTCGAGCTCACGAAAAGTCGCTGGTTGTGATTTTCCAGTCAAATATAATGCAATTACACTATTATGTTTCAAATCCATTACTGATTTTCTTTTTTCGCTTTTTCTCTACTGCCGACTATTGGAAAACAAAATGCTATCGATTGAGAAAAAAGCAATGTACAAAATTAAATAACTGTTTCCAGCAAATTTTTAGTATGAAGAAGTTAAAGTTTTACTACAATAATAACTGAAACCTTCAGAGTGAGCAACATTGTTGATCAATCAAGAAGCCGAGCTTTTATGTCAATGGGATTGGCAATGTTGCCGGGTTGAAACGAGTTTCTGAACGCGCTCTCATGCAAAATGAAGAGTTCCGCATCTTATTATCTATAGTTCAGATGGCAACGAAGCAACATGAGCGAGGATTGTGTTGATTTTTTTCGTATATCACTTACGCAATTGCACAATCATTTCACGTATATTCACGCACTCATCCAACCAGTCGTTGTTCAGATAGAACCAACACGAGCGGGGACCGTGTTTTTTTTTTTTCGTATATAACTAACACAATCTTATCGCCAGCTGAAATTTGCACAATCATTTCACATACTCGTTCAAACACGTATTCAAAAACTTGTCCAATTAGTCGTTGTTCATTGGCAACGAAGTGTCATTGGGTGAATTTATTCCATAATAACTTCTTTTGCAATTGGTGCGATAACCGCTTACGCGATTTTGACCGAGTTAAACAGAGCGCGCCAGTCGTTTCTTTCTCATGCTAACTGGCGCCGATTAGACACACCAAGTGAAGACAAGTCCTTCTTCACCTGATCTTTCCAACGCAAAGGAGGCCTTCCTCTTCCTTTGCTACCATCAGCTGGTACCGCATCGAATACTTTCAGAGTCGGGGCGTTTGTATCTATTCGGACACATGACCCAGCCAACATATCCGCTTTATCTTTATTTGATGTAAAATGTCTATGTCCTCCTAAAGCTCATTCAGCCTACATAATTAACACAAGCTAAAGTTTGTGAAACACATACTAAGTGACGCCAGCCCACCCTTTGATTCAGTCAAATTCGCTTTGAGCCGAACAACTAAATAGCACAGCTCTAAAAATCTTTTCAACATAGGTGCAAACATATACACGGAGCCGCAGTCATTCGACATGACAAAAATTTACGATTCACGATATAATGGCAAAAATTCCTATGAGAAATATTCCGATATTGACAATTTCCGAATGGCCATCAGTGATTTCTTCAGTGATTTTCTTTTTGTTATCGTTGAGAAAAATTGGTAGTATGGACAGCTCAAGCCCGTTCAGTGCATTCGTTTTATGAATAAAAGTACTTTGCTCTGAGCTTGAACTAATCAATGAATTTGTTTTTGTTGTGCTTACCATGGCCGTATTCTGTTTTTCTAGTCGCTGGCTTAGAATTTTTAGTTTGGAAACATATGCCTCTACATGCGTATAAAGTGAGTGCCCTGTGTGTGCGGTGATATGTACATGCAGTATCTCAATAAATGATATGGTTTTAAATCAAGATATATACATATATATATACATATTTTATTTTTATTTTTTTTTTTCAACTTAAAATAGTTACAATTTTTCTTTCCTTCTAGGTTTCAATAATATTTAGAAGATAATACCACTATATACATTGATTTAAAAAATTAACTCGTTATTTAATTATATAAATATTTATTCATTCCTATTCATAAAAGTGTGACACTATGAAAATCTGCAAGTCAGTTGGTCGTTTGCGCTTAAGTCTTGGTTTCCTCTTTTAATGGAAGTTGTCGAATTCACATGTTACAGTAGTCGATTTGTGTGTTTTAAGCCGTTGCTACGTAGTTCTTTATGGAGAGTTTTTGCTTTAAGGTCTGGATGGATATTATCATTTAGTATATACCATTCTGCTTTTGATATTATACCAAGTATGTTATTTTGCGTTTGTTGTATAATTTTTACTTTGTATAATTGTATCTTATCTTCTAGTCAGAGCGTTGAATTTTTTTTCAAAAGCCAAAAAAGTTGTTTATACCTAGTCTTGATTTCGCGTCGTTTTTGTTGAATGTGTAACTTCCAGTTGAGTTTATTGTCTTATTTCTTTTAAGCAGTTTTATTAAACCTTTTGGCTTATACAACTAATATTCTTCAAAATAGGACCCTTGAGCGTCAATACACCGCTGGTAGCGGCCCTTACACTGCAGGAAACATTTTTTAAACTCATCCGCCGGAATCGCGTTCAATTCGGCTGTCACAGTTTTTTGGATCGCCTCAATGGAGTCGAAACGCCTCCCCTTCAGCTTTCTTTTCAGGCGCGGGAACAAGAAGAAGTCCGGAGGGGACAGGCCTGGGCTGTAGGGAGGGTGGGGAAGCACCGGAACCTCTATCTTGGCCAACGAACCCGGTTCACATCTTCGTGTGTTTGCGTCGTCGAAGGCCTTCCAGATCACTCTTCGTCTTCGACGTCCTCCCGGCCTTCCTTGAACAACTTGTGCCAGCGTGTTACCTGGGCACTGGACAGAGATTGGTTTCGGTACTCGTTTTGTTTAGCTTTACGCAAAATTTGATCGACTAACGTTGCTTCAACGATCGCTGCATCTTCGCCACTGCAAAATCCTTACACACTTTTAAAACAGCTTTCCCTCGCGGAGCGTTGTTGACTGCACCGCTGTTGCCAGCGAACTGGGACCAGTTTCTAATGAAAGGGGAAGGTCCAACGATCATTTTCCCCCACCAGCCTATTCGGTTGATCGCTTGGCAGAAGCTCCGCGCGAGAAGGCTCATTACTTTTCAATCAAACCCTGTATAACCATACCCAAATATTTTGCCTTTGTGTCGTGGTGGATTTGTTTATTCTTTATGAATATTGGATTCTATAGTTCTTGGATCTTTGTCTGATGCTAGCAAGAAGTGTCGTCTGCAAATGTTGCTATTAATGAGTTCTTCGTAACGGTGAAGGGATTTCAGCTGTATAAAGAAGGTAAAGAAGCGGCCCAAGAACACCTGCTTCCATTGTTAGTATATCAGAATAGTTATCTTCGAATTTTACATAAAATTGTTTTATTTCTTTTCATTAATTTGGTAAATATCAAGTGATAGTTGCGGTGTACAGACGTGTTTTGGTTCGCTCCACAATTGTGTTTATTTTCTAGTGAATCCGTCAATTAGTGCCTATTTAAAAACATGCCTTGCACATGCAAGCAAAAAGTCGACCGTGGTCAGCCGAAGATACAATGTTCCAAATGCAAGGAACTTTTCCACTTGAAGTGCGTTAACTTATCGGAAGCTGATGCTGACTTTTTTATCAACTGTGAACGTGACTTTCTTTGTGCAGTTTGCTCTAAATTGCGGCGAAACTCAATTCGGTCCCCGCCTCCACCCCGCAACGCACTTGATGCATTGCCGCCTGTGGATGATCGGGAAATTGTGATTGTGCCAGAAAAACAACAAGGACCATCTGCATTTCAAAAGGTAAACAATACTCGGCAGAAAGACGAAGAAACGGAATCTGCGCTCATTGCTGTTGTGCAAGAACTAGCTGGGCTTAGAGCAGAGAATATTCGTGTGCTTTCTCTGCTCCAATCTCTTCACGATGATAAGCAATTGCTATTGGGAAAGGTTGATAACCTTCAATCAGAAATTCTCTCTATGAGGAGAATACTTAATAACTGCTTTACTGCAGTAAATCCTGAGGCTGTTAATGTGCCTATTTGTGCTGATGATAAGACTAGCTGTATCTCGCGCGCTGCTAACACAACGAATCCAATGTCAACAACTGTGCCAACTATTTCTGCTGCCAACAATTTTACATCGAATGCTGCTGCTGACGCCTCCGCTTCTATCTCATACGCTGCTGCTGCCTCTGCCTCTGAGACTTTGTCGCCGTCTGTTGTGCCTTTCGTTCGCAATCGCTCTCAGCTGTTGCCTCGCCCAATTGTTGCTAGTGGAGTTGATGCTCCCTCCGGTAATGTTAAGAGAGTAAATAATAATTTACCTTCGCGGATAATTGCTTCTCAACTTCCAAACTCTTCGCGGGCTCGCACTGATTCTGCCTGGGTCTCTGTTGAGACTAAAAAGAGTAGACGTAAGAAAAATCAATTACGTGTTGTTGGTTCTGGTGTGAACAACGAACTTGAGGTGGCTGTACGCTATAAGTGGCTACATTTGTCATCTTTCTCACCTACGGTGTCAACTGATGACATCATTCAGTATGTTAATAAACATGCCGGCTTAGATACGAAGCATATCTTATGTTATAAGCTTATTAAAAAAGAGACAAATGCGGACTCTCTTAGGCATATAAACTTTAAGTTAGGTGTTAGTGAACATAACTATGATGAACTGCTTAAGCCTGAGATTTGGCCTGCTAATGTATCCATTCGTCCGTTTAATTTTTTAAGCAAGCAAGTAAATCAACCGCCGCAGAATTAGTTGTCTGTGCTAGGCCTAATAATCGAAATAATAGTCGAATTAAGATTTACTATGAAAATGCGTCCGGCATGCGTACTAAGGCAGAGCATGTACATTCCCTTAGTTCGCAATTAGATTATGATATATTCGTTCTTGTTGAGACCTGGCTAAATGCAAGTTTTTATAACAATGAATTCTTTGACCCGAACCTATTTAACGTTTTTCGCAAAGACAGAGACGCTGCAAAAACAGGGTGCTTGCGCGGGGGTGGTATTCTTATTGCTATCAGGTGTCACTTAAACGCATTTTTGTGCCCCCTCATGAACGGTGACTCTCTACTGGATCAGATCTGCGTCTGCATAAGTAGTCCCAACTCACAAGGCTCTTTATATCTGATTGCCTCGTATTTGCCGCCTGAAAGTTCATACGAGCTGTACAAAGCGCATGTTGACAACATAGTATATCTTGTCCTAAATAACTTAAATGACAAGAATTTATGTGTGTTAGGTGATTTCAACTTGAGCAAAATAAATTGGTGTGCTAGTGCCTCTAACTCTATTCTCATACCAAACAATGTAACTGCAAACCATGAATTATATCTTATTGATAATATTCTTAGTCTTAATTTATTTCAAATTAATAATTTTGTTAATTCTCTGAATAGAATCTTAGACCTCATATTTGTAAGTGATAACATAAATTACGAGATCAATGAATGTTTGAATTCCATAACTCCAAAAGGTAAGCATCATTTACCCTTAGTGGTCAAAATCGACTTTTATACTTTTGCTACTACTGCATCGGATGTCAGGCAATCATTCAATTATTCTTTATGCGATTTTGTCAATTTCAATGACTTATTACTTGACATTAATTGGGATAATTTATTTGCTGAACTTGACACATCTAGTAGTTTTTCTGCGTTTAAGTCCATTTTGTCTAAACTCTGCTTAGATAACATTCCGCTCAGAAAGAAAAAGCCCTATAAATTGCCCTGGTATTCTAAGTCTCTGAAAAAGCTTAAAAATCTTAAAAATAATTATTTCAAGAAGTTTAAATCTACGAAGAATCATTTGTACTTCGTTAAATATAAGCAAGCGTTAAAGGATTTCAACGATTTAAATAAATCTCTCTATAACAGCTATATTACCAATATAGAGTTAAACATTAAAGCGAATCCCAAAATCTTCTGGAAATACATAAAATCTAGAAGGAGTAGTGCCAGTGTTCCCACTGGTATGTTTTTCGATAATAGCCAAGCGCGAACCCCAACTGAAACGGCAAACTTGTTTGCTGAATTTTTTAAATCTAATTTTGCTGACGACGAACTTGATCGCCCATCCGACTTTTCTTCTGACTTAGATTATGCCCTGAACTTTGGAGGTCTTTGCCTCTCTTCTGAGGATATTAGTAATGCTTTAACTAAATTGAAATCATCCTCTCAAACTGATGCTGATGGACTTTCAGCAGTTTTGATAAAAAACTGTCCGGCCTTCGTCTATCCCCTGAAAATTATTTTCAACAAATCTTTATCGTCGGGGTGTTTCATTGACGCATGGAAACTCTCTTTCATTACACCCTTCTTTAAGAGTGGCAATAAAAATGACGTTAGAAATTATAGACCTATCTCTAAGCTATCGACTATCTCCAAAATTTTTGAGCATGCGGTCTATGCAAAGCTGAGTTTTGCCGTTAAATCTTTAATTTGCCCTAATCAGCATGGGTTTATTGCTAACAGATCTACAGTATCTAATCTGGCCGTTTTTAGTGAATACTGCATTGATTCTTTCTCCGCTGGCTTCCAGGTCGACTGTATTTACACCGACTTTTCGAAAGCCTTCGACAAAGTTTCTCATAGAATCTTAGTTAAAAAATTAGCTAGTATTGGCTTTCATTCTACATTTCTGCAATGGATAAACTCTTATTTGAGCAATAGACGCTGTGTAGTAACAATCGATGGTATTTCATCTACTTCCTTTGCTGCCATCTCAGGTGTTCCGCAAGGAAGTATCTTGGGACCGCTTTTATTTGTGTTATTTATTAATGACATCAAAAGTTGTTTCACATTTGCTAAATTTTTGCTTTATGCTGATGACCTTAAGATCTTCTCAGCGATCAAGACGCAAGAGGATGCCATTAAACTTCAAGCCGATATGAATAGGCTTTATTTCTGGTGCCAGAATTCACGACTTTCGCTGAACTTATCTAAGTGCTTCCAAATATCGTACTCTAAAACATCTAATATTTTGTGCACTAAGTACAGGATCTCGGCATGTGTCCTGCAGTGTGTTAGTGAGTTTAAGGACCTTGGCGTCATCTTCGATAACAAATTCTCTTTTAATAACCATATAAATTATATTACTTCTAAATCTTTTTCGATGTTGGGCTTCGTCAGACGGAACGCCACTAAGTTCTCTGATCCCTATACCATTAAGTTACTGTATACATCTTTTGTTAGATCTCACTTAGAATATGCTGCTTTTATTTGGAGACCTTGTAGTCAGCAAGCTATTAATAGAATCGAACGTGTGCAAAAAATATTTCTCAAATATGCCCTTCGGTCCCTGAATTTTATTGATCCCATGCCATCATATTCTGCTCGTCTCATGCTTATAAGTCTCAAGTCCTTAGAGATTCGTAGGACTATACTGTGTCTGTCTTTTACTCATAATATTATTACTGGAGTAATTGATTGTCCCTACTTATTGGAAAGGATTCGATTTAATGTTCCGCAGCGATCTCTTAGGAACTTCTACCCTTATTATGGGGGAAACTTTAAAACTACGTATGCCAGCAATGCTCCCATTACTCGTGCTTTACGGGAATTAAATGCCGTTCATAATGATGTTCTTCTTGATTTCTCGCTTTCAAGAACAGCACTTTTAAATCTTTTGAATTCTATATTATAGTTAGTTAGTAGCTAGTATAGTTTTTAAATACATATAATATATTTGTAGCTTAATCTAAGCAACTTTTGTATCATAGTCTGTAAGGATTGTAATTCATAGACTTAAATAAATAAATAAATAAATAAATAAAATAACTTAAGAGTTTTTGGAGAAGTCTTGCATGACATACTGCGCCAAAAGCTTTGGCTACGTGGAGATATACTGCTTCACACGTTCATTTTTTTACCGATGTCTTCAAAAATGTTGTTCGTAACTTTGTGAACTTGCTGGATGGCAGAATGTTTTCGACTGAATCCGAATTGGGGGCAAGGTATTATTTAGTCTTTTTTTAAAATGGGATCGATTCTGTCAAAAAGTAACGTTTCAAAAATGTTTGATAATAACGGCAATAGACTTATAGGCCTGTACGAAGTACGAAGTTACATGTGAAGGATCTTTACATGATTTTGGTATTGCAATAACTTTAGCCATTTTCCGTACTTTTGGGAAATATTCCAAGTTTAAGATTTGACTGAACAAGTTCCTAATAAAGATAAACCCCTTCTCTGGGAGTTATCTTAAAATTTTTCCAGTTATTAGGTCGTATCATAGTGACTTCTTAGGATCAGTTCTCTTACACATGCATTATTTTATTTCTTCTAAAGCAGTGGTCGCCAACCCGTCGATCGCGAGCTACCGGTAGCTCGCAAAGGCAATTCTGGTAGCTCGCGCTGCTCACGTTGCAAAAAATCCAAAAGTCTGAAAATCATACCAGTATTAGCAAATTTCAGAAATTTTCATAATAAATAGATAAACAGCGGCAACACTGCGGTAAGCGATTTCCCGCCGACAAATACGACGCGAAGTCGCGTCTCCGTTCTAGGATCGGCTGGAACCGATTAGCGTGTTCGAGAATTTTTTGGCTTTATATATACGCAATGCACGTCGACATTGCGCTCAGTTTAATACTGAACGGCATTATCAACGTTCTGCGTGTAGCGGTTGGGTTAGAGTTCGAAACATTATGGCAAGCAGTAGTAAGAAGGCGAAGACATACCATTTCCATTCGGAATGGGAAGAACAATACTTCTTCACAGAAGTTAAAGGCAAAAGTGTTTGTTTGTTATGTAATACATCTGTGTCAGTTCCTAAAAAAGGAAATATAATATCATAAAACTGTACATTCGAATTTTGAGAAGGCATTCCCGTTAAATTCTGCCACCAGAAAAGAAAAACTGAAACATTAAAAAATCCAGTTAATTGGACAACAGTCAATATATTTGAAAACAATCGACAAAAATAAGGCTGCGACTGAAGCATCTTATCGTGTTTCCCAGATAATTGCACAAAAGAAAAAACCTTATGAAGACGGGGAAATCATAAAACAAGCATTTTTGGAAGCTGCAGTTTCTTTATTCGCCAACCTTAGAAATAAAGACGAAAAAGTGTCTGCTATAAAATCTATGCAACTTTCTGCTAATACAGTGATGAGGCGAGTAGAAGTAATGAGCAATGATATTTTTTTACAGCTAAGAAGTGACTTAGATAACTGTATTTATTTTTCACTGCAACTGGATGAATCAACAGATGTAGTTGACACCTCACAGATGGCCATATTTGTCAGGATGGCTTTTAGTGATTTTACAATTAAAGAAGATCTTTTGAAGTTTATTCCACTCAAAGGACATACTACTGGGCTAGAGCTGCTTTCTCATTTAAAAAATCTCATCTCTTCTGAGAAAATTCCATTATCAAAAATGGTCGGCCTGACAACTGACGGTGCTCCAGCTATGGTGGGTTGTGATAAGGGGTTCGTGGCGCTATGTCATAAGGATGAACGTTTTCCACAAGTTCTTAGTTACCACGGTATTACACATCAGCAAGCATTATGTGGAAATTTTCTAAACTTGAACAACGTTATGAAACTGGTGGTGAAAATTGTGAACAAGATTAGAGCTCAAGCGTTACAAAGAAGATTATTTAAAACCTTGGGTGATGAAATTCATTGTCAATACGGAGAGCTACTTCTTCACTCAGAAGTGCGATGGCTAAGCAGAGGACGAGTGCTCAAACGTTTCAATGATGTCCTGCCTGCTATTCTCCAATTTTTCAAAGAACGCAATGAACCGATTCCTGAACTGGAAAATTCGACTTGGCTCAGAGATTTTGGTTTTCTTGTGGACATTGCAGAGAAATTAAATGAGCTTAACTTGCAACTTCAAGGCAGGGATAAAGAATTAGCGGAAATGATTTCTGATATAAATGCATTTATTTCAAAACTTGAATTTTGGGAACAAAACCTAAAAAACCGCGATACTAACCATTTTCCTATTCTTTCCGAAAAGATATCCAAAAATCTATTAGAGCCCTATGACAGTAAATATCATATGGAAATAGTTTCTAACTTGAAGGAAAACTTCAAAAATCGTTTCAAGGATTTCAGCAAAATTGCTTTAGTGACGCAATTTGTTGTTTCACCCTTCATGGACATTGATACACAACAGTTTGCAACTTGTGTTATGAACAACTTTGGCGAAGACATTGCTGTGACAGAAATGGAACTGATTGCTTTTCAAAGTGACTTGACTTTAAAATCTTTAGGTTCAAATACAAAATGTATATGGCCTTTAGTATGTAAAGATAACTATTCAGTTTTATGTCGTGTTGCGTTCAAAGTGAAATCGTTATTCAGTTCAACTTATTTGTGTGAATCTTCTTTTTCCAATATGAAATTTATTAAAAATAAATACCGCAATCGGCTTACAGATATACATTTGGATAACTGTATTCGAATAACTGTATCAAATTATGCTGCAAATATTAAAAAAATTATCGATGAGTCAGAATGTCAACCTTCTCATTAAATATGCTCTTTTTATCTGCCCTTATTTTATTTATATAATAATGTACAATTACTGTTTTGTTGTTTTTTTAAGTCGCTTGTGATTTGCCATTATGGCTGCAAAAAATTTTGTTACGATTGATAGGTGTGAACATGGATGTAGTTATGCATAAGTATAAGCACTATAAGTCATAAGTTTATTATATATAGAACGTATATTAGTAAAATAAATACATGTATTGTAAGTCGAATATAACTGTGTATTATTTAATTTATGTTGGCTTGTGCAAGTAGCTCGCTGTTTATTTCAAAATCTTAAAAGTAGCTCAACACATTGAAAAGGTTGGCGACCACTGTTCTAAAGTAACATTTTTTGGTTTGCGTGGATCTTATTTTGCGTGGGGCGGGGAAAGGTTTATATTATGCTTATTGTTGGTAAAAGTACTTTTGAATTGTTTTGCGAGAACTTCAGCTTTATCCAGATTTGTTCTAATCCAGCTATGATCAAGTTTTCTGATAGGTGCTTTGTTTGTAGCTTTCCTTAGTGAATAGTTTGTCGTTATACTGGGTCCAAACTTTTCGATGCGTCGCTTAAGTTTCTTATTTTTATGGTCGAGTAGCATTTGTTTGATTTCCTTTGTAGCTGCGTTCAGCTTGCTCTTGTCAAGTGACAGCCTTGTTATTTGCCAGCGTTTACGTAAGCGGTTTTTGATTTTGGTTTTTTCTTGGATGTGTGGAGGTATGTTGTAGCTCGAGGAACAGATAGTTTCTTGTGCAGTGGATTTCATAGTGGCATTTATTAATGTGCCATTCAAAAAGGCTATCGCACTGTCGATTTCATCAAAGGTATTTAAGCTTATTTTATTGTCAACTTTACGGATGACTATTTCTTTAATGTATCTCAGCAAGTTACTTTTTTATCTATGTTTCTATTCGAGGATTCCTTCGTATATGAGCTCTGATATATCATTATTATTGGGGAATGATCAGATGGCAGTTCAATTAACGATTTAATTGACATATGAGTTGTGTTCAAGAAGTATCGCGAATTTCGTGTTTCTTCAAAAATTATTTATTTATTCATTAATATCTATTTTGTCCCCTTCAAAGTAATATCTATGAGATATTATGCACTTCCCAACGTTTTTTCCAATTTTTGAAGCACTTCACAATATTCAGTCTTCTTGGCATGGATACGACCAGCTTCTTACATGCTAAAGGATTTATTTTCCCCCACTTTTCTTTAATAGCCTCTTCTAGGCCTTTCTTGTTACTAATAAAATGCTTTTTCAGTTGGTTTTCCAAATGAGCCCACAGATGTTAATTTACATTGATGTCTGGAGATTGTGGACGTGTTTCAAGTACTTGTACATAAGCCATAGACGGACTTCAAGTGTCTTATGCTGGGGATCGTTGTGTTGTCATCAGTGCCAAAGACCGCAAGCCGTATTGGAGCGAAAGCCGGGCAGACGCCCTGAAAGTGGTCCGCCGTCTCATCCTCCTCTCTACATGCTGGGCAGAGTCCAGTGTCTGAGATGCCCTCCTTTTCCATGTGCTTTGTTCATAGAAAGTGGTCTATCATCAGTCCAACCAGCTGCCTACAGTCCCTTCTGCTTAATGACAGGAGGATCCTCGACAGGCGGTTGGAAATTACAGATAGCATCAGTTTTGGCCTTCTGGCGCCTCTCGCAGCCTGCCAAGCTCGCTTGTGGGTCAGAATAACCGGTTTGCTATACGTGGCTTTGATGGCTGCAGAAGGGAGTGGCAGAACGGGCTCCGGGGCTCGCAGGATTTTCTACTTTGATAGGCATGCTGACATGCCGGGACAGGATATATGCCATCTGGTCCGGGTGACTTGTAGCCGCCAAACATTTGATGGCAAATCAAATGGCGGCCTCATGCACTACAGGTCGTGCAACGTACCAGTCATGACGAGAAGGTGTAGGAGCTCTGACATCAGCCTTTTTGAATAAGGGTTGTTGCCGGCCGACGTTTATCTGATTATCTGGAAAGTGAGATTTCTTCAGCGATCTGAGTGTCTCACTTTGCCTTTCCGTGAAGGAGCCATCAGATTTCATATGTGACCCTAGCTTTGCAGTTTGGACCTTTTTCAGGATCATAACCAATTTCGCCGTATCACTCAAAGATTCAATACCGCTGCAGAAATCCCTATAAGAAGCTCTTTTCGATTCCCGAATAAGCCTCTGGTAGTTTTTCTGAACATCACGGTATCGCTCCCAGTCCTCAGCAAGATTAGTCTTGAGGGCCCGGTGTAGAAATTTTCTGGGCCCACGCCTCAACAGCTGGAGCTCTCGATTCCACCAAAGAACAGGAGTCCGGTCCAGGAGAGGTCGAATTGGACAGGCTGGCCCAAAACATTAAGTTACGGCAGCTTTAAGTTTCTCAACAGCTGCTTCAATGTTCTGTTCTTTCCAAAGCGGCCCCCTAAACTTATGACCGTCTGGTTTTCAGGGGTTTTTGGAGGGAAATGACATTTGTGCCTCCTCGACACACTGAAATTCAATGTACCTGTGGACCGAGCACGAATCTTCGACAAGGACTCTCCAGTTCTTGACTGACCATCCAAGTTTAGAGTTTGATAGGGTGAGGTAGATCACCCCGTATCTTGTAGCAGTTACAAACGTAGGCTGTGTGTCCTTGTTGTGCATGTTTAGGCAAGAGGAAGCGATGAACTCGAATAGCCGACAGCCCTGTCTATTGCATTTGGTGCTGTCCCAGATTGTATGCTGAGCATTAACTCACAGAACCTCACGCGACTAGTGGCCCCCCCAGGGCATCGTTAGGAAAATAACCGGATGCAATCACAAACTTCGGCCCTCCGCGTCTACCCCTATAACACACCTCAGCCGCTACCAGGTCTTGGCAACAGAATTGCCAGATGTTGCTCCAGGCGCGTAAAGGTCAATTTCTCCAAGATCTTATTTATTGTTCCTATCAAGCAGAGTGGTCGTTATGAACTTGGATCATCTACATTATTTAGATTCTGAAGTAGAACCAGTCGCTGTTTATTCCACACTTTGGGAAGGATATCTTCATTAAAACACTTCATGTAGAGGTCCGCGTTGTTCTTGGTAACGATCTTCAGTTCTTTATTCGGTATGCCGTTAAGCCCAGGAGCCTTGGTGTTGCTCAAGCTCTCCGCTGTCTTAATCACCTCTGCTTCATTGCTGTGGGACCGTTTGTTCCAGGGAGCCGGACCGGACTTGGTTGAATGTCATGCTTTGGGAAAAGTGCACTTTGTCTAGAAAAATCGGACACGTTGGTTTCAGGTTGATCTCTTCATTCCACCAGTACACAGACTTCCTGGACGTGCTCTCCACATGACCACATCTAAGGCTTTTTTTATATGCTTCACCAGCAGCTCCCCATGTAGGTCTACATCGTTCGTGCAAGTGCTCTGCAAGAAAGCAATGCCGTTTATTAACCATTCATTTTGAAGGTGTTTTTTCCACCCGTTAGAACCGCATCCAATTTAGAAAAGGCCTTAATCAGAGCATCAGCCTTTTTTATTTTTATAGCTGCTACCCTATTCCAAGACCCACGTATTGAAGAAGCCCGGGCTCGTCAAAGTTCATCATAATGGCAAGATGATTGCTGAGTATATACATAAAATTTGCACACCTGCAAGTTTGCCTTAACGAACAAATGCTCTGCTGACGAAAGTAATATAAATTTTTGACAATCGACCATTCATTTCGAAGGTGTTTTTTCCACCCGTATTTAGCAGAACCGCCTCCAATGCGGAAAAGTCCTTAATTAGTGGATCAACTCTTTTATTTTTATTATTATTATATTATTTGTAATCTCTGCCACCCCATTCCAGGATCCACGCATTGAGGTCGCCTGCAATCACGTTTGGTGAACACCTTTTACAAGCTCATTAAGGAACTTTTAAAATTTGCCTTGCGACAACTTCTGCGGTGTGTAGCAACTGGAGAAGTTGATACTAATAATTTTTACTCGTACGTAGTATTCCCTATCTGCTAGCGGATTGTCCTAAAGGGTATTTCTTTCACACGCCCGTATTTCAGCTTTGCTTTTCCGATCAGAGATCCACGTTACAGCGAAAAAGTTTTTAAACTGGCTACTGACCTTGACACATTCCGCATTAACTTTTTCTTCGTATATTCTCTGTTTTGAGAGATCTTGCACAGCTTCGCTATGTCTTAGATTGATCTGCTCCTCTTTCATTTCTGGGATTTTACAAACGCTGCTTGGTAAATAGGATATTTTCTGCTTCCAATCCTGTGGCTTGTGTTTTGTCTTCCACTTCTCTTACACGCTCCACTGGAAGTCTCTTTCCCGCACGTTTTCGCTAGATGGCCCTTCGCGCCACATTTAATGCAGTTCTGGCTTCTGTCGACCGCGATCTTATGCGCTTTTACCAGGTGCCCATACTCCAGACATCTTTACTACCTTTTCAAGTCCAGCTTTCCTCTTATTCGGTATAAACCCTAAATTTTCGGTTCGTCGTATCTAACAGTCGTATCGCATCCAGCGCCAATAGACTTATCACCGCTATTTGTGTGCCTGCATGCGCTGATCTAACATTTTTCATTGCGCTTTTATTAAATAGGTTTAGGTCGTTCACTTGTGATCGTATAGCCTTGTCTATATCTTCTTTAGTAGTGGCATCATCTTAGTCGCAGATCTCCACCAGAGCCTCGTGATTTAAAAGTTTGATTACCGCCTTGTCAGCTATCACCTTGCTCCTTCTAATACATCCCTGTGTTTTCCATTTGCTCTTTTTTCCCTCGAGCTGGATCTTGCCCTTAGCCGTCATTCTTATCCTCGCAACGTCTTCGCCAAGGCCTTTCAGGGCATACTTTTTTTTACCGCACTAGGGATGTCACTGCACGATATGTTTTAGCATGTGCAATAACGATCGCATCCGTCCTCGGGGGTGGCTTAGTTATTGCTTTCTTCTCAACTGGGTCCAGCTTTATGTGGATCCAGTCGTTTTCTTTTTCTGACTCTTTTGTCTTCTTGATACTATCCTCCCTTGTCTCTCTTATCCATGCTAGACGTTAACTTATAGCCTTCCTCATGGGCGATTTTATTATTTTTGGTTAGCGTCTTCCAATTAGGCTGCTTGACATCTCGTGATCTCTTCAGCGTCCCTTCCGCAATTTCACTTCCGGGTACGTTGTGCCTGACTTCTTTGGTCTTATACTCTTCCTGTGCGCGAATGTGGAGGTTAGTAACTATTTATATGATTTGGTTGTTGATCGTATAAAACTTCCGAATTGTCTTACCAAGTTTTGCTATGGTATCTCGACTCACCGCCCTTTGTTTGTTTGTTTGTTTATTGGTGGACTATTACGATACGGCGAATTCGGAAGGTGCAATCTTCTTCTCTATATATATTTGCATGGTTACGAATTTTCTTATGTCAAAATTCAAATAATTCTCTTACAATAATTCCTCTGAGTCATTAAATTCTAAAAAAAAAAAACAGAAATCATTACATGTTTAACTTACGACTGAATCCCCTATGCGTATTCACCTCTGCTTGTATACGAAGGGGTTTGAATGAGTACCCGTGTTAGAAGTGAGGACACCATTTTTTTAATTTGTTTATTTTCCAACATAGCCCTCTTTTAGAAAGATACACTTCTCCCAACGCTCCGGCCATTTTTTAACCGCTCCAAGCAATTGGAATTTTCGAACTCTTTCCTCCTTTCAACTAAATTTTTTTTCCGCGAGCCATTTCTTCATGTTAGGGAAGAAAAAAAGACGCAGGTTTAGGAAGAAGAAAAATACGCGGGGAGCCAGATCGGGTGAATACGTGGGTGCGGCAGTAATTCATAACGCAACTCATGCAGTTTGGCGGCGACAACAACAACTCACTGTAGTATTGTCCACTGATCGTTCTTTCTTTTTCTAAAAAATCCATTGCCGTTGTCATCCTAAAAAAATCGTCGCCATGACCTTTTCGGCCTTTGGGACTGTCTTCGCCTTCTTTGGAGTAGGTTCATCGGGAGAAATGCATTGTTTTGATTGTTTCTGAGTTTCTGGTGTGTAATGATGAATCCAGGTTTCATCAACAGTGGCAATTCGACGCAAAAATTTCTTAGGATCTCGCTTAAATTGCTCCAAACACAGCTTCGAAGTTAACAGCCGCATCCGCTTGATGTTGCTTTGGAGAAATCGCAGCACCCATTGAGACTACAATTTTTCCATCGCCAACTCATCACGTAAAATATTAATTATCGTTCCGGTCGACACATCTATGGCCTCTGTTACTTCACGCAGTTTCGTTCGTTGATCAGCGAAAACCATGGCGTGAACTTTTTGAATGATTTCCTCTGTAACCAGATGGCGAAGCGTCCCCATAGAGAGCATCCAACTTCGCTTTTTTCTTCCGCATTTTTTCCCCTTAAAAAATAAAAAATTACCGAACGATACTGCTCTTTTTCCATCTTAGCGAGAACCACGATATACTAATTTTTAAAGTGACAGTTAAGTAATAAACCGTAGTGAATATATACTTTTCTATTATTTTCAGCCATATATTGGCAGATTTAAAAAGTCATTGTCAATCACTTAGTCTTGCTCAAAATTAAGCAAAGATTCAGTACAACCCAAGAATAATATAATAAGAGATTGCGCCTTCCGAATTCGTAAGAGCTCATGAATAAATAAACAAAAGGAAGGAGAATTACTTGTTTGTGAAGAGAAAGAGGATGGTTCCATGTGTAGAAGTCCACGCAAGAGGGGAAAGTTACTGATCGCCATTCACTTGGGAGTGGCCAGGACAATTCTTCTGCATATGGTTCAAGCAGCTCACAACGTCCGGGATTAGCCCACGTATCCTTTAGGTAGCTTCCGAACACCCGTTAGGGAGTGAACAAACGTGAGAAGACGAAGCATTCCAGGATAGCTGGTTGCGCGCTGGGTTTGGGACCCGTCACTTAAAAAGCACAACGAAATATCCGGTGACGGACAGAGGCTGGTCGACTTTGCGGGGGCCCGAAACATGGTAGTCTGCAGCACCAGATTCCAGCATAAAAAGATCCACCAAGCTACCTGGCTGTCCCCTGATCGAAAATCGCGAAACAAGATCGATCATGTTGGGATAGATGGAAGACACGCTTCTAGTGTATTAGTTGTTGCAGTCAAACTGCGCACACGCCAAGGAATGTTCGACAACGAAAAGCTGCAATCACAACAGACAACCAGAAGATTCGCCATTCGACTCTCACTCCTGCTCTCAGAGAGCACTGCCCAATAAACCGGCATGCACGAGCAATGAAGCAACATTTCTCGTTCCCTACGTACCGTCGCCGAAGAGGAAATCGGATTCCGGCGAACCCGAAAAAACAATTGGTACGACGAGGAATGTCATGCTGTCGTAGAAAGAAAGGATGATGCCTATAGAGCCAAGCTGCGATCGGGCGCAACGCGAGCCATGTGGGATCGCTACAGGGAGCTAAAAAAGGAAGAGAGACGTATTATCCGAATGAGGAAACGAGAGGCCGAAATATGTGAGTGCGAGGAGCTGGAGATGCTGGCCAACAGGAAGAACGCTCGAAAATTCAACCAGAAAGTTCGGCCGCTTACAGAAGGTTTTAAGACCGCAGCGTTTTCCTGTAAGAACAAAAACGGCGATCTGGTGACTGGCTTCTATAGCAATCTTAAATTATGGAGGGAACACTTCGGGAACCGGTTAAACAGTGATAGCTGCGCATGTCACAGAGAATGTGAAGATCCGATACCCCAATCGTCGACGACGGAATTGATGTTCCGCTACCTGCTCATGACGAGGTGAGAATAGCGATAACGCGGCTAAAGAACAATAAAGCAGCGGGCGCCGACGGACTACCGGCTGAGCTATTCAAACATGGCGGCGAGGTGCTGGTAAGGTGCATGCATCAGCTCCTATGCAAAATATGGTCGGATGAAAGCGTGCCTGCCGATTGGAATTTAAGTGTGCTCTGCCCAATCCATAAGAAGGGCGATCCTGCAATCTGTGCCAATTACCGCGGGATTAGTCTTCTAAATATCGCCTATAAGGTTCTAGCGAGCGTATTGTGTGAAAGGCTGAAGCCCGTCAATCAACCGATTGGACCTTATCAGTGCGGCTTTAGACTTGGAAAGTCTACCATCGACCACATATTCATAATACGCGAAATCTTGGAAAAGACCCATGAAAGGAGAATCGACACACACCATCTTTTCGTTGATTTCAAAGCTGCATTCGACAGTACGGAAAGGAGTTACTTGTACGCCGCGATGTCTGAATTTGGTATCCCCACACAACTAATACGGCTATGCACGATGACGTTGCCCAACACCAGCAGCGCCGTCAGAATTGGGAAGGACCTCTCAGAGCCATTTGATACCAAGCGAGGTTTCAGACGGGGTGACTCGCTGTCGTGTGACTTCTTTAACCTGATGTTGGAGAGCATCGTATGAGCCGCAGAACTTAACCGCTCAGGCCCCATATTTTATAAGAGCGTACAATTGCTGGCGTATGCGATGATATTGACATCATCGGGCTTAACAAGCCCAATGGTAGTTCTGCCTTCTCCAAACTGGATAAAGAGGC
The DNA here is from genome assembly GCF_028408465.1 of Anastrepha ludens. Classification (NCBI taxonomy): domain Eukaryota; kingdom Metazoa; phylum Arthropoda; class Insecta; order Diptera; family Tephritidae; genus Anastrepha; species Anastrepha ludens. Next base: position 18,402,191 of record NC_071503.1, read on the forward strand.
AAAGCGAATGGGTCAGGTGGTGAACGAGGACTAAACGAAGTACCTCCTGTCATCAAACAAACAGTCGGCGCACTTGCGTATCGGCACCCACGTCACTGTTGACAGTTGTGATTTCGAGGTTGTTAAGGACTTCGAATACTTAGGAACCAGCATTAACACCGACAACAATGTCAGCTTTAAAATCCAACGTAGCATCTCTCTTGCCAACAAGTGCTACTTTGGACTAAGTAGGCAATTGAGTAGTAAAGTCCTCTCTCGACGAACAAAACAGACACTCTACAATACTCTCATCATGCCCATCCTAACGTATGGCGCAGAAGCGTGGACGATGACCACATCCGATGAAGCGACGCTTGGAGTGTTTGAGAGAAAGATTCTGCGGAAGATTTTTGGACCTTTGCTCGTTGGCAACGACGAATATCGCAGACGATGGAACGATACAAACGCTCCGGCTCTGAAAGTATTTGATGCGGTACCAGCTGCTGGTAGTAGAGGAAGAGGAAGGCCTCCTCTGCGTTGGAAAGATCAGGTGGAGAAGGACTTGGCTTCACTTGGTGTATCCGATTGGCGCCGGTTAGCACGAGAAAGAAGCGGCCAAAATCGCGTAAGCGGTTATCGCGTCAATTAAGAAGAAGAAGAGAAAGAGTAGCCAATGGAAACCAGCAAACACAAGAAATTATACTCAGACACACACTTTCTTGTCACGGCGTCTTCCGCATAAAAACGCAAACAAACTGCATTCCGAGCCTTTATATTAATTTGGGCTTTCACAATTTAATATACGGTACTTCGTTTCCATTAGTTTTACACAAATCACAATATTACCAAGCCATTCACTTAATTTGCACAAGCATGTATTTCTTGGAATGCATGCATTTGATAGGAACTGAGGTCAGACTTTTCGAAATCGTGAAAAATAAAGAAACTGTATTGGGGGTGCGGCACCGATGGTACTCAATTCGCAAATATCAAATTTTGTTTTAAAATCGGTAAAACGTTTACCGAAACATATGAATTGCTGAAAAAAGTTCATGGCGATGATTGTCTATCTCGTGCCAGAGTTCATGAGCGGTTTACACGTTTCAGAGATGGTTGTGAGTACATAAATGACAATGAACACATGAGCCGCGCAAAATCAGCAATTACCGAAAACTTTATCGAAATTGTTCATAAATTTATCAAAAATGAACGGAAATCAGGACCAAAAATTGCTCAGAATTCAACGTTCGAAAGACCTCATTAAAGAGGCGAGAAAAGACTTTCCTTTACAACATTGTAACTGGTGATGAAACGTGGTGTGTCCAACATGAACTTGAAACTTAGCGTGAAAGTGCCGAATAGAAGGCCCCAGACGAGCCACCGCCCAAAAAATCACGTTTGGAGAAGTCACAAATCCAATCGATGCTCATTTGTTTTTACGATTCCAAGGGAATTGTCCACAAGAAGTTCGTGCCAATGGGCAAAACCGTCCATGCAATTTTTCATCTTGCCGTTTGAAGCGTTTGTTATATCGCATTCGTCAAGTTCGCCCTGAATACCGCAAAGGATGAAGCTGGCGCTTGTTGCATGGTAATGCACCATCTCAATGATCCACTTTTGTGACTGAAAATACGATATCATTTGCCCTTGGCTAAACCGTAAGCCCGATAGAAAGTTCTATGGGACGAAAATAACACCATTTACATACATGAGCAGTATGTTATTTTCTAACGACGTAGTTAGATACATATCTACATACTCGTATTATGGAAGAATGAAAAATGATGAACACTTAAAGAAAGGTGTGCGAGTTTATTATCCATAAAGTCATCATATAAAGCAGAGGTAGCCGCAATCAAAGAAGCAGCTGATTGGCTACTCATATGCGAACTAGCAGTCGAGAAAGTAAATTTTTACTCCGACAGCGGAGCAGCAATTAGGTACAATGATGGTGCATTCGAAACTCGTCTGGGAATACCTTCACTTTCTATTGCATCCAAATGCTTTGACATATGGCTCATCTGGGTTTCTGGTCACAGCGACATTGCGGAAACTAGACGGATGAGCTGGCTAGACAAGGGACATGTAAGGGGATTTCCCCGTGAAGGGAGATAATTGGTATCCCCTTGACCACCTGCGGTCTACTCCTGGAAGGATGGGTTTCGCGCCAACTTAGCGAGCGCTGGGCAAGTAAACAAACATGTAAGCTCGCGCAATCCTTCTGGTCATGTGGGGACTGGTAGCACTCAAGCGATCTTCATAGGTTGACTAAATCTCAGCTCTCGAGCTTCGTGGAATTTTTACGTTAGATGTATGGAGGATGAGGTGGAATCATCTCAGTATCTTCTCCTTAGCTGCCCTAGTCTCACGGGGCTAATATTTAGGCATCTTGGCTTTTACTTCTTTGCTTGATATAGTAAGCCTTTACATTAAACATCTTATGAACTTCATCAGCAGCATAAAGCAGTTGAACCAAGTAACCACCCCACCCCCACCTCTATCCGCTCTCTACTTTCGTTCCATCGGTCTTCCTCCACCTTACTTCCTTCATAATGGTATCACAAAGGAAGAATCCATGTTCTTCAACCAAGTGTGCCCACCCCTTGGGCAAACATTTTAACCTAACCTAACCTAACACACAATATATTGTAAAGCAAAACGCGATGGATTTTAATTTTTTAATACATATTTTCAGGCGGGATACTTTCAAAATGAATGTATTATAATTAAATCACAGTTTGAGTGCAATTAAGAGAAGAGCTGGATGATTTCTTTTACTTTTATATTTTGTATATATGATTTCCCAGTTACTCTTTTTACATCCAAATTCATTGTACGAGGGCGGTTCAATAAGTACCCGTGTTTGATGATAGACGACGTTTCTGAGGGAAGTTGGTATTAGCATTGTGTGCTGCCATCAATCTGATATTTGTTTCGCCGTCGTCTGATTAAAAAATAAAAAATGGCATGGACGGTTTTGCCCATTGGCACGAACTCCTTGTGGACAATTCCCTTGGAATCGTAAAAACAAATGAGCATCGATTGGATTTGTGACTTCTCCAAACGTGATTTTTTGGGCGGTGGCTCGTCTGGGGCCTTCTATTCGGCACTTTCACGCTAAGTTTCAAGTTCATGTTGGACACACCACGTTTCATCACCAGTTACAATGTTGTAAAGGAAAGTCTTTTCTCGCCTCTTTAATGAGGTCTTTCGAACGTTGAATTCTGAGCAATTTTTGGTCCTGATTTCCGTTCATTTTTGATAAATTTATGAACAATTTCGATAAAGTTTTCGGTAATTGCTGATTTTGCGCGGCTCATGTGTTCATTGTCATTTATGTACTCACAACCATCTCTGAAACGTGTAAACCGCTCATGAACTCTGGCACGAGATAGACAATCATCGCCATGAACTTTTTTCAGCAATTCATATGTTTCGGTAAACGTTTTACCGATTTTAAAACAAAATTTGATATTTGCGAATTGAGTACCATCGGTGCCGCACCCCCAATACAGTTTCTTTATTTTTCACGATTTCGAAAAGTCTGACCTCAGTTCCTATCAAATGCATGCATTCCAAGAAATACATGCTTGTGCAAATTAAGTGAATGGCTTGGTAATATTGTGATTTGTGTAAAACACTAATGGAAACGAAGTACCGTATATTAAATTGTGAAAGCCCAAATTAATATAAAGCCTCGGAATGCAGTTTGTTTGCGTTTTTATGCGGAAGACGCCGTGACAAGAAAGTGTGTGTCTGAGTATAATTTCTTGTGTTTGCTGGTTTCCATTGGCTACTCTTTCTCTTCTTCTTCTTAATTGACGCGATAACCGCTTACGCGATTTTGGCCGCTTCTTTCTCGTGCTAACCGGCGCCAATCGGATACACCAAGTGAAGCCAAGTCCTTCTCCACCTGATCTTTCCAACGCAGAGGAGGCCTTCCTCTTCCTCTACTACCAGCAGCTGGTACCGCATCAAATACTTTCAGAGCCGGAGCGTTTGTATCGTTCCATCGTCTGCGATATTCGTCGTTGCCAACGAGCAAAGGTCCAAAAATCTTCCGCAGAATCTTTCTCTCAAACACTCCAAGCGTCGCTTCATCGGATGTGGTCATCGTCCACGCTTCTGCGCCATACGTTAGGATGGGCATGATGAGAGTATTGTAGAGTGTCTGTTTTGTTCGTCGAGAGAGGACTTTACTACTCAATTGCCTACTTAGTCCAAAGTAGCACTTGTTGGCAAGAGAGATGCTACGTTGGATTTTAAAGCTGACATTGTTGTCGGTGTTAATGCTGGTTCCTAAGTATTCGAAGTCCTTAACAACCTCGAAATCACAACTGTCAACAGTGACGTGGGTGCCGATACGCAAGTGCGCCGACTGTTTGTTTGATGACAGGAGGTACTTCGTTTAGTCCTCGTTCACCACCTGACCCATTCGCTTTGCCTCTTTATCCAGTTTGGAGAAGGCAGAACTACCATTGGGCTTGTTAAGCCCGATGATGTCAATATCATCGCATACGCCAGCAATTGTACGCTCTTATAAAATATGGGGCCTGAGCGGTTAAGTTCTGCGGCTCATACGATGCTCTCCAACATCAGGTTAAAGAAGTCACACGACAGCGAGTCACCCCGTCTGAAACCTCGCTTGGTATCAAATGGCTCTGAGAGGTCCTTCCCAATTCTGACGGCGCTGCTGGTGTTGGGCAACGTCATCGTGCATAGCCGTATTAGTTGTGTGGGGATTCCAAATTCAGACATCGCGGCGTACAAGTAACTCCTTTCCGTACTGTCGAATGCAGCTTTGAAATCAACGAAAAGATGGTGTGTGTCGATTCTCCTTTCATGGGTCTTTTCCAAGATTTCGCGTATTGTGAATATGTGGTCGATGGTAGACTTTCCAAGTCTAAAGCCGCACTGATAAGGTCCAATCGGTTGGTTGACGGGCTTCAGCCTTTCACACAATACGCTCGCTAGAACCTTATAGGCGATATTTAGAAGACTAATCCCGCGGTAATTGGCACAGATTGCAGGATCGCCCTTCCTATGGATTGGGCAGAGCACACTTAAATTCCAATCGGCAGGCACGCTTTCATCCGACCATATTTTGCATAGGAGCAGATGCATGCACCTTACCAGCACCTCGCCGCCATGTTTGAATAGCTCAGCCGGTAGTCCGTCGGCGCCCGCTGCTTTATTGTTCTTTAGCTGCGTTATCGCTATTCTCACCTCGTCATGAGCAGGTAGCGGAACATCAATTCCGTCGTCGACGATTGGGGTATCGGATCTTCACATTCTCTGTGACATGCGCAGCTATCACTGTTTAACCGGTTCCCGAAGTGTTCCCTCCATAATTTAAGATTGCTATAGAAGCCAGTCACCAGATCGCCGTTTTTGTTCTTACAGGAAAACGCTGCGGTCTTAAAACCTTCTGTAAGCGGCCGAACTTTCTGGTTGAATTTTCGAGCGTTCTTCCTGTTGGCCAGCATCTCCAGCTCCTCGCACTCACATATTTCGGCCTCTCGTTTCCTCATTCGGATAATACGTCTCTCTTCCTTTTTTAGCTCCCTGTAGCGATCCCACATGGCTCGCGTTGCGCCCGATCGCAGCTTGGCTCTATAGGCATCATCCTTTCTTTCTACGACAGCATGACATTCCTCGTCGTACCAATTGTTTTTTCGGGTTCGCCGGAATCCGATTTCCTCTTCGGCGACGGTACGTAGGGAACGAGAAATGTTGCTTCATTGCTCGTGCATGCCGGTTTGTTGTTCAGTGCTCTCTGAGAGCAGGAGTGAGAGTCGAATGGCGAATCTTCTGGTTGTCTGTTGTGATTGCAGCTTTTCGTTGTCGAACATTCCTTGGCGTGTGCGCAGTTTGACTGCAACAACTAATACACTAGAAGCGTGTCTTCCATCTATCCCAACATGATCGATCTTGTTTCGCGATTTTCGATCAGGGGACAGCCAGGTAGCTTGGTGGATCTTTTTATGCTGGAATCTGGTGCTGCAGACTACCATGTTTCGGGCCCCCGCAAAGTCGACCAGCCTCTGTCCGTTACCGGATATTTCGTTGTGCTTTTTAAGTGACGGGTCCCAAACCCAGCGCGCAACCAGCTATCCTGGAATGCTTCGTCTTCTCACGTTTGTTCACTCCCTAACGGGTGTTCGGAAGCTACCCAAAGGATACGTGGGCTAATCCCGGACGTTGTGAGCTGCTTGAACCATATGCAGAGGAATTGTCCTGGCCACTCCCAAGTGAATGGCGATCAGTAACTTTCCCCTCTTGCGTGGACTTCTACACATGGAACCATCCTCTTTCTCTTCACAAACAAGTAATTCTCCTTCCTTTTGTTTATTTATTCATGAGCTCTTACGAATTCGGAAGGCGCAATCTCTTATTATATTATTCTTGGGTTGTACTGAATCTTTGCTTAATTTTGAGCAAGACTAAGTGATTGACAATGACTTTTTAAATCTGCCAATATATGGCTGAAAATAATAGAAAAGTATATATTCACTACGGTTTATTACTTAACTGTCACTACTCTAAAAATTAATACTTTACCCCGATCATTAAAGCTACCTATCTAGTTAATTTTTCTTTCCACAATTATTTATAAGTATAAGCTCGTATTTAGTTTTAACGATATTGTAAATAAGTATAATTCACGAATTCTTTAATTACAGTACCTAGTTTTTTGTACATTTCTATGCTATTGCATACATATTTAAAAGATGTTTACTGCGTAAGAGTTTTGCGATCCTTTTTCATACATAGTGTTAGAAATAACTTTGTATTTAAAACCTTCCTTAGTACTATTCTCATTTTTAATTTTGCTTTCGTTTCAATTCACCAATAACAATAATATATTCCTATCGTCGGGACACTGCTTATAGAAATGGTTGCGCCACATCTGAAGATCTGTTTTGGAAATTAGATGCCTTACAGTCATTCATTCGTGATCTCCATTGGCCGGATGCAGAGTTTCGTCAGCATTTGGAGCAACGCTTAAAAATGATGGCTGCCGAAATGATTGAACAATGCATACAGCGTACAGATTCATCTTTTCAATCGTGGCTAAAGAAAAATGTTGCCTTCATTTCAACCGATTACATAATACCTTCAGAGATGTGCGCAATGGTTAATGTGATATTAGATGCTAAAAACCAAAGCTTTAAATTAACTACAATAGATGGTATTGATTTGGTAGGTACAACTTATTCTCTCCTTATACAACTATGTACATTCGAATAACATTTAAGTTTGAGTTCTAGTTGAGGTTAATTCAGAAATATCAAGATTTTCAAATATCCAACGGGGGTTCTCATTGGTATCTCCCCGAAAAATACCAACATTTTTTTATTGCAATAATAGTTATTACCCATTTGCTAAAGCCTAATTTTTAAGTTTAATTGACATAGATATGATTTGTAACTTATATACTTAAGGACATTACGAAGGTAGGCTTTCATAATTATCGCATTTGCAACATTAGGTGTGATGAGCTGTAATTCGATACTTTTATTCAAAAGTTTGGTGTTTTTTAGCATAAAAGATGAAACTAGCTCGTGAAAATTTTCGAGCAATGATTTATTACGATTTTCGACGGGGATTCTCGAGACAAGAGTGCATTGACTTTTGGCATTGTACCCTCATACTTTGTCACTCTTAAACGCTGGTACAAAGAGATTAACGAGGAATCCGATCCTAGCAGGATGAATTTCATGAAAGCCGTCCAAAAATGGTTGCTATATCAGAATTAATCGATGCTGTCAATGTTGTTAATTATTAAAGCAAATTTGTCATGTGACATATCGGGAGATGAGGCATTCTTGGACATATGTGGGACTAGCATACATCCAATACTGCATAAACATTTGGTCGTCAAGAAGATTTATTCTCATTGGATACCGCATAATTTAATATTTGCCCAAAAAAGACTCGTCTTGATTGGCGTAAGAAAATGTCTATGACGTTGTAACAGGACACGTAACTTAGATCTATGCATATGAGCCGGAAACAGCAATCGAGGTATAGGTGTTCCAAGATAAGCTTAATTCAAAAAGTTGTGCGCGGAAGAGGCACCTCAAAGCAATTGCACACCGGTTTTTCGGAAGATCTGATTCTGTCGAAACTGTACAACTATAATGTAATCAAAAACTTAAAATAGTCAATTCTGAGTGGTATACAACCATTTCTTTGTCAGAAGTTTTCCAAGAATTGATTGACAGCTTTTTTTACATCATTAGTGCACACTTGACTTACAGCAGCTAAAACAAAGCATGTTATGCGTCTTCTACAGTTCGCACACAATAAAAGCAGTGCGGATCGTCTCCGGCACGCCAGTCGTGCTAAACGGCATCAGTTGGACACACCAAGTGAAGTCAAGTACTTATCCAATTGATATTTCCAACGCAGAGCAGGCCTTTTTCTTCCTCTGCTACCACCGGCTGGTACCGCATCTAATATTTTCAGAGCCGGAGCGTTTGTATCCATTCGCACGATATGACCCAGTTAATGTGCCGCTGGATCTTTATTTGCTCCACTATGTCAATGTCATCGTATAGCTCATATATGTCATCGTTCCATCGCCTGCGATATTCGCCGTTGCCAACCTGCAAAGGTCAAAAAATCTTCCTAAGAATCTTTCTCCCTTGTAGAGTGTTGTGTTTTGTTCGTCGAGAGAGGATTATACTACTCAATTGCTTACTTAGTAAAAGGAGGACTTGTTAGCAAGACAGATTCTTTGTCGGATTTCAAGGCTTACACTGTTATCGGTGTTCATGCTGGTTCCAAAATAAACGAAGTATTTCACAACCTCGAAATCATAACTGTCAACGGTGACGTGGATACCCATACGCGAGTGCGCCGGCTGTTTGTTTGATGACAGAAGGTACTTCGTTTTGTCCTCGTTCACCACCTGACCCATTCGCTTTGCCTCTTTATCCAGTTTGGAGAAGGCAGAACTAACAATGCGGTTGTTAAGGCAACGTCGTTATAAGGCTTTGCAATTAGTTTTGTGGGGATACCAAATTCAGACACAGCGGCATATACATAGATTACTCCTTTTCGTACTGTCGATGCAGCTTTATGGATTGGGCAGAGCACACTTAAATTCTAATCAGCAGGATGCTTTCATCCGACCATATTTTACATAGGAGCTGATGCATGTACCTTACCAGTCCTTCGACTCCTGCGGCTTTGCTCGGGTAGCGGATCAAAAGTTCCGTCGTCAACGGTTTGGGTATCAGGATCTTCACATTCTCTTTGACATTCCCGGCTGTCACTATTTAACAAGTTCGAGAAGTGTTCCCTCCATAATTTAAGCACGCTTTGCTGTCTGTCACCGGATCACCGTCTTTGTTCTTACAGAAAAACGGCCCGGTCTTGAAATCTTCTGTGAGCGGCCGATCTTTCTGGTAAACTTTTCGGATGTTTCTCCTATTGGCCAGCATCTCAAACTTCTCGCACTCACGTATTGCGGCCTCTCGTTTCTTCATTCAGGTAATACGTCTCTCTTTCTTTTTAGTTCCCGGTAGCGATCACACATGCCACGCGTTGCGCCCGATCGCAGCGTGGCTCCATAGGCTGCCTCCTTTCTTTGCGCGGAGGCATTAAATTTCTCGTCGCAGAAATTGTTTTTCGGGCTCGCGGAAATCCAATTTCTTTTTCGGCGTTTGGTGGCCATACTCTCAGAGAGCAGGAGTGAGAGTCGAGTAGCGATTCTTCTGGCTATCTGTTCCGATTGCAACTCTCCGATCTGGTATATTCTTTTCTACGTTTTTTGCTGCACAGAGGCGTTGCCGTAGTTCGAAGACAGCCAGAGTCGATGTTGGGTTCTCGGATCGTACTTACATCTAAAGCGCTAGAAGGGTGCCTTCCATCTTTTGCAACAAGATAGATGTGGTTTCGCGTTTTTCGATCATGAGACAGCCCCGTAGCTTGGTGCATCTTCTTATGCTGGAATATGGTGCTGCAGCCTACCATGTTTCGAGCTCCGAAATCGATCAACTTCTTTCCGTCACCGGGTGTTTCGTTGTGTAGGCTGTACTTCCCTAATGTGGGGCCAAAAATTCCTTCCTTGCTCTCCCTGGCACTGAACTCGCCAAGCATGATGTTTATGTCGTGGCGCGGTAGTGCCAGGTGCTCTTGGAAGACATTTTTGGCCGCATCGTCCTCTTTTCCCGTCATGGCGTGAGAGAGATGTTGAAAAGTCTCTGAAGTCTCTCTCCCACAACAGATCCAACACCGAATTCGCGCTCCTTTACATGGCAGCTGTAGTAGGTTTCGCAAGGTTCTAAGTTTTTCTTGCCTTGCTTTGTCCATCGCATCTCTTGAATGGCAGTGATGTCAGGCTTATCTCTCACATCAACCAGCCGGGCAGAGGCACTTTCCCCATTAAGGGACCGGACATTCCAGGTGCATGCCCTCAAATCATAGCAGCTTTCCTCCGAGGCTTTGTTGTCATTTTCATCGGGGAAATATTTGTACGTGCTGGGCCCAAAGCCAACGTGGGCGAAGCCCTGATGTTGTCAGATGGTTGGACCGTATATAGAAGAGAATGGTGTTCAGGGACTTTCCCCACATGTGTAGACTTCTACATATAGAACAATCCTCCTTCAATCATCATATTTCGCCCAGGTATTTAATAATTTAGAGTTGGTTTCATGTGCAGAAGTCCGCGCAAGTGGTTAAGGTCCCAGACCACCAGTCTCTTGCGAGTGGCAAGAATGATTCATCTGCATATGGTCCAAACAGCGTGCAATCCATAGTACGCTTAATCAGGGGTGATGTTTGGGTATATCCGTTTTGGACAGCAGATTACGCTTTTGATTCTACGTTCCTTCAAATAAGGACAGATCTCTCAAGTTATTAGTGTAGGTCCGTTATATTCGCAGCCAAGCCCCGCATTGGCTGATTTAGGTTTCACTTCGGATATATCATATTTCTTCAGCCGTCATCAACTTCGTGAAGCCAAAGTGCTGCATGCACGGTGACGTCGATCTGGTTCTTCCTGTGTCTGGTGGCGAGTATGCCAACCTTGAGTTCCTTTGGAATGGATGCTGTTACTGTCATCTGCTATAACTGTTGGTAGAACTACTTCGTGCAACTGTGATGCTTTTGTTGCTGCTGTTTCAGTCTCCTCCGTGTTTTGGTTTTTAAGTTTATTAAAATTCATGGTTTGTGGGCACTAACTCATAAGCCGTTATCCATATCCCAATGCGCAGTCACTTATAAATGATTCCATGGTTATCATTAGAAGCTGACAAAAGCTCATTATGAGAGCTTAAGTTCAGAGCCGAATCAGTGTGAACTAGGAATGTTACATTTGGACCTACACTGACTCTTAAAGGTGACAGGCTATGGCCGCTGAATGCCGTTTCATCTAGATATAACTCCGTTTACAAAGGAAACAAGGAACTACAGTTGTCAGCTCGAGGAAGTATGTCCAAGGTTTTCCAGTATATCATGATTAAGAACTTGCTGGATCCAGTCTTAATGTCGATGATGGTGGTTTATCAGCCGCCCCTAGCATAAAGAGCAGACTCTTGTTTTTGTTTTTGCAGAGGAGGTTGAAATCGAAAATGTCAGAGACATCATCAAAGGAGCCGTCACACCGGTGGTATGTGGGGCATGCTTCAACTAACACTATAACAATGCTCCCCTCTCGGATGATTCCACCCTGCGGCTGCTAAAAGCTATTTCATCAAGGTGGAGCCGTGTTTATGCCGTTTAGACACACAAGGTACCTGCGTCCATATTCCTCTCTTAATAGCGTATTGGTGTTATACACTAACGATAGCGTCCATTGCTTTGTCACCGATGGGGCATCGGAAAATTGCAATTTACTCGATATCGAATTGTCGTCTGTTTGGGTTTGTCTTGAGGCTTTACCTCAAGCGTTCGTGCTTGTCGTTTGTTCGTGAATATAGTAATCCCCACAGGAGATCTGTTTCAAAATGAGGGCGAGGCATCTAGGCATCTCTTGGGTATTCTATATCGGTCACTTTCGCTTTGCTTCCGCTTTGCGCTCCAACTCTAAGTTTCACAGTTTTATTAATATCCTTGCTGCAAACTGTTTTACTGCTTCCCATTTCTCTTTCGAGTTTAGCATTTGCGTTACAAGGTTATCTGGTGTGCGGACGTCGCCGAGGACTTTTGCGAGCTCGAAGTACTCTTCATAAAATCTGGCGCAGTGAAAAGTCACGTATTCTGCACTCTCATCGTCGCTGTGCAGGCCAAATTATCTTCTAGATTAAAACGGTGGAAGTACGCAAGAAAGCCGCCATGTCCGCCATGCTTTCTGCTTATCTATTCATTTACTTTGTCCTTTGGAGGAGTGATCCCATATATTTTACCACTTTTCTATCGTACGTTCGCGCTCGGTTATTTTAGCTTCAGATGTTAGTTTGTGCCCACGTGAGGGATAGAGTCGCTTAAGCTCTTCTGCTCGTATATCGAGGGGAACTTTACTCGATATAACGCAGATGGCATCATCAGATACTGTACGCACATGCTACTCTGAGTGCGTTAAGTCTGTTAGCTCGGAGCACTTCCTTTGTAACCTCTCATTCGTCCTCCCGACCATACTAGGGAGCCGTATAGGAGAATAGAGTTAGTAACTATTGAAAGAATCTTTCTTCTACATTCTGGAGGCCACCGACGTTTGTAGGCATACGGATGGGTGTATTCACTCTCATTGCTTTGTTACTGGTTATTTTTAGATGAATGTTTGCCTCTCATCGATGTGCACTCCAAGATACTTTATCCATGTTTGGGATACAATGTCATGTCCTCCAACCGATATACTGACGCTCTCGCTCAGCTTACATTTACTGATAAGGACCAACTCACTGTTTTGCGCTGCCAGCTCTAGGTTAGCGATGTTCAACCACATTTTGGATTCTCGCAACGGCATCATCGCACACATGCTTCAAGCAGTCGATACGTTTATCAGTTACCACTAAAGCAATATCATCTGCGTATTCCACCACAGGTACGTTTGCTGGCATCACAATTTTAAGAATCCCTTCGTACATTGCATTCCACAGTATTGGCCCTGTGTTGACCATACCTAGGAGAGATAGTTGACAGCCGTTAAAACTTCAAAACGCACCTGGAATACGCTGTAAAGAAGGCATCGAGTGTGCAGTCCTGCCTGTCGCGAATCATTCCAAACAATGGTGGACCTAGCCACAGCAAAAGAATGCTATATAGCAGGGTAGTCAGCTCAGTCCTTTTGTATGTTGCACCGATCTGGACTGATGCACTGAACTTAAATAGCTTCACAAAAAAACTGACAGCAATCTATCGGCTAAGCGTTTTGCAAACTATCTGTAGCTTCCGTATAATTTCGGACGATGCTTCCTTCGTTATAGCAGGGCTAGTCCCCGAAAACATTTTGGCGAAAGAAATGTAGAGAGTGTATATAAGGCTATTTGAACATGACGGTAGACCAAGGCGTAAAACTATTGCAGAAGAAGAAAGGCGTCGTTCGATCGCCCACTGGCAAGACCGGTGGAACAGTTCACCGAAAGGTAGATGGACGAATGGGCTAATACCCATTCTTACGACGTGGTTAGAAAGGTACCTAATTGAATTTCTCTCAGAGCACGAAGTATTTCGAAAATACATCCATAGTTTCGGCCATGACAGTTCCCCAAACTGCCCAATCTGCATGGATATTAAACGGAGAAAATATTTTAGATTTTATGCTAAATCGAGCGATAATTGAAAGCAAATCTGCGCGCATGCAGAATATATCCACAATGATCTAAAACACGCGGAGGTTCGTAGACGAAATAACTAGCAGTCTATGAGACCAGCCCCGTGAGGTAACTCCTTCTTGGACAGTTCCGCGGGGAGAGTGGTAGATAGTGGAGAGGTGTTTAATACGTACGTGTGGCTGTGAGGCTACAAGTCGTGCATACTGCTTTGCCAGTATAGCAGTACTCATGAGAGTTCCCTCTTCACGGGCGTCATCCCGAAAAAAAAAACAGTGCTGGCCCTAGAACGGATCCTTGTGGGACGCCTCCCGTTACTATGTATCTTTTTGGACCTTCATCTGTGTTTTAAAACAGGACTTGCTGTCTTAGATAGCTGCTTGTGGGACGAATCAGATAGCGTGGGACTACGAAGCTTCTGAGTGCCGAGAGGCTGTTCTTCCAGTTTGCAGAGTTAAAAGGATTTTTTACGTCTAGCGTAATCACTGCGCATTTTCCCCCTTTATTCACAGCATCCTTTGCAATACCAACCACCGTTCTTATATCATAGATTGAAGATCTGCCTTTTCGGAATTCAAACTGGTTGTCAGAGAGTCTGCCAGCGCTTCATAATGTTCCTGTAATCGCTTACTTATTATGGGCTCAAAAACCTTTCCAGTAGTGTCGAGCATGCAGAAAGGCCTATCGCTGTCGGCTGGTTAGGTTGATTACCGGGCTTCAACAGTAGGACTACGCGCTGCCCTTTCCAACTCTTGGGGAACGTGCCTTCGGCCAGACACCGGCTATAAAGATTAGCAAACACATTTGGATTTGCACGACCCGCGGTCTAAAAAGATATATTGGGTACACCGTCAGGGCCCGACGCTGTGTTATTGCTTATACCAACCAGTGTGTTCAGCATCTCTGCTACCGGTACTGCAGGTGTCTCGCATACATCCAAGTGCGGACTGACGTCATTATTACTTTTCTGTTGGGGAAAGCGTGTTCCGACTATTTTCTCTAGCAGAATGGGGCATGATGGTTGAGGTTATTTAAAGCCTTTAACTTTTGCCATCCCTACTTTGTACGCAAAACTCCACGGATTGTCGTCAGCACCATCAATCATCTTTTTAAAGCACTTATTTTTACTTACTTCAATGGTTTTTCTTATTTTTCTCTCGGAATTCTACGTGAAGTTGTTCGAAAAACGATCTGCCCCTTGCTCTCTGGTATCTCCTTCTCCCCTTTTTGCATATTTCTCGCAGATCTGCTATTTCATCTGACCACCAGTACACCGGTTGTCTCCTGTTATGAGATTTGCATCTGGGCTTTGCTGCATCACATGCTGCCATTAGTCGCTTCCCTATAATTCCTGCCATCATCTCTGCCGAATCGGACTCTATTTCGCAGATTTGTCATGCTTTGCGGAAAGCGCTTTCGTTGAAAGACCCTCATTTCTATGCAAGCTGCTGGACTTTGTTGTGGCGAGGTTTACTCGCAGCTACATTGGTCTCCAGTATAATGGCACCTAACTTTTGATGCAGGCGCACAATCTGCAAAGGCTTAATCACTTATGCCTCCAGTCACGCAAATCGCAGCAAGGTTCTGTTTACCTGCTGTTCAATCAAACGACCTTTAAGGTGCTTCAGACTCCGATAACTACACCGCATTAATCCTTTTCTCCGCCCCCAATTGGTCTTAGAGGCTCTATGCCGTTTTGCAGTATTTTCATAGTCTTCGCGTTTGCTCAGCCTCTTGGTAAAGCGGACACTTTGCTCTTCCAGCTGCATATGTGCCTTTGCATAATGCACATTTCTCTTTTTTGCTGGAATCTACGGCTTTGTGACCTTCTTCACCGCACCTTCTGCAGTTTTTAGTGCGATCACGTTCCTTGCAGGCTGTGGCAACGTATCCATATCACCAGCATCTATAGCAGTGCTTGGGCAACACTACTTCCGAGAGTCGACATCTTATCCAGCCAACTCTTAGATGTCCCAGGGTCCTCTTAGCATCTTCTGCCGGAAGCCGTATGTAAACGGCGTAGGTACCTTCACATGCTGCTCTGGTAATCTTTATCGCACCTTCGTCTGGCTTTTTAATATGCGCTTGCTCTACCATGGCATCCAATAATTCGTCTGTTGAACTTACTTCCAATATTCGGCCTCCAATCTTCACTGTGACTATGTGGGTTCGCAGATCGACCGTAGCCACGTTCACGAGAGTTTTTTCAATAACAGCCTGATATTTGGAGGCATTGGTTTCACTTCGGCGCTTTAACTCTATAAGGATTCGTCCTTTCTGTCTTGACCGACTCCTCCTCACCTCCTCGCTAAATTCCTTGAGCTCGGAGTTGGATTTCACTGCCTTCAATATGTCCGGGTAGGAAGTATCGTCAGAGTTTTTTGTGATTATAAAGGCATCTGCCCTTGGTTTTTTTGCTATTGCCTTCTTATCCTTCTTCTGCCTGGGAACTTTTGTCCACTCCTGCTCCTTTTGCGTTGACCTTAACAATAACTCTTGGTTCTACATTGAGGCTGTAGCTCACCTTTTTTTGCTCTGAAACTTCTCACGGTCTTGCGAATTTTTCGCTTACTGCTTAGTGGTGGACTTTGTGTGGCTATGATACGGCTGTCTGCTATTGTTTGGACTTCCACCGTCTTGTTCATGGGAACAGTATATGATGTCTTCTGCTCCGCCTCGACTCGCATAACTAGCTCCGTATGCCAGAGCTTAATTATGCTGCACCGTTTTTTGTTATCGCCATGCACGTTGCGCCGTGGTTCACAGAAATGGATCAGCTTATAAATCCCAGAACCAAGTTTTCCGACGCGATCACTGAGCTTCTTATTTTGCGTTTGTTTGCCTCAACTTTATTGGCAAAGCTCAGAAAGCTGAGCTCTTATTGTACACTTTGTAAATTTTATCTGCCTGTCATTAGAAAACATCTGTATTAACTTTTCCTGGACATTTTATAACTATGTTTCGATAACCCTACCTTTGCTTTTACAATATATTTTCTGCATATTTCCCCAATTTTACTGAAGCCAGATTCTGCTATAAAAATTTTTATATTTTCATGCAACATTTTTATTTCCTCCACCTTGTGGTTTGTTAATATGATTTGTGTTCTATATTTGTTTACAATTTCTTCCTTTATATAAAAATGATCATGTCGATTCCATTCAGCTGAATGGATTGTTGCTATTGATACATCTTCATATTCTACATTGTTTATTGTATTTAAATCATTAGTTTCGTCCTTTTTCTGGTTAATGTGTACTTTTCTTTCCATTCTGCTAAGAAAATCAGCCACTTGATTGTGGCTGTACGCGCGAATTATATAGGTATATATATGTATATAGATGCAAAACATACCGTCGCATCTGTAGTAAGTGTACATGTTTTCTCGAAATTTGGATATCTTAGGATTGGATGGGAGCTAATAGGACTATGAATAAGTTCGTGCGGTTTTACAACAGATGGCGTAACTTGATTATTATTCCATCGATCCACATTTCCAAACATTCATTGGAGAGCTACTGTCGTAAGGCACAAACGTCAGTATAAGTTTTTTATTTGAAGCGTAAACAACAATATTTTTACCACACTTGAAAATGTCGAATTTCGTGCCAAATAATGTGTTTTTGCGGGGAATTCTTCTTCATTATTTTAATATGAAGAAAAAAGCAGCCGAAAGTCATCGTATCTTGGTGGAAGTTTATGGTGAGCATGCTCTATCTGAGCGAACGTGCCAGAAGTGGTTTGCACGCTTTAAAAGTGGTGATTTTGGCTTGGAAGACGAAGAACGCGAGGGTGCGCCGCCAAAGTTCATGGATACCGAATTGGAGGAATTGCTCGATCAAGATCCGGCTCAAACGCAAGAAGAGGTTGCAAAAACTTTGGGAGTTGATCAATCAACCATTTCCAAACGTTTAAAAGCCATGGGAATGATCCGAAAGGTAGGCCATTGGGTGCCGTATGAATTGAAGCCAAGAGACGTTGAACGCCGTTTTATGGCATGCGAACAACTGCTTCAACGGCACAAAAGAAAGGGTTTTTTGCATCGAATTGTGACTGGCGATGAAAAGTGGGTCCATTACGACAATCCAAAACGTCGGGCAAAGTATGGATACCCTGGCCATGCTTCAACATCGACGTCGGCGCAGAATATTCATGGCCTGAAGGTTATGCTGTGTATCTGGTGGGACCAGCTGGGTGTTGTGTATTATGAGCTACTGAAACCGAATGAAACGATTACGGGGGATGTCTACCGACGACAATTGATGCGTTTGAGCCGAGCACTGCGAGAAAAACGGCCGCAATACGCCGATAGACACGACAAAGTTATTTTGCAACATGACAATGTTCGGCCACATGTTGCACAAGTGGTCAAAACATACTTAGAAACGCTCAAATGGGATGTCCTACCCCACCCGCCGTATAGTCCAGACCTTGCGCCATCCGATTACTATCTCTTCCGATCGATGCAACATGGCCTGGCTGACCAGCACTTCCGTAATTACGATGAAGTCAAAAAATGGATCGATTCGTGGATTGCGGCAAAACCGACCGAATTTTTCACAAAGGGAATCCGTGAATTGCCAGAAAGATGGGAAAAAGTAGTAGTAAGCGATGGACAATATTTTGAATATTAAATTTGTAACCATTTTACGTCAATAAAGTTTCAAATTTCGAAAAAAAACCGCACGAACTTATTCATAGTCCTATTAATTAATGCTTTTAATTTTTCAAACGCCTCTATACATACACCTATGTTGAACCTTTCGTATTTATCTTTGCATCTTTTTTTAGGTAGTTTGTTATCGGCTGTTCTACCTTAGTATAGTCATTTACAAATGTTCTATAGTAACCTGTTAAGCCTAAGAAACTTTTGATTTCTTTATCCGTTTTAGGGGTTTCTAATGATTGAATAGCTTTTATCTTGTCAGGGTTTGGCTTGAGTCCTTCTTTTGTCAAAATGTATCCCAAAAATTGTGTCTCTTTTTTTCATGAAGTTGCATTTGTCAGTCTGAATTTTTAAGTTTATCTGCTCCAGTACTTTGAAAATGTCAGTTATAGCCTTAACATACTCTTTAAGTGAAGTGCCAAATATTAGTATATTATCCAAGTATTCTACGCATGTTTTGTTAATAAAATCTCTTAAAGTTTCGTTCATCAATCGTTAGAATGTAGCTGGTGCGTTCTTCAGTCCAAACGACATTCTAATTAATTCGTATAGTCCTAAGTCTATTGTCGTAAAATATTGTGATCTTCCTAATTTTTCCAAAATTAAATCTATGTTAGGTAACGGAAATGTATCGTCGATTGTTACTTCATTTAGTTTTCTATAGTCTACAACTATTCTGTATTTTTTTGTCCAGAATTATATACCTTCTTGGGTAGAATATCTTCAACTGCTTTTTCGAATTACTCCCTCTTCTTCTGTTATTTGTCATAGTTCATTTTCATGTTGTGGTGGGTATCTGTATAATTTCGATTTCATTTGTTCATCTGTTATCGCCCTGATCTCATGTAGTATTTCTTAGTTTGTCACCTTCTTTAAAGAAAAAATTTCGAAATTTTTTTAAAATATTCATAACATCCCTGTATTCTTCTTCATTTACAATATGTGATCTTGCTGCATTCTATCCAATTCTTCTTATGGAATGTTATATACCCATCTATCAAGTTTATCATCGTATTAAAAAAGTTTAGTAAATCAACTCCAATAATAAAACTATACTATCTACCATCTAATTCTGTCATCTTCCATTTAATTTTCGCATTTCTTGATAGATTAAACTCATCAGGTGAGTCAGTTTTTTTGTTTTTTGTCGGGACAACTAGCAAGTGCAGCACTCAGACAATAATTAAGTCCATTGTACTACATTTGGATTCCCTTTTAATTTTCTTTAAATCTACCCGATCTCCGAAGAAATCTGAGTAGATCTTGTGGTGCCACAGAGCCAAGATGGTCACTGTCTGAGATGCCCAACCTTTCCATGTGCTTTGCCCACAGAAAGTGGCCCGTCATCAGTCCAACCAGCCGTCTGCACTCCCCCGTGCCTAATGACTGAAGGGTTTGTGACAGTCGATCGGACGTGACAGGCAACATCAGTTTAGTCCATCTGCAGCCTCTCTTAGCCTGCCAAGCTCACTTGTGGGTGGTAGTTACCCATTTGCTAACCGTGGCCGTGATGGCCGCAGAGGGGAGTGGCAGTCATCTTAGCTAAGGAGTCAGAGGTCTCGTTACCCGCGATACCCACGTGTCCCGGGACCCATGTTAGCATCAGGCTATTATGTCTACCGACATAGTTCAGCCTGGATTTACAGGACTTGACTACACCTGTGGTTGGAGGGTTGTCTAAGGCCATAAGCGCAGCTTGGCTGTCGCTGCAGACACATATAGATCTGCCTCTACATCGTTTTTCCACAACAAAGTTCATCGCTTCTTGAACTGCATACACCTCCGCTTGAAACACAGATGCATGCATTCCAAGAGCAAAGTGCAGTTTTGTCCGGCTGGATTCCACGTATACTGCAGAGCCGGAGCCATGCTCGGTCCGGGAGCCATCCGTAAAAATACGAAAGCAGTGTTTGCCGTGCTCATTTTCTGAGTCTTCCCACAACTGAGCCTCTGGTAGCACTACACTGTATCTCTTTTCAAGTACAACTCTTGATGGCATGGAGTCAAGGGGCATGGAGTCAAGGGCATGGAGAGAATCGTTGGATCGACGTCCATGCCTTCTCTGTGTTCCAATGCCGGACAGGGGCCGTACCAGTTCCCATTGTGTTTCAGTCTGCAGATGGCCTTCAAGGCTTCTCCTTGGATGAAAGCATCAAGTGGTGGTAAACCAATCAGAGCATCTAATGCCGAGTGGTAGTAGTCGGAGAAGCTCCGGTGCAACAGATGGCCACAGTGCGTTGTAGTCT
The DNA here is from genome assembly GCF_028408465.1 of Anastrepha ludens. Taxonomy (NCBI): domain Eukaryota; kingdom Metazoa; phylum Arthropoda; class Insecta; order Diptera; family Tephritidae; genus Anastrepha; species Anastrepha ludens. The sequence continues at coordinate 18,422,803 of NC_071503.1, forward strand.
CGATAAGGTCCTCCTGACTTCCACTAGAGAGAGTGTACTCATCCGGACCACTGATGCATAGGTGATAATGTAATCTTATAATGGCCGGTCCATAGGACCTTGCTAGGAGAAAGACCCCACGTTTTCCCAAAGACACCTTTGCACTGCCAGAAAGCTGTCAGTGCTTTGGATGTCTTTATTTCAACGTGTGATTTCCATAGGAGCTTACTATCGAGGATTACTCCAAGGTATTTAATTTCCTTGAATAGCTGGATTGTGACTCCTTTTAGCTTAGGCAGAACGAGTCCATCAAGCTTCCTCCTTCTGGTGAAGAGGGCAATACCAGTCTTGGCGGGATTGGCCGATAGCTCATTCGCACAGCACCAAGTGTCAATCCGATCCAGAGTTTTCTGCACTTTCCTGCAGATGTTCATAAGCGAAGGGCCTGTTACCAAACAAGCAACATCGTCCGCATATGCTTGTGCGTAGACTCCCGAATCGTTTAAGGTGGTGAGTAGAGGATCGATTACCATGCACCAGAGCAATGGAGATCGCACACCGCCTTGGGGGCAGCCTCTATTAACCCCAGATGACACCAGCAGATCTTCCTCTGCTCGCACCGAAACGATTCTTTGGGCCAGCATCGAACGAATCCAATTTACTAGCACCCGGTCTACGCCGTGCCTACTAGCAGAGTTACACATACTGTCAAAAGTGGCATTATCAAACGCCCCCTCTATGTATAAAAAGATGCCCATAGCGTAGTCTCTTCTGTCGATGGCCAGCTCTACCCTAGCAACAAGGTTTTGCAGTGCCGACTCGCAGGGTTTTCCACTTTTTTAGGCATGTTGAAATGGAGACAGAGGGTGAGCCTGCAGCGACTTCTGACGTATGCGTAATTCCCCCAGTCGTTCGAGACTTTTCACCATGAAAGAGGTCATGCTGATGGGTCTAAAGCTTTTGGGGCTGGTGTAGTCGTCTCTTCCAACCTTTGGGATGAAAGCGACCCTCACCATCCTCCAAGAGCGTGGTATGTAGGCCAGTGATAGGCCGAGAAGGTTTTCCTTAGGGCTGCTGTCACGGACTCTGCGCCTTACTTCAGCATGGCGGGATATATGCCATCTGGTCCGGGCGACTTGTAGCCGCCATAAGATTTCATGGCAAATCGAATGGCGGCGTCATTCCCCACAGATCTGGCAACGAACAAGTCATGCCGAGAAGGTGTAACAGCTCTGACAACTGCCTCTATCAATAAGGGCTGTCGCCGGCTGACGCTTATCTGATTACCAGGAAAGTGAGATTCCATCAGAAAGCTGAGTGTCTCACTTTGCCGCTCCGTAAAGGAGCCATCAGATTTCTTTGCAGTTGGGTCCCTTTTCAGGATCCCAACCAATTTCGCCGTGTCACTCAGAGATTCAATACCGCTGCGGAATTCCCTTTATGAGGCTCTTTTCGATTCCCGAATAAGCCTCTTGTAGTTCTTCTGAACGTCACGGTATCGCTCCCAGTCCTCTGCAAGGTTAGTCTTGAGGGCCCGGTGTAGAAGTTTTCTCGACTCACGCCTCAACATCTGGAGCTCTCGATTCCACCAAGGAACGGGAGTCCGGTTAGGGAGAGGTCGAATTGGACAGGCTGACTCAAAACATTCGGTTAGGGCTGCGTTGAGTTTCTCAACAGCCGCCTCAATGGCCTGTTCTTTTCGAAATCTTGGTGGCGAAACGTCAAGGTCCCGCAACGCCTCCCTAAACTTCTGCCAGTCTATTTTTCTGGGATTTCTAGAGGGCAATGGCATTTGTGCTTCCTCGGCACACTGAAACTCAACGTACCTGTGGTCCGCGCACGAATCTTCGGCAAGGACTCTCCAGTTCTTGATGGACCACCCAAGTTTTGAGTTTGATAGGGTTAAATCAATCCCCTCTTGCTTTTTAGCTGTTACAAGCGTTGGCTGTTAGCCCTTGTTATGTATGTCTAGCCAAGAGGACGCGATAAATTCGAATAGTCGAGAGCCCCGTCCATTGCACTTGCTGCTGCCCCAGATTGTATGCTGGGCATTAGCATCGCAACATAGGATGAGGCCCAGATTGCGCCACTCACAGAACCTTACGAGACTAGCGGCCCTCCCGGGTGGTGGCCATTCCAGAGCATCGTCAGGAAAATAAGCAGATGCAATCACAAACTTCCACCATCCGCGTCTACCTCTGTAACACACATCAGCCGCTACCAGGTCTTGGCAACAGAATTACTCAAAACCCGTCACAGTGAGATGGGATAATACTATAAGACTTGTCCTAGGTCTACTCGAACTCCTGTCATATAATAACATGGGCCCTACTGAAACCGTCCGAGCCAATCATTTGGGAAAGATATGGAAGCTGGCCGTCCCAAAGAAGAGACTCAGACGGTTCCCGTACCGTGAGCCCATGACATCAACACTGGCTTCATCCACTCGCACCACAAGAGCAGCTCCTTCCTTTCCTTCCCGGTTTTTGCTCTTGGTGTACGAGAGGACTCGCCAAATCCTCGTGCTGATGCCCGGATTCTGAGCACGTAGACAGAATAGGACATTCGCCGTAGACAGGTCTGGATCCGGAATCCAGCAGATGGTCTTCCTGAGGGGTACACTCTCCTCGCTGTAGACTGCGAAGCGAGTGGTCCCCATGGGGAGCACGTTATTGACCACGATCCTGATCTATTCGAAGGTGGCCAGAGACGCGCAGGTCAGCTTTGTGGGGCCGTCCTTTGTCTCATAGCCCTTCGCGTTGGCTTCAGGACCGGAGGCAATAACCTGGCGCATCAGTTGACTTTTGCAGTATTTGATTTCTGCATCCGCTGATGGTTAGGCCCCAGTTTTCCAATTACAGCCACAGGTCGTGGGCCAGCGGCCTTCTCGCTATAGGATGGCTTGGCCGCACCCTTGGATGTGCTTGGGCGAAGGTCCAGCTCCCCATCCTCCACTGACGAAGATTTCGCCGGTCAAACAGCTGTGCTGGACATTTTGTCGAGACACCGATAGGGACGTGGCTCAGCAGAACCTTTTCCCGCCACATTGACTAGGACCAAGACTGCGCTCGTACCTTGAGTTGTCGTGGCTCGGCCATTGGCGGCAACCGCAGAGCAGGGAGGTGTGCTGCTTTCAGCCACCGTCCTTCTCCGCTTACCTCGGGAGCGAGACAACTTAGGAGTGCCCGTGCCCACCGAGGATTCGGTAGGTTCCGTGGGTGTCACTTCCGCTGACCGATGTCTTTTGGAAGACACAGACGCATAAAGGCCGACAGAGTCACATGAGGATTTCTCCCGCATGAGCCTTGCCCGTCGCTTTCTTCTCTCCCTCCTTGCCACGTTCTTCGATTTCCCGGCTTCTTTGGGAGGTCGTGCATCCGCCGAAGAGACATCACAACTCAGGCCATCCGAAACAGGGAAACGTTTCTCAGGCTCTGAAGTGGAGGAGATTGCGATAGCAACCCCCGTCTCATCCAGGATGCGCTCTCGCTCGTAGAGCTGAGAGACTTAGGTAATGGTTGGGACCTCCAGAATCCATGCCCCTGCCGCCGAAGCGGGTGGATTGCCACTTGTGTGGATTCCATCTGGAGTAATATCCTCTGTGTTTTCCATAACCAAGGATGGTTTTTGTTCGGGACTCCTCCCTAGCCAGTTTGGTTCGCGGTGAGTTAGTTACTCCTTCAAATCTAATAAGACCTTTTTTGTTATTGTACTAAGTTCAATCGGTTGGTCTTATAAAGTTCTTTTGAAATCTTTTATATTATTATCAATTAAGCTTAAATTTGCTCTTGTATCTATTAGAGCTCTATATTTCCTTTCATTAATTGTAATTGTTATTACGGGTAAAAAGTCGGAAGCTGTTTTTAAAAAAAAATTATCCTGTCATTTCCATGTTGACTTAGAACATTCATATAAATTTAACTCCGCATGTCTTGACAGCAATTCTTGATTGATTCCTGATTCCCTCATTTCGTTTTGGTCTTACCTAGGTAAACTCAAGCGACTTTGGCTGAGATTTGGCCTAGGGTGTCCTACCTGAGCGAACTTTTGGGAATTACCCATCATATGACATTGATTTATTTCCATATTGTCAATTTTCATCGGCTCGTTTTGGTCTTGCCTAGGTTGATTCCAGCGATTTTGGCTAAAATTTTGCCAAGGGTTTCCAACCTGACCGACCCTCTGGAAATTACCCGATTCATTATTATTATCTCTACTATACTGGGTTCGATATCTTCCTGACTGATTAAAGATATTATTATAATTTCATTTCTGATAGTGTCGCGGGTTAAAATTATTTTGTCCCTGATAATTGTGTCTATTAAAATTATTATTGTTTTGATAATTATTTCTATTTCGATTATGATTCTTATGAGTTGTATCTTGAACTCCATTATACCATTTCAGTTTTCTATATTCGGATACAACTATCTTCAAACCTTCTCCTAGTTAAAATTTTCAATATATCATTTATATTTCGTTCCTCATAAATTTTGTCTAATAACATTCTTTGTGTCCTTTCCTTAATTGTGTTAGTTAATAAACTGTCCGTGTTCGAAAGGTCAATAAAATGGTCACCTCTATAATAAACACTTAATTCCTCTGCCTTATATTTTATATTTTGTATTTCAAAAATTAATTCACTTACCGAACTAACCTTAAGGTTAGCTATCATTTTGCAAATTTTATGAGGTTCCAACGCTGGTCTGTATCTTAGTTACAAAGTTTCTTTGATCAGCTGCCTGTTGTCCGAGGTGGGCGGTTTAATTATACCATCTTTAGCTTGTCCTTGAGTCGTCTGATAGAATATCATCTTCACAACTTCTTTACGTAGTGTCTCGTTATTTATTTTTGACGGCAGGTACTCCGTGCTGCTAAAAAAACTATTAACCGTAACTTTCCCTGTTCCTGTAAAGGTTGTCAAGTTGTTTATTGTTTTTGTCAAATTCTGTATAGCATTGTAGTCTCTCCCAAGGTTTTGTTGTAGTTCTATATATGCTGTTCGCATCTGTTCTTATTGGTGTCTTCTCCTAGCCAGTTCCTCCACTAAGTCTGCTGGGGGTATTTGAGCCGATTCTTGAGCTATTTTATTCTCGTCGAACGGTTGTTGCCTTTTTCTCCGAATTTTGATTTGTTGTGTTTGCCTTCTTAGCTTTCAGCGCACTTATAACTTTTTTGTGGTGTTGACTTTATAGTTTTCACTCCACAATAGTTCTTTATTTGTGGTATTGACTTATTAGTTTTCACTGCACAATACTTATATATCTTTTTAATAATAATCCTGGGGGGTCCCGTAAGATTCTCAGAATTTATGATTTATTAATTCAAACGGTTAGATTCGATTCACTGGATCCTTTAACTTTTTTTAGGACATTATTGCGACATTTAAATAATTAATTTATATATTCCGTTTTTTTTTTAAATGCGAGAAGAATTTATTTTTTTAAACTTATTACCTTTAAGCCAAATCTTCTTCTTCTTCTTTTCTTAATTGACGCGATAACCGTTTAACAAAGCGCGCCAGTCGTTTCTTTCTCATGCTAACCGGCGCTTATCGAACACACCCAGTGAAGCCAAGTCCTTCTCCACCTGATCTTTCCAACACAGAGAGCCTTCCTCTTCCTCTACTACCACCAGCTAGTACCGCATCAAATACTTTCAGAGCCGGAGTGTTTGTATCGTTCCATCGCCTGCGATATTCGCCGTTGCAAGCGTGCAAAGCTCTAAAAATCGTGAGCAGAATATTTCTCTCAAACATTCCAAGCGTCGCTTCATCGGATGTTGACATCGTCCAAGCTTCTGCGCCACACGTTAGGATGGGCTTGATGAGAGTATTGTAGAGTGTCTGTTTTGTTCGTCGAGAGAGGACTTTACTACTCAATTGCCTACTTAGTCCAAAGTAGCACTTGTTGGCAAGAGAGATTCTACGTTGGATTTCAGTGCTGACATTGTTATCGGCGTTAATGCTGGTTACTCAATAAACGAAGTCTTTTACAACCTCGAAATTATAACTGTCAACAGCGACGTGGGTGCCGATACGCCAGTGCGCCGACTGTTTGTTTGATGACAGGAGGTACTTCGTTTTGTCCTGGTTCACCACCAGACCCATTCGCTTTTCCTCTTTACCAAGTTTGGAGAAGGCAGAACTAACAGCGCGGTTCTTAAGGCCGATGATGTCGATATCATCGGCATACGCCAACAATTGTACGCTCTTTTAAAAAATGTGCCTGAGCGATTAAGCTCTGCGGCTGCTACGGTGCTCTCCAACATCAGGTTAAAGAAGTCACACGACAGCGAGTCACCCTGTCTGAAACCTGGTTTGGTATCTAACGCTCGGAGAGGCCCCTCCCAATTCTGACGGCTCTGCTGGTGTTGGGCAATGTCAAATTCAGACACCGCGGCATACAAGTAACTCCTTTTCGTACTGTCGAATGCAGCTTTGTAGTCGACGAAAATATGGTGTGTGTCGATTCTCCTTTCATGGGTCTTTTCCAAGATTTGGCGTATTGTAAATATTTGGTCGATCGTAGACTTTCCCGGTCTGAAGCCACGCTGATAAGGTCAAATCAGTCGGTTGACGGTGGGCTTCAGCCTTTCACACAATACGCTCGCTAAAACCTTATAGGCGATATTTAGAAGACTAATCCCACGGTAATTGGCACAAAATTGCAGGCTCGCCCTTCCTATGGATTTGGCAGAGCACACTTAAATTCCAATCGGCAGGCACGCTTTCATCCGACCATATTTTGCATAGGAGCTGATGCATGCACCTTACCAGCACCTCGCCGCCATGTTTGAATAGCTCAGCCGGTAGTCCGTCGGCGCCCGCTGCTTTATTGTTCTTTAGCTGCGTTATCGCTATTCTCACCTCGTCATGAGCAGGTAGCGGAACATCGATTCCGTCGTCGACGATTGGGGTATCGGATCTTCACATTCTCTGTGACATGCGCAGCTATCACTGTTTAACCGGTTCCCGAAGTGTTCCCTCCATAATTTAAGATTGCTATAGAAGTCAGTTACCAGTTCGCCGTTTTTGTTCTTACACGAAAACGCTGCGGTCTTAAAACCTTCTGTAAGCGGCCGAACTTTCTGGTTGAATTTTCGAGCGTTCTTCCTGTTGGCCAGCATCTCCAGCTCCTCGCACTCACATATTTCGGCCTCTCGTTTCCTCATTCGGATAATACGTCTCTCTTCCTTTTTCAGCTCGCGTTGCGTCCGTTCGCAGCTTGGCTCTATAAGCACCATCTTTTCTTTCGGCGGCAGCATGACATCCCTCGTCTACCAATTGTTTTTTCGGGTTCGATTGCTTCTTCGGCCGCGGTACGTAGAGAACCAGAAATGTTGTTCCATTGCTCGTGCATGCCGGTTTGTTGGGCAGTACTCTCTGCGAGCAGGAGTGAGAGTCGAGTGGGGAATCCTCTGGCTGTCTTTTGCGATTGAAGCTTTTCGATGTCGAACATACTTTGCGTAGTTAGATGGACGCTCTTCGCTCCACAGAGGCGTGTGCGCAGTTTGGCTGCAACAAGGTAATGATCCGAGTCGATGTTGGGTCCTCGGATCGTACGTACATCTAATTCAATAGAAGCGTGTCTTCCATCTATCACAACATGATCGATCTTGTTTCGCGTTTTTCGATCAGGAGACAGCCAGGTAGCTTGGTGTATCTTTTTATGCTGGAATCTGGTGCTGCAGACTACCATGTTTCGGGCCCCCGGAAAGTCGATCAGCCTCTGTCCGTTACTGGATATTTCGTTGTGCAGGCTGCATTTTCCGACTGTGGGACCAAACCTCCCGTCCTCGCCCACCCGGGCGTTGAAGTCGCCAAGCACGATTTTTATGTCGTGGCAGGGGCAGCGCTCATAGGAACGTTTCAAGCGCTCATAGAACGAATTTATGGTCGCATGGTCCTTCTCTTCCGTCGAGGCTTGGGCGCAAATCAGCGATATGTTAAAGCACTGGTCGCCAACCTTTTCAATGTGTTGAGCTGCTTTCAAGGTTTTGAAATAAACAGCGAGCTACTTGCACAAGCCAACATAAATTAAATAATACACAGTTATATTCGACATACAATACATGTATTTATTTTACTAATATACGTTCTATATATAATAAACTTATGACTTATAGTGCCTATACTTATGCATAACTGCATCCATGTTGACACCTATCAATCGTAACAAAATTTTTTGCAGCCATAATGGCAAATCACAAGCGACTTAAAAAAACAACAAAACAGTAATTGTACATTATTATATAAATAAAATAAGGGCAGATAAAAAGAGCATATTTAATGAGAAGGTTGACATTCTGACTCATCGATAATTTTTTTAATATTTGCAGTATATTTTGATACAGTCATTCGAATACAGTTATCCAAATGTATATCTGTAAGCCGATTGCGGTATTTATTTTTAATAAATTTCATATTGGAAAAAGAAGATTCACACAAATAAGTTGAACTGAATAACGCTTTCACTTTCAACGCAACACGACATAAAACTGAATACTTATCTTTACTTACTAAAGTCCATATACATTTTGTATTTGAACCTAAAGATTTTATAGTCAAGTCGCTTTGAAAAGCAATCAGTTCCATTTCTGTTTCAAACTGTTGTATATCAATGTCCATGAAGGGTGAAACAACAAATTGCGTCACTAAAGCAATTTTGCTGAAATCCTTAAAACGATTTTTGAAGTTTTCCTTCAAGTTAGAAACTATTTCCATATGATATTTACTGTCATAGGGCTCTAATAGATATTTGGATATCTTTTCGGAAAGAATAGGAAAATGGTTAGTATCGCGGTTTTTTAGGTTTTGTTCCCAAAATTCAAGTTTTGAAATAAATGCATTTATATCAGAAATCATTTCCGCTAATTCTTTATCCCTGCCTTGAAGCTGCAAGTTAAGCTCATTTAATTTCTCTGTAATGTCCACAAGAAAACCAAAATCTCTGAGCCAAGTCCAATTTTCCAGTTCAGGAATCGGTTCATTGCGTTCTTTGAAAAATTGGAGTATAGCAGGCAGGACATCATTGAAACGTTTGAGCACTCGTCCTCTGCTTAACCATCGCACTTCTGAGTGAAGAAGTAGCTCTCCGTATTGACAATGAATTTCATCACCCAAGGTTTTAAATAATCTTCTTTGTAACGCTTGAGCTCTAATCTTGTTCACAATTTTCACCACCAGTTTCATAACGTTGTTCAAGTTTAGAAAATTTCCAAATAATGTTTGCTGATGTATAATACAGTGGTAACTAAGAAATTGTGGAAAACTTTCATCCTTATGACATAGCGCCACGAGCCCCTTATCACAACCCACCATAGCTGGAGCACCGTCAGTTGTCAGGCCGACCATTTTTGATATTGAAATTTTCTCAGAAGAGATGAGATTTTTTAAATGAGAAAGCAGCTCTAGCAAAGTAGTATGTCCTTTGAGTGGAATAAACTTCAAAAGATCTTCTTTAATTGTAAAATCACTAAAAGCCATCCTGACAAATATGGCCATCTGTGAGGTGTCAACTACATCTGTTGATTCATCCAGTTGCAGTGAAAAATAAATACAGTTATCTAAGTCACTTCTTAACTGTAAAAAAATATCATTGCTCATTACTTCTACTCGCCTCATCACTGTATTAGCAGAAAGTTGCATAGATTTTATAGCAGATACTATTTCGTCTTTATTTCTAAAGTTGGCGAATAAAGAATTTGCAGCTTCCAAAAATGCTTGTTTTATGATTTCCCCGTCTTCATAAGGTTTTTTCTTTTGTGCAATTATCTGGGAAACACGATAAGATGCTTCACTTGTAGCCATATTTTTGTTGAGTGTTTTCAAAAATATTGACTGTTGTCCAATTAACTGGATTTTTTAATGTTTCAGTTTTTCTTTTCTGGTGGCAGAATTTAACGGGAATGCCTTCTCAAAATTCGAATGTACAGTTTTATGATGCCTCTCAATATTTCCTTTTTTAAGGAACTGACACAGATGTATTACATAACAAACAAACACTTTTGCCTTTAACTTCTGTGAATAAGTATTGTTCTTCCCATTGCGAATGGAAATGGTATGTCTTCGCCTTCTTACTACTGCTTGCCATAATGTTTCGAACTCTAACCCAACCGCTGCACGCAGAACGTTGATAATGCCGTTCAGTATTAAACTGAGCGCAATGTCGACGTGCATTGCGTATATATAAAGCCAAAAAATTCTCGAACACGCTAATCGGTTCCAGCCGATCCTAGAACGGGACGTTGTCGTGTTTGTCGGCGGGAAATCGCTTACCGCAGTGTTGCCGCTGTTTATCTATTTATTATGAAAATTTCTGAAATTTGCTAATACTGGTATGATTTTCAGTGTAATCAAATAATTTATAAGAATTTTTTTACATTTCTTTATTTTTACTTCAAGCTGGGCATATAGCTTGTAAAGCAATTGTTTTATTTCTGATTTCTTACATACTACGTACAAGGATATAAAAACAGGAATTTTAGTCAATGCAAATCAATAATAATTTTTCGGTGTTTACTTATGTAATATGATTCTAGCATTCACGCGCCGAACATAAAAGAATTACGTTAGCTATGTTTGCATTTAATTTCAAGTGTAATGAACCTTTTTTAAGAAATATGATATTATTTAAACGGCACAGCAAAGTGAATGCATAAGTGGAAAATAAATTATTTTAAAACCAAAACGAAACAATAAATGTTTATGAATATTAATGTTAAAGAATATCCGACTTATAATCATACTACATCAGACTTTTGGATTTTTTGCAACGTGAGCAGCGCGAGCTACCAGAATTGCCTTTGCGAGCTACCGGTAGCTCGCGATCGACGGGTTGGCGACCACTGTATTAAAGGAACGGGCTTTGGTGCGGATTATTGCGAGGCTCGTGTCCACCGGAGTGAAGGACAGTACTTGGCAACGAAGTCTCTCTTCCACAACAAATCCGACACCGAATTTGCGCTCCTTTACATTGCAGTTGTAGTAGGCGTCACAAGGTCCTATGGTTTTCTTGCCTTGTCCCATCCATCGCATCTCTTGGAGGGCAGTGATGTCAGCCTTTACTCTCACGAAGGCATCAACCTGCCGGGCAAAGGCACCTTCCCCATTAAGGGACCGGACATTCTAGGTGCATGTCCTCAAATCATAGTCCTTAGTTCGTTTGCAGGGGTCGTCATCAGTGTTGGAAGTTCTCATCCGAAGCTTTGTGTATGTTTTCATTCGGGGAGGGTTTTAAGTGGCGGGTCCCAAACCCAGCGAACCACTAGCTATCCTGGAATGTTACGCTCATTTTATCACACTCCCGAACGGGTGTTCGGAAGCTTCCCAGAGGATACTTGGGCTAATCCCGGGAGTTGTGAGCTGCTTGAACCATATGCAGAAGAATCGTCCTGGCCACTTCCAAGTGAATGGCGATCAGTAACTTTCCCCACTTGCTTGGACTTGTACATATGGAACCATCCTCCAATTAACTAAGCCAATTACCGGACTAAATTTACATTTTTCATTTTCTTACCTACTAAATTTAACTATTGTACTGCATCAGCATTTATTAATTTGGTTAATTTAGCAAATCATTGCAATTTGATATTTAGATTGTCAGCATTAATTTCGCAAATTGTCAGTATTATCGTTTCATTAAGTTAATTTCGCCATTTCCAATGTAAGCATTTCTTTTTTTTACCCTATCTTATTTAAGAAGTCGTCGACTTTACTTGCAGTTTTGTTTTCTGGGCATGCACATATGTAACTCGCTTAAGGGAAGATGCACGATGCACTCCAGAGATCGTTAATGTATAGAGAAGTCTCACGGACTACGAATAGTGTGAATTGTCAAAAATGAAGTGAAACCGCGAAGACTTTTTCTCCTCGCCCAACTCGACAGCGAAGAACTTGTTAACAGAGCTGATTACAGTGAATTCTGTATAGTACATTGGCTCTGGATAGTTTTTGGCTTCTGTATGAAATCAAATTGCCGACAGCATTTGACAAGGAATTTGAATATAAACTTATTTGTTCCTTTGGCAAACGAAATTTTTTTCAATTTACATTTTATTACAGGAATAATATATGTATGCATTTTCTACATAGTATAAAACTTTGAAAGTCAAAATAAATAAAAGAAGAACTCAATGAAATACATGGGACAACTCAGTTCAATTACATCTTCAATACATATAGTGTTGCACGTATATGTATACGCTGAAGCAACCATGACCTACCTCACGAGCATCGCCTTAACATATTTCATGCAATTATTAGGGAGTAATATCCTAATGATCGAATATCTGCCTATCAAATGCTAAAAACAACTCTCTTTTGCATATGCATGTACATATTTGTATGTGCATATGCACCCTTGATGCCCTAGCCCAGCGGTCGCCAACCCGTCGATCGCGAGCTACCGGTAGCTCGCAAAGGCAATTCTGGTAGCTCGCGCTGCTCACGTTGCAAAAAATCCAAAAGTCTGAAAATCATACCAGTATTAGCAAATTTCAGAAATTTTCATAATAAATAGATAAACAGCGGCAACTCTGCGGTAAGCGATTTCCCGCCGACAAATACGACGCGAAGTCGCGTCTCCGTTCTAGGATCGGCTGGAACCGATTAGCGTGTTCGAGAATTTTTTGGCTTTATATATACGCAATGCACGTCGACATTGCGCTCAGTTTAATACTGAACGGCATTATCAACGTTCTGCGTGTAGCGGTTGGGTTAGAGTTCGAAACATTATGGCAAGCAGTAGTAAGAAGGCGAAGACATACCATTTCCATTCGGAATGGGAAGAACAATACTTATTCACAGAAGTTAAAGGCAAAAGTGTTTGTTTGTTATGTAATACATCTGTGTCAGTTCCTTAAAAAGGAAATATTGAGAGGCATCATAAAACTGTACATTCGAATTTTGAGAAGGCATTCACGTTAAATTCTGCCACCAGAAAAGAAAAACTGAAACATTTAAAAATCCAGTTAATTGGACAACAGTCAATATATAATATTTGAAAACAATCGACAAAAATAAGGCTGCAAGTGAAGCATCTTATCGTGTTTCCCAGATAATTGCACAAAGAAAAAACCTTATGAAGACGGGGAAATCATAAAACAAGCATTTTTGGAAGCTGCAAATTCTTTATTCGCCAACTTTAGAAATAAAGACGAAATAGTGTCTGCTATAAAATCTATGCAACTTTCTGCTAATACAGCGATGAGGCGAGTAGAAGTAATGAGCAATGACATTTTTTTACAGTTAAGAAGTGACTTAGATAACTGTATTTATTTTTCACTGCAACTGGATGAATCAACAGATGTAGTTGACACCTCACAGATGGCCATATTTGTCAGGATGGCTTTTAGTGATTTTACAATTAAAGAAGATCTTTTGAAGTTTATTCCACTCAAAGGACATACTACTTTGCTAGAGCTGCTTTCTCATTTAAAAAATCTCATCTCTTCTGAGAAAATTTCAATATCAAAAATGGTCGGCCTGACAACTGACGGTGCTCCAGCTATGGTGGGTTGTGATAAGGGGCTCGTGGCGCTATGTCATAAGGATGAAAGTTTTCCACAATTTCTTAGTTACCACTGTATTATACATCAGCAAACATTATTTGGAAATTTTCTAAACTTGAACAACGTTATGAAACTGGTGGTGAAAATTGTGAACAAGATTAGAGCTCAAGCGTTACAAAGAAGATTATTTAAAACCTTGGGTGATGAAATTCATTGTCAATACGGAGAGCTACTTCTTCACTCAGAAGTGCGATGGTTAAGCAGAGGACGAGTGCTCAAACGTTTCAATGATGTCCTGCCTGCTATACTCCAATTTTTCAAAGAACGCAATGAACCGATTCCTGAACTGGAAAATTGGACTTGGCTCAGAGATTTTGGTTTTCTTGTGGACATTACAGAGAAATTAAATGAGCTTAACTTGCAGCTTCAAGGCAGGGATAAAGAATTAGCGGAAATGATTTCTGATATAAATGCATTTATTTCAAAACTTGAATTTTGGGAACAAAACCTAAAAAACCGCGATACTAACCATTTTCCTATTCTTTCCGAAAAGATATCCAAATATCTATTAGAGCCCTATGACAGTAAATATCATATGGAAATAGTTTCTAACTTGAAGGAAAACTTCAAAAATCGTTTTAAGGATTTCAGCAAAATTGCTTTAGTGACGCAATTTGTTGTTTCACCCTTCATGGACATTGATATACAACAGTTTGAAACAGAAATGGAACTGATTGCTTTTCAAAGCGACTTGACTATAAAATCTTTAGGTTCAAATACAAAATGTATATGGACTTTAGTAAGTAAAGATAAGTATTCAGTTTTATGTCGTGTTGCGTTGAAAGTGAAAGCGTTATTCAGTTCAACTTATTTGTGTGAATCTTCTTTTTCCAATATGAAATTTATTAAAAATAAATACCGCAATCGGCTTACAGATATACATTTGGATAACTGTATTCGAATGACTGTATCAAAATATACTGCAAATATTAAAAAAATTATCGATGAGTCAGAATGTCAACCTTCTCATTAAATATGCTCTTTTTATCTGCCCTTATTTTATTTATATAATAATGTACAATTACTGTTTTGTGGTTTTTTTAAGTCGCTTGTGATTTGCCATTATGGCTGCAAAAAATTTTGTTACGATTGATAGGTGTCAACATGGATGTAGTTATGCATAAGTATAGGCACTATAAGTCATAAGTTTATTATATATAGAACGTATATTAGTAAAATAAATACATGTATTGTATGTCGAATATAACTGTGTATTATTTAATTTATGTTGGCTTGTACAAGTAGCTCGCTGTTTATTTCAAAATCTTGAAAGTAGCTCAACACATTGAAAAGGTTGGCGACCACTGCCCTAGCCTATGAACATACATATTTTAATTCTGAACTTCCAGCAAAATAATGCAGATAACGTTAGTGATAGAGAATTCTCAAGAGCTACGAATAGTGTGAATTGTCAAAAATGAAGTCTAACCGCCGCCGGGGTGTGGTGGAACTTTTAACAGAGCTGTTTACAGCGATTTCTCCTTTAGCATATTGGCCCTGCACAGTTTATGGCTTCTGTAGGAAATCAAATTGACGAATAGCCGGCGGCATTTTGCAAAGTATTTGCTTGTGCATTTTTATGTTCCCTTGATAAACGAAAATTTATTCAATTAGTATTTTCAAACAAAGATGATGAAGAAAAAATGATAGAATATATTTACATATTTTTTATATGCGCCAAAATTTCAAATCAAAGTAACTTTAATATTTTGATTTAATTTAAAAAAATTCATTATAAAACGACCTCTCACATTTTGGTATGTGCGCAGAGAACGTTAAATATAGAGAATTCTCACGAGCTACGAATAGTGTGAATCGTCAAAAATGAGGTCTAACCGCCGCCGGGGTGTGGTGAAACTTTTAACAGAGCTGTTTACAGCGATTTCTCCTTTAGCATATTGGTCCTGCACAGTTTTTGGCAGGAAATCAAATTGACGAATAGCCGACGCCATTTTGCAAAGTATTTGCTTGTGCATTTTTACGTTCCCTTGATAAGTGAAAATTTATTCAATTTGTATTTTCAAACAAAGGTGATGAAGAAAAAATGATTGAATATTTATTATATGCGTCAACAATATTTTGATTTAATTTAAAAAAATACATGAAAAAACGACCTCTCACATTTTGGTATGTGCATTTTAGTAAATTTAAAACTAAACAAAGATGAAAATTTTTACTAATTTTTTGGGTCGAAATTAATTCATAGCATACAAGTGTTTTGATATATCGACATATGTATTTACATTTGAATATGCATTTATTTGTTCCTTTGGCAAACCAAATTTTTTTCAATTTACATTTTATTACAGGGAATAATAATATACATACATTTGTATTCTGGATAGTATAAAACTTTAAAATAAATAAAGGAAAACTTCAAAGAAACGTATTTGCATATACATATGGGACAACTAAGTTTAATTGCATCTTTATTAAATATAGTGTTGCACGCATATGTGTGCCCTGAAGCAACATGACCTACCTCACGAGCATCGCCTTATATTTCATGTAAATAACCTAATGATCAAATTCCTGCCTCACAAATGCTAAAACAAATTTCTTTTGAATATTCATGTACATATTTGTATGTGCGTATGTACACTTGGTGCCCATATCCCTTCAAACACATCAAAAAATTCTGTATACAAAACGCTTCATTACCAGGCACACGGAAGATGGCATATGCAAATATAAATATGTGAATTGAATTCAAGCAAAATAATGCTTGTCAACATACACATATGCATGTGCATACAACCGCACACACAGGGCACTCACTTTTATTCCTCAAAATGCGTATGTCGTTCAAAGCTAAAATTCTATGCCTAGCGACTACAAGAACAAAATGCAGTCATAGACGCAGGCGTAACGGCCATCATTCTAGTTGCCATAGCGCTGAACAGTCGCAGGGGCGCCGAACAGTTTCAACTATTGTACGGTACAACAAAAACTCATCATCAAAAAATTCATTGATAAATTCGAGCTCATAGTTCTAAGAGCAAGTACTTTCATTCATAAAACGAGCCGCCCATATGCCAATTTTCTCGACAATTCGGAAATAGTCAATATTGGAATATTTCGCGTAGAATTATTTGCCAATATTTGTTAATCTTGAATTTTTGTCAAGTCGACTACCCGCGGCTTCGTACATATGTATGCATCAATATATGTATGTAAATATGTGTATATGTACAATGCTGTGCCTATGAATGTGCGCTGCTCCTATGAATGCGCGCTGGTTTTTTGAGAAGTTTTACCGTTTTGTTTTGAGCTGTGGCTGGTGAGCATACATACACACAGCATATACATATGCGCAAATGTATATAAATTCACAAATTTACATTTGCATATGCCATCTTCCTGTGCGCCTGGTAATGAAGCGTTTTCTATAGGGATTCAACAAAGTTTTACAGACACCAGACAGACAGACATAACATATGTATGTATATAAATTTGGATGATTTGGAAAAATTCAAATAATATATATAGGTCATATTAAAAAGCTACCTAACATTCTTTGCTGCAAATCACCAACAAATTCTTATCGACTGCTGCTAAATTTACAGAATTTATCTCCTTACTGTTAACTTTTGGTGAAAAATGTGGCTGTGGTGTATCTCGCGCGCAAAACGAGTACCCCTGAAAATTCCATACGTTCCTGTCATTGAGACTTCTCTATACATTAACGTTCTCTGCGCCTTTGTATTTGCATGGAATGCCTGTTGCTCGCTGCAATTTACCGCCTTGGATTCGTTGCCCCTGCGCTCACCATCTTCCAATAATTTTATTTTTAACACTTCTAACGAAGGCAAATTATCGCATGTTTCCATGGCTATTACAAAATTCTCATACTGCTTAGGCAAGCTTGAAAGCAACATTATGACTGCTAGCTCCTCGCTGAGTTTAATGTCTAGCTCCGAGAGTTTGTCCACCGCTGAGCAAAACTTATTGATGTAGCTGCACATAACGTCACCCTCCATCATCCGCAAACCAAGCAACTGCTTATAAAGGCACACCTTCCTTAGTCGCCCACTGGGTTGATGCACATCCTTGAGCTTCTTCCATGCGCTCGCCGGTGCCGCACAGTTCTTCAAGTAGCACAACTGCGATGGCTTCACGCTCAATGTGATCATTGCCAATGCCTTTTCGTCGAGTGCATTCCAGCACGCCGCTTCTGCTACTGGTCGCTCTCCGTCCATCACCATCCATGTCTCTGCATGCACCAACACGCTGGGCATTTGGATGCTCCAGGAGTCATAGTTGCATTCACATTATATACATTAACGTTCTCTGTGCTGTGCTTATTAGAAAGAGAGCTAAACAAAGCAAGCGTACTCATATATATGCGTATATTTGTGTGTCATCCCGCTTTGCATAGACATCGCTGTTATCAATATGAAAATTTTGATAACTTTACACGCAAATATTTCATGAACAAATTAACCAATTTTAATTTTTATAATTTTCCGGAAATATGCTCATCAAAACCTTTCTTTTGATATATATTTCATATCTGTACATATTGTAGTTTAGTCAGAATAAGTGCCATGTTTTAAAATAATACTGCAGATGCATGTACATACAACCGCACACACGGGCCACTCACTTTATTCCTATAAATGTGTATGTCGTTCAAAGCTAAAATTCTATGCCTAGTGACTACAAGAACAAAATGCATTAATAAGCGCAGCCGTAGCGGCCATCATTCGAGTTGCTATAGTGCTGAACAGTATGAAATAGTCGCGGCGGCGCATACAGTAAGTTGCAGAAAACAGCACAGTAGCTTATAAAAAAGTCCTTTGCCGGACATTTCAATACTGAGAGAAAATTTCGAAACAATTATTTAATGTTCTCTGATAAGGTTAGAAACTTACTCTGAAATCAGAGTATTTGAAGGTTCCTGTACAATTTGAAGGTTACTGTATATACAATGCTGTGCCTATGAATGTGCGCCGGGCCTATGAAAGCGCGCTAGATTTCTTGAGAAGTTTTACCGTAACATTTTTTGCTGTGGGATGTGCACATATGTACATACACACAGCATATATATATATATGCGCATATGTATATAAATTCACATATTTAAATTTGCATATGCCATCTTTCTGTGTGCCTGGTAATGAATCAATTCTTTATAAATGATTTTAATGTGGTTGATCAATAGAAATAATACATATATAGATATATATGAACTGTTCAGCGCTGTTCATAACAACTTTCTGTGGCAAGTGCACGCGACCGCATGTGTAAGTTCACAAATTTAAATTTGTATATGCCATCTTCCTATGTGCCTGGTAAAAAAGTGCTTTTTATAGAGGATTTTGATTCAGTTGAAGGGATTCACTAAGTTTTACAGAGCGCCACACATACCAGAATTATGTACATAATTTTGGATGATTTGGAAAAAATTTAAATATATTAGTATAGGTCATATTAAAAAGCTATTAACATTCTTTGCTTCTAATTACCAACAAATTCTTATCGGCTGCTGCTAAATTTTTTTTGTGAATAATCTATCTGTGGTGATAAGTCTTCGCGAAACGAGTACCTCTCGAAATTCCGTACGTTCCTGTCATTGAGACTTCTCTATACATTAACGTTCTCTGGTTGGACTAAGACCGAAACTATGTAGAACAAACCAATGAAATGCGATGCATTAGTTCTGAAGAAAGTCGGTAAGTTTTCCTACGTAGAAAATTAAAAGGGATAAAATTGCATCCAAAACTAAAGGAGCTCACTCAAAGCGGAAAGGGCATCAGAAAGATAGCAAAGGACGAACTCTTATTTGAACTAAAACGGCAAGCCGATCCGGCTACCGATAAGCTCAAGCAGCAGTAGAAGTTGTGCTCAGCGAAAGCGTTTTGGTTCGCTCCCTAACCCTGCCATCGAAATTAAGGACATCGGCGAGGTTACTTTCAGAGAGGAAGTCTCGAAGGGTTTAGAGTATAATCTTCCCTACGGAAAGGTCATAAATGGTCAATACACACAGCATAGCATATGGAGGCACGAAGGCATGCACAATTTGTATGCCCTCAAGAAAAATTGTTAAGCTTGTCCAAAATTCGAATTGGCTGAGTTTACTGCCGTTTAAGAGAGAAAATAGACATAACAAGGTGTTACAAATGACATAATTTTGAAGTACCTAGGTATCTTGGTGGAACATGGGTGCAGATTCCGTTATCACTTGGATTACGCTAACAAATAAGCAAAACATCAGTTAGGTTGTGATATTTAAAATACAGTCAGTTATATTTAAGCAATAAGTATTTGGACTCATTGTTCTCTAACCAAAATTAGAGAAACATTAATTTTTTGCTTCAGATTAAATAAAATTTATGTTTTATCGTATCAGTTTCTAAGTGTTATAATTAAGAAAAAAATTTTCTTTTTTTTATTGTGAGTTCTGTTTAAGCTAATCGTTTTAATTTCCGTTTGCCTATTTTCTCCAATTGTGATAGTCTGCACATTTGTTGGTTTTGATGATTTGTTAGTCGTTGTCATGCGGTCGCCGATTGATGTCGCTGTGGTTCACGTCGCTTGGTATATACCAGCAGGCTTTTGAGTATTTCAGATTGGGAGCTGATTGTTTTTGATGTACAGATTTATATCCCTTATGTGAAATAGGAGAATTCATTGATTTACGAGTATATATCACTACTTTGTTGTTGAGACTTAATTTTGAAATTCTAGCCAACAGCCAGTATAGCTGTCTGGAGAAGAATATTTTTTCAAACACTTTTCGATTTCGTTGCATTTTTATCTGGTTTTTGCCGTTAATTGGCGAACTTTCCAGAGGCATGGCATTGTGTCCTTAATATGTATGTTGTTGAACAGTTGTCGTTTGTATGTAATTGCTTCCTCAAGAAGTTCTTTTAGGATTTTACCATTTATTGGATCGTAGCCCGGTGCTTTTTTATTGCTCAGATTTTTTAAAATATAAATTAAAAAAATAATATCTGACTTCTGCTGATGTTGTCATTTTTATTATCCTTTCTGGGTTATTCGTATTAACATTTTGTCTGACTTTTTCGTTTGAGAATATTGTTTTAAAATGTTCAGCTAGTGCGCTTGCCCTCTCTTTATTGGTTTTAGCCCAAGTCTCGTGTTGTGTTTTGAAGGGAGGTTTGTTTGAAACTGCTTGCCATAGAGAATAATAGTTAGCTGCTGGAGCTTTCAAGTTATGTATGTATTTCTCACTGCTTTTATCTTGTTGATTTGCGAAATTTTGCCTTACATTTTACGTTTTACAGAGTTTCCTTTCTTACTGTATTTTTTATTTGATATGTAATGCTGAAATTAGGCGGTGAAACAGGCGATGTCGAAAGAGTCATGACTTTGATGACGTAATCGTGGAAAAAAGCTGTCGCTGAGTCAATTTCGTTTTCCGTTTTTAATTATATGCTTTTGTCAATTGTGCTTCCACACCTTGTGGAAAACATTATGTCTATAATCGATGAGTTAGAGGAATATTTTTTACAATGCATAAATCAAATAAATTTGGTTGTTTTTTAACATCTATAAGCCAATATATCGGTGCTCCGGTGATCATGAAATGTCCACTATTTTCTCGTATAGAGTTGCATGAGTTTCGGATATTAGCATAATATCAATTGCTTTATCCAGAATAAAGGTCTTGAGTTCATGGCGCGTTAGTCCGTTTGCGTTCCAAATTGCAATTTTCATTTTATCCGGGCAGTCCATAAGTGCGATTTTTAAAGGTTTTATTAATCAGTAATATATTTTCCTTCTTTATTTACAACGTCTTCCCAACGTTCAGGCAAATTTTTAATTCCCTGCTCAAAAAATTGTTTGTCCTTGGAGCCAAAATACGCTTCGATATCCCTTTTTATAGCTTCTTTTGATGAATAGTTCTTGTACTCATATGGGATTGAAGTCCACGGAAAAGGTGATAATCACAAGGTGTAATATCCGGAGAGTATGGTGGATGCGGCATTATCTCCCATCCGAGGTCGTTCAGCTTGCTTAATGTTTGCCTTACGGTATGAAGTCTTGCGTTGTCGTGGTGAAATAAAACTTTGCGCCTATTCACTAAAGACAGTCGATTTTTTTAAGTACCTCATTCAGGTTTCATAGCAGTTATCGTCTGGTTTGATTCCTGAAATTCATAATAAACAATATCGGCCATATCCCACCAAATAGACAGAAGAATCTTCTTGGGGTGAAGGCCATCTCTAGGGGTTGGTTCTGGTGTTTCATCTTTATCTAACCATTGGCGTTTGCGAACATAATTATTGTAAAGGACCCATTTTTCATCACCAGTAACGATACGGTTCAAAAAACTTTCATTTTCAAGTCGTTGCAGTAGCTGAGAACACACATTCACTCTCTGCTGAAGGTTGGCACGGAAAGTCTATGCGGAACCCATTTTCCCAGCTTTGAAACATTTTCCAACTGAACCAGGTGCCTGTGAACTGTTCAAATGACTGTCAAATTTGGCTCACCTTCCACGAGTTCGAGCAAGGCGTCGGAGTTAAAGACTTCAGGACGTCCAGCGCGCGGGGCATCCTCCACGTCGCAGTTACCACTTCGGAATTTTGCAAACCACTTTTGGGCAGTCCTTACACTCACGGCATCCTCTCGGTGAACAGTGTTTATTTCTGCAGCAGCAGTTGCTGCAGTTTTACCACTTTTATACACGCGTTCGAAGATTCCACTTTATTTTTTAACAACGCGTGCTTCTATCCGCGATTAAAATCACTTGTTGAATGCACAATATATCAAAGAAAATATAAATAGTTTCGTTAAATTCCGCGAATAATTTTTTGTATGCAAAAGTCATACAAAAGTGAAATTATGGGTAAAATACGCACGAACTTATGGACTAGCCTGATATTTACAGAGTCCATCTTGCTTTGATACCAGTATGTTCACAATGTTCATCATGGTGGCCACTTGTGTTATCAACTGTTTCATCATAGTTTTAAGTTCAGTTAAATCGTCGTTACTAGATGTGGTACTATTAGGGTTGTTAAATTCATTTGTTAACTTTTTCGTTGATGTCGCTTGTGCACAAGAAACGCTTGGTATAAGAGTTTGATTTGTGTTAGAGACGAGATTTTCCTGGTAATGTTCATTATTGCCTTGTTCTTATGCAGCGTGAATTTATTTTTTGCGTAGTCTCGGATATCTTTGTATTTTCAGTTTTTTGAAGATTTCGCAGCCTCTATATATAGTTGTATAGTTTTTTCCATAATAAGCGCATTTAATTTGCTCTGATTCCACATTCTGCTTAATTTTACACATATTTGTCTTATGTTTGCCAGCACATTTTAATTTTTTGTTTGTTTTACTAAGTCTGTTATTGGGCCGTCGTAGCCGAATGAGTTGGTACGTGATTACCATTTGGAATTCGGAGAGAACGTAGGTTAGAATCTCCGTGAAACACCAAAATAAAGAAAAAGTTTTTTCTAATAGCGGTCGCCCCTCGGCAGCCAATGGCAAACCTCCGACTGTGTTTCTGCCAAGAAAAGCTCCTCAAAAAACCTTTTTCTGTTCGGCGTGGGCTCGAAACTGTAGGCTCCTCTATTTGTGGAACAACATAAAGACCAGTACCATAAATAGAAAGAGGGGACCAAACACATATGTAAGTGTACGCGTCAATTATTTAAGTTGAGCACAGATTTCGTTTTGTTGTTTGCGCGGTGGAGTGCGCTATACTTGCATACTTATTTTGTTTGTTTTAATTTTGTTTTGTGTTTTTTATATTGTTTATTTTCTTATAATAGGACTATGAATAAGTTCGTGCGGTTTTACAACAGATGGCGTAACTTGATTATTATTCCATCGATCCACATTTCCAAACATTCATTGGAGAGCTACTGTCGTAAGGCACAAACGTCAGTATAAGTTTTTTATTTGAAGCGTAAACAACAATATTTTTACCACACTTGAAAATGTCGAATTTCGTGCCAAATAATGTGTTTTTGCGGGGAATTCTTCTTCATTATTTTAATATGAAGAAAAAAGCAGCCGAAAGTCGTCGTATCTTGGTGGAAGTTTATGGTGAGCATGCTCTATCTGAGCGAACGTGCCAGAAGTGGTTTGCACGCTTTAAAAGTGGTGATTTTGGCTTGGAAGACGAAGAACGCGAGGGTGCGCCGCCAAAGTTCATGGATACCGAATTGGAGGAATTGCTCGATCAAGATCCGGCTCAAACGCAAGAAGAGGTTGCAAAAACTTTGGGAGTTGATCAATCAACCATTTCCAAACGTTTAAAAGCCATGGGAATGATCCGAAAGGTAGGCCATTGGGTGCCGTATGAATTGAAGCCAAGAGACGTTGAACGCCGTTTTATGGCATGCGAACAACTGCTTCAACGGCACAAAAGAAAGGGTTTTTTGCATCGAATTGTGACTGGCGATGAAAAGTGGGTCCATTACGACAATCCAAAACGTCGGGCAACGTATGGATACCCTGGCCATGCTTCAACATCGACGTCGGCGCAGAATATTCATGGCCTGAAGGTTATGCTGTGTATCTGGTGGGACCAGCTGGGTGTTGTGTATTATGAGCTACTGAAACCGAATGAAACGATTACGGGGGATGTCTACCGACGACAATTGATGCGTTTGAGCCGAGCACTGCGAGAAAAACGGCCGCAATACGCCGATAGACACGACAAAGTTATTTTGCAACATGACAATGCTCGGCCACATGTTGCACAAGTGGTCAAAACATACTTAGAAACGCTCAAATGGGATGTCCTACCCCACCCGCCGTATAGTCCAGACCTTGCGCCATCCGATTACTATCTCTTCCGATCGATGCAACATGGCCTGGCTGACCAGCACTTCCGTAATTACGATGAAGTCAAAAAATGGATCGATTCGTGGATTGCGGCAAAACCGACCGAATTTTTCACAAAGGGAATCCGTGAATTGCCAGAAAGATGGGAAAAAGTAGTAGTAAGCGATGGACAATATTTTGAATATTAAATTTGTAACCATTTTACGTCAATAAAGTTTCAAATTTCGAAAAAAAACCGCACGAACTTATTCATAGTCCTATTACGTTTATTTTTTAACAACAATGCTGAGCTTGTTCAGCACGTTAAAGCGTCTATTATCGAGAGTGAGATGTTAAGATAATGAATAAAGGCCGTATATGTTTATTAACCTTTGTAGATAAATACTAGTATATATGTACATGTGTGTGTATATGTATGTGTATATAAGATCCTCTAGCTCCTAGTTGGAGCATAGGGTGTCTAATGGTAATGTATAAGTATGGTTGATACAAAATTATCTAGTTTTATGCGACATTAACATCTAAATAAAATAACTGTAAAATAATTAATATAAAAATCATCCAAAACTTAAAGATAGCCAAATCAAAATTTTGCCATAACATCAAATGTGCTACCTTTGTGCGTATATACAGATGTAGGGTAGAAGGGGGCACATTCGCCGTTGGGGTACATTCGCCACCCCCCGTTTTCTCTAGATTTATCAGTGATATCGAACATTCATGGTCGATATATTGTACTTCAGTTGACCACCTCTAGTTTAACGTACCTTGACATTTAAAGTTTGCAAGTGATCGTACACAGTCGCGTCTATTCAATTTCTTGCATTGCTGTAGAAACTTTTGGATGTAAGTATATTTTGCAATAACTTTGTTAATTTTGATAAATGGCAAAAACTTCTCATAAGTGTTATACCGGCTATATTTCTTTAAATAAAGTTTAAAACTAGTTTTGCAAAAGTGCTGTGGAGTGCAAAAAAAAATAACTTTTGTAAGGGTGGCTGCACCTGGGGCACATTCGCCAGGCTACAGGTGGGGCAGTTTCGCCGTCGGTTGTGCCCCATGGGGTCAATGCACCAGTGGCGTATGGGGCACATACGCCACTGGAAAATGCAACCTACCCATGAGTTAGACTCAGATAAACTTATATAAAATTTTACGCTTAGGTTGTTGGTAGCAACATGGTTCGGAACTATAAGAGAAAAACTAACCGTAGCAATTTGGATGAGGAAAAAATTAAACTTGCTATTAAGGATGTTCTTGCAAAAAAATTTAACGTAAGCGAATCCGCGCGAACATATGGCTTAAGTCGCACTACATTAAGAGACAGAATAGCAAAAATGAACAAAGAAAAAACCCAAGCACTTGATGACTCTGGAAATTCTTCAGACGACGAAATATTTCCATTCTCTTCAAAGTACAGCTTCAACCAAGTATTTACAAAGAAACAGGAAAATGAAATAGCAGAATACTTCAAGGTGTGTTCTAACCTTCAACATGGATTCACGTACAGCGCTGCGCGGAAGTTCGTTTACGACTATGCCGATGTGAACGACATAAAAGTTCCTGTAACTTGGATAAGTACCAAAACAGCAGGAATTGATTGGATGCAAGGCTTCATGAAGCGAAACAAAGATTTAAGTTTGAGAAAACCTGAAAACACGAGCCTTGCGCGTTTTACGTCATTTACAAAAGCAGCTGTAATGACATTTTTTGACAATGTACAAATTTTGTATAGTAAATATTCGTTCGATCCTGGTGACATATATAATCTTGATGAAACTGGTATAACCACAGTAACAGTTTAACAGGCAAGTATTTCAAGACACAGACTTTGTAGACATAACTGTAGAACATGCCACTGGTGATGATGTTGAACCGGTCACTCCTTGTGAATGTTCACCCATACCAGCTCCTAAAAAAACTCCAGAACAAGTTCGCCCTCTTCCTAAAATTGGCAAGTCTCGTAATTCTTCAAATCTAAGAAAAGGTTCATCTAAAATTCTTACATCTACGCCGTCCAAGGAAGAAAAAGAAAATACTGAATTGAAAAAAGTACGACCACGCAAAGTAATCAAAAGGAACTTGAATTCAAAAAAACGGATATCATCGGCTGAAACATCAGACGACTCATTACTTATAAGTTTTGCAGATACAGATAAATCAACTGGATCGTTCGTTGACACCGAGGGCTTGGACTTAAATGATTATGTTCTTGTGCGCTCTCAAGGTCAAATAGATCAATTTTATGTTGGTCAAGTAATAGGCGGACCCGAAAACCCCCCCCCGTGGATCCGCCACTGTGCTGAGCAAAATATGCATAAAGACAATAATTTCCAAAATTATGTACCAAATTTTCCAATTTTCAATACCTATCCACTTTTTTCTGCAGTAGATACTAGTTTTTATCCGTACCAACCCCCTTTTCCCAGTAGTAGAGTGCAAAATATGACGCACTACAGGCAGCAAAGTGCCCAACACCGCGTTCCTTATATGCCAGTACCTGATTCAAATCAGTTTCGTTTTAATCAGCGTAGCGTTCAAACTGGTACTCAAACAAATCGAGCTAACTCTAATCAGTCTCGCATTAGACGATTCGGTGCTCCAGTACCTGTGGAACAAGATGAGCAAAATTTTCATTTACAGGCCTCGGGAAATTACCAAGAATTCAGTTGAATATTCAAAACAAACTGTGCGTGTTTTTGATTGATACTGGCTCTTCAGTAAGCTTAATCAAGCCAAATATTACAAATAGTGAAATAATTTCTTCCGACCCTATAACTTTAAAAACCGTTACCGGATCAATAAATATAAATTACACGCAGGAATTAGTTGACGAAAGAAAAATTAAATTATATTTTATGTATATGATTTTTCTAATAGTTTCGATGGATTGTTAGGATGGAATGCACTCAATCAATTATGCGCAAATATAGACATACCAAGTAAAGCTATTACTTTGAATGGAGTAAAATACAAGTTCGTGGATGAAATCTTTCGTAGCGAGTATAACAATCTGTTGGATGAATTAAGCATAAGGCAAGATTCAAAAGAAAATATGTTTAGGTTAGACCACTTAAATGAAGAAGAGCGTGAAAATTTGCAAACTCTTTTAGATAAATACAGAAGCTTATTTTATAAGGAAGGCGTAAAATTAACATTTACAAGCTCAGTTAAGCATCAAATTAAAACAATCAATGATAATCCTATTTATGCAAAGTCCTATAGATACCCAGAAGTTCACAAGAAGGAGGTGAACAAGCAAATTAGAGAAATGTTAGACCAGAAAATTATCTGTAATAGTAGTTCGCCATACTCTGCACCTATTTGGGTTGTGCCAAAAAGGATCAATGCATCGGGCAATCAAGATTGGCGTATCGTTGTCGATTATCGTAAGTTGAACGATATTACCATCAGCGATAAATTCTCCATACCGAATATGGATGAAATTCTCGACAAATTGGGCGGATGTATGTATTTTACCACGTTAGATTTAGCAAAGAGGTTCCATCAAATAGAAATGGATCCCCAAGATCGTAGAAAGACAGCATTTTCAACACAAAATGGCCATTACGAATTTCTCATAATGCCTTTTGGGTTGAAAAATGCTCCGGCGACCTTCCAGAGGCTGATGAATACGGTGCTGGATGGTTTAATCGATGTCAATTGCAGAGTTTACTTAGATGACATAATTGTTTTTAGTACATCCTTACAGGAGCATATTGATTCGCTTAATAAAGTTTTTGATAGATTAAGTAAAGCTAATTTAAAAATGCAATTAAACAAGTGTGAATTTTTAAAGAACGAGACAGAATTTCTTGGCACATTATTACCAGAGACGGGATAAAACCAAATCCCAATAAAGTGGCAGCAATTCTTAAATACCCCGTTTCTAAAACAGAAAAAGAAATAAAACAATTTCTTGGTTTAGCATGGTTCTACCGCAAATTTAGAAAGAAAACTACGTTGCTGACGCGTTATCAAGAATTAAAATTCAGGAATGTTACTATGGCGAAGATGATTCAGTTGTAGCAACTATTCACTCGGCTTCTGAAGACTCTCAAAACTTCATAGGAATTACGGAAAGACCCTTAAATATATTCAAGCGGCAATTAAAGTTATTACGAGGCGACAAGAATTCGTTCAAAACAGAAAATGTGTTTAAAAATAATTTAACTTATACTGAACTTAGCACTGTATTGATAAAAGAAATAATTAGTAAGTATCAGCTTAATTTTAAAATTGCTATGTATACACCAAACGATTATGACTTTGTAATTTTTCAAAATGTGTATAAATCGGTCTTTCAAAATAAACGAAATTCACTAGTTAGAGCAACGAAATTGTTGGAAAATATATTTGAATACGCTGACCTTAAAACAAAAATTTTACAAATTCACCTTGAAGGGCTGCATCAGGGTATTGAAAAGGTTGCCAATTGTTTTAAAGCAAAGTACTACTTTCCTAATTATTTAAAAGAAATCATCAAAGTCATAAATGAGTGTGAATTGTGTAATCATTGCAAAAATGATCACATCGCATTTAAAATTCCTCTAAAAATCACACCTCCTGTCTACGAGACAAGAGAAAAATTTCTTGTTGACATTTGGGAATGGGATAAACATCACTACTTGACATGTATAGACATTTATTCTAAATAGGCTATAGTGGAAGAAATTAGTTCACTAAATTGGTTAGAAACTAAGAAAACGCTATTAAAAGTATTTAATGTTATGGGTCCCCCAAAAGTTCTTAAAATAGATCAAGACCAAGGTATAAATAATGTGAATATAAAGCAGTGGTGTGAACAACTAAATGTAAAGTTGGAAGTGACTACCTGTAAAACTGGTATTGGTGACATCGAGCGCTTACATAAAACCTTGAACGAAAAACTTCGAATAATTAACACTTCCGATAATCAAGAATTAAAATATTATAAAATAGAGCAAACAATTTTTACTTATAACCATAACATTGTACATTCTACTACTGGTGAGACCCCATATAATATATTTTTTAACAAACTGTCTCCTAAACTAAATCAGCAACTAATTAAAGAGAAAAGAATCCAAAATATTAATTCCACAAGAAAAGATACTGCTATTGATACAAATTTCGTAAGTGCGGAAAATTCCAGAAAACGTTTAGATAAATCGAAAAACCCATTTAGGCAAGTAAAATTAGTCAAAGCAGGGGATGATAATGAACATTTTGTAGTCAAATTTAAAAATAGAAATGTAAGCAAATACAAAAGCCAATTTAAGCGAAAAAGGAAAAAAATGTGTATCCAAATTAATATAAATTAAACAGAAGATGTTTTGTATTTACTAAAATCCATTAACATAACTAAATAAATTTTTTTTTGAATTTTACGTATTTAGTTTAAGTATGCAGCAATTTCTTAGGAAGGGAGGAGTGACACTATGACTCTACAACAATTCCCTAAAATATTGTTATTCTCTCTAACTGTATATAGTATAATTTCAATTACTACTTTAGAGTAAGTTCTTAGCTTTTAAGTTCTTCCTCAGACACTCTTGTTTCTTATTTCAAACCACTTACACGTGTGTGAACACCATTCTGAATAAAATTATAATAATAAACCTTTAATTTGTGGTTTATGTTAGTTACATGTACATATGTTTTCCATACGCCTGCTCAGTTCTTATATATATATGTATATAATATAATTGGCGCATACACCCTTTCTGGGTGTTTGGCCGAGCAGCTCCTCCTATTTGTGCGTCTTGATGTTGTTCCACAAATGGAGGGACTTACAGGTTCAAGCCAACTCCGATCGGCAGATATTTTTTGTGAGGAGCTTTTTCATGGCAGAAATACGTTCGGAGGTTTGCCATTGGCTGATTCGTGTCTCCAGAAAACGTAAATTCATAGAAATTGCTCAGTCCCGGCCCGTTCCTCATTTTCGGCTCTAACAAAACAAAGGAAAGAAATTCAACTCAGAAATTACTTCACCACATGTTAACAGTAGGAAATGAATTAATATTCTGCCGGAGAAAAATGAGAGGGAGAGAGTGGCACGCAAGTATGAAAAAATGTAGTTTACGTTAGCTTACATTTGCTTGCGTACAAAATAGATTTGTTCATTTGATATGTCCATATGACTTGTATGCATGTTTTTCATATTAGATATGTTCTTTTTGGTTTTTTTTTATGAAAATTGCACGAAATTGTATATATGCATGTTTATATATTATATATAGGCATAGGACATATCTATATTAGGTTTTATTTTAAATTCTTCAAGCATATCAAAATAAGAATCCTCATAGAGAAATGATTCAGGCATATAGGAAGATGGCATATGCAAATACAAATAAGTGAATTTATATACATATGCGGTCACGTGCACCTGCCACAGAAAAAATATTACGATTCGCAAAAAATGTGCAAGGAATCCAGCGCTAATTCATAGGCACAGCATTGTGCTGTTGTTATGAACAGCGCTTATAGTTCGCAGAAGCTTTAATATAAAATATTTGGCACTTTGGGCTTTATCCGAAGGATGAATGTACATATGTATAGTATGTACAGTAACATCCAAATAAGTCGCACTCCTCTTTCAGTGTAAGTTTCTAGCTTTCCGGTTTTATACATATGTTTGTGTGCACTTTTTAGCAATTAGAGAACTACTACATACGTAAAATAATATACCAATTAATTATTTATCCATTATCAGACAACATGAAATAATGGCTTTGAGATCTTCTGCAGTATTGAAATATCCGACACAGAACTTTTTTATAAGCTACTTGTTGCTGTTTTCAGCAACTTACTTACGCTCATGCGCGAGTTAAGGCGGTACCCTTGATAGTATTATAGAAAATATATTTTATTTTTATCAAAGCAATACAGTGACTTATGTAGGTACTACACAGCGGTTATACTCCGACTGCCCATAGAGAATAACTCTATTTAAACATTATTTTTATCGCTTAAGGGGGTCTTCTGGTCTCGAGGCCCTGAAATGAAGGGTTTTTTTGGGGATTGATTGTGACAAATCCTGTGAATATTTTAAAAAAATTTTATTTTTATTTTAAAGGTACATGTCTTGGCTTTTAAAAAATGGTTTTGACTTTGAAAAAAATTAACACCCGCGACCTTGAAATGGCGCTGAAGACGTCCACCTCCAAACGAAACAGGTCTCCATTTTGGTCACGGTTTTTCCACCTGGGTAATCAGAAAGCAAAAATTAGATATGCGTTGTCTTCAGAGTTGCCCTGGTTAAGTTTTCCCGTGACAGATTTTTTTTTTTTTAATTTTTTTCAAAAGTTATGCAACAATTTGCAAAACAAATTTTTTTTTGCTCATTTTTTGAACTTTAAAAGGTTATAAAAATGGAATGAAAAAAAATTTCAAAAATCGTACACGGGGAAACTTAGCGGTAAGTTTTCCCGAACCTTTTAAGACCAAAACCATTGAAATCGGAGTATAACTACTATGAAAAGTGTGACCAAAATGCTTAAAAAACACGATTTTCGGGGAAACGCGTTTAAAGATAAAGTTTATGATGAAAACGGCCGGAGGAGGGTACACTTCGGTGCCCAGAAAAATGTGAAAAAATGCGATTTTCAAAAAATCCTTTCTGTGGCGTATTCTCGCATACACATACAACAAAATTATGCAAAAAAAAAAATCGATTTTTTTTTCGCTGGAGACCAGAAGACCCCCTTAAGTATAATTTATTTATGATGACCTCATTGTTATCTTCGTTAAGTACTTCATTTCTATGGAATGCGATACGTTGCGTTGTTATCTCTGTTGATTACTTCATTTCTATGGGATGCGATACGTTGCATTATCTCTGTTGTTTACTTCCTTTCCATGGGATGCGTTACGTTGCATTGTTAACTCGCTTACTTGACGCACATCAGCTGCGGTTGTCGAGCATTTTTATTTACATATTTACATGCGAAAATTTTGAAGTTTCGTGTTTGTTTCTTTTTTTTTAATTTAAAGCTACCGAAACTTTAGGTTAAATAAAAACTGTATTATTATACAAAAGAAGGTTAAAAAAGGCCAATCTGAGAAGATTTTAGTACTAATGAAAATTAGTTGGTTTTTATAAAATTTGATATTTTGAAATTGTGAATTTAATTTCTTGCTCCTTTTAAGGTTATGGAAGAATATTAAATGTCCCTTTCTCAACTCTTCTTAAGATTGAAAACTTTTTACACATTTTAAAAGGCGTTTGAATTTACTGAATGCGGATTAAAACCATAGAGGGTTAATCGCTTCTTCCGGCCATCAATCCTTAGTGAGACATAGGGCATCAAGAGGTGTATTCATTATAAAAATAAGCAACAAAATACCAGAAAATACTAAGGAAACCATACTGACATTTTTATAAAAATAGTACCTTATCTAGTTACATAACCTCAAATATGGCAAAAAAGTCGTTCCCTTAACAAAAGAGTTTCGCTTAACAAAAAAAAAAATAATAAATTAAATTATACATAACCATAACACATTTATTCAAAAAAAACGCACATTCTAAAGACAATTTGTCACGCATACAAAATTCTTTAAATGATTCAATAAAAATTTGTTATGTTATTTTCTTTGAATGGGAATTTTAGTGCGTTTTTATATCCAAAGGTAGGCAATACTGCAGTAGCGAGAGAGAGATTTGACTGCCGAAAGCAGAAGAACACCAACAACACCTGCAATCGCGGGCAATGCCACCAGATGTTAAAAAAAGTAAAGCTAAATAAAACTAAGTGAATTATTGACCTAATTTAAAATGTATATTTTACAAAATTATAAACATTACTTTTAATTAGAACAGGCTAGAAAAATGTCATGAAGAAAGA
This sequence comes from Anastrepha ludens, assembly GCF_028408465.1. Taxonomy (NCBI): domain Eukaryota; kingdom Metazoa; phylum Arthropoda; class Insecta; order Diptera; family Tephritidae; genus Anastrepha; species Anastrepha ludens. The sequence goes on from NC_071503.1 coordinate 18,455,952, forward strand.
ACTAAAACTCTCAGACTAAATAATAAAAAAAAATGCTAAATCAAGTTACGAAAATGGTAATCTGGCCATACTGGAGCTAAAATCACGTAACTCGTTGTCAAATTCGCTGAGAGCAAAGTAACGGACCACGAGAGGCGCCATCTCATTATTCTTTCCATCATGTATATTTATGCATACATATGTACTGAGCCCTGGCCACTCTACTTGACACAAATTCAAGATTTACCAAATATTGAAAAATACTTCTATAAGAAATTTATTGTTTATATTTAGATATGGATATGAACTGCGTTATGGGGCAGGTCAAGATTTTTTCTGCCCACGCAAATATGGGTGGTAGATGTTATTATAATTTAAAAAGTACATCAAATTGTTGAATACTAACCCTTGATGTAAATGAATGGTTTACAAAGTTAATTTTTTATGTGGATATTGTGAAATAATTTTGATAATATTCTTAACCCTGCTTTGATAACACTGTGGAACAAATTCAGGTTAGCAAAAATTAGGTCCATTCTGAGAGTGGCGGGTGAAAATAGAGGCGAAATTAGACGACCCGTATCGCGCCGTTTTTTTATGTTAGTTCGAATTTTTTTTTAATCGGCCATCGAAGTTTGCAGTCAAATGCCGATTTTCAATATATTGTTTATATGGGTTTTCGGCTATAACTCGTCGACTAATTGATATTTTTTCAATCTGTAAAAGCCAAATTATTGCTAGAGACCTGTGCAACAATTACAATTTTTGAAAAAATTGATTTCGAAAATTTTTGTGGTACTTATGAAGCAAAATGTTGGAAAAATTATTTTTTTTTCATGTTTTTTGAAAATATTTTCCACAAAACTAAGTGCTTTTTACTTTTTTTGTGGTCTATAATATGCTTCTCAGTTTCTTTATTGAATTTCATTTGAAAAAAAATTGTCTTAGTCGATAATTTGCGCTTTAGGCATACAGTCATTAAAAAAAAACTTGCGTTTTTTGAGCTTAATATTAATTTATTTCTAATTTTTTATTTACCAATTTTGTTCAGTGTTGGTTTTGAAGAAACATAGAAAAAGTAAATATATAAAAATATGGAAAAAAATATAATTTTGAAATGTTAATAATGAAAAGTTTTAAGTAGAAAAATAAAATAAATTAAATTAATAATTTGGCCAGCTGCCGTTTAGCAGGCGGCTGTGGATCAACATCACTGCTCTCTCTAATGCCTTGGTCATCGTCATCATCATCAGAGAGATTGATTATTTCGTCCAACAGATATTCCGGATTTTCATCTGTGTCTTCCCCTTCTTCCTCTGTTTCCTCGTCTTCCTCTTCTTCAAAGGTGTTCTTAAACCACCAACAAATTTCAGCGAGTATCGCATCTGGAGATTTCTTTCCTCTGTACCTGAAACGAAAATAGTTTTCAATCGTTAACATGTTTAAATTGTGCACTCTGACCAAGATATTAGAAAAATCTAGGAATTCAAAATATGCACACTCTATAGTTACCTTATTTCAAATGGAAGCGCAGTTTGGTGATGACGTTCGCCTTGCTCATCAGATTCAGTTGGCAACTGTTGAGCGAGTTTTTCAAGATGCTGATGCAAGAGACGCGAAAAGGAGTTCTACGCAAAAATAATGTGGACTTTTGGAGAGCTTATGACTGCTTGGCTAATTATGGGTATGAGCACAAGATTTTGAGCAAGTTCTGACAGAACGCGAATTAAATGCATGGCTCGCATTGAAAGCAGTCATCAAAGGACTTTTGGGTAAAGAACGCGAAGAAAACTACAGGCAATCTGTTGCAAACATGTTGGCAGCTTTCGCTGAAATTGGGGTTAATATGTCATACAAAATTCATCTCTTGCATCAGCATCTTGAAAAACTCGCTCAACAGTTGCCAACTGAATCTGATGAGCAAGGCGAACGTCATCACCAAACTGCGCTTCCATTTGAAATAAGGTAACTATAGAGTGTGCATATTTTGAATTCCTAGATTTTTCTAATATCTTGGTCAGAGTGCACGATTTAAACATGTTAACGATTGAAAACTATTTTCGTTTCAAGTACAGAGGAAAGAAATCTCCAGATGCGATACTCGCTGAAATTTGTTGGTGGTATAAAAACACCTTTGAAGAAGAGGAAGACGAGGAAACAGAGGAAGAAGGGGAAGACACAGCTGAAAATTCAGAATATCTGTTGGACGAAATAATCGATCTCTCTGATGATGATGACGATGACCAAGACATTAGAGAGAGCAGTGATGTTGATCCACAGCCGCCTGCTAAACGGCAGCTGACCAAATTATTAATTTAATTCATTTTATTTTTCTACTTAAAACTTTTCATTATTAACATTTCAATATTATATTTTTTCCATATTTTTATATTTTCTTTTTCTATGTTTCTTCAAAACCAACACTGAACAAAATTGGTAAATAAAAAATTAGAAATAAATTAATATTAAGTTCAAAAAACGCAAGTTTTGTATTATGACTGTATGCCTAAAGCGCAAATTATCGACTAAGACAATTTTTTTTCAAATGAAATTCAATAAAGAAACTGAGAAGCATATTATAGACCACAAAAAAAGTAAAAAACACTTAGTTTTGTGGAAAATATTTTCAAAAAACATGAAAAAAAAATAATTTTTCCAACATTTTGCTTCATAAGTACCACAACAATTTTCGAAATCAATTTTTTCAAAAATTGTAATTGTTGCACAGGTCTCTAGCAATAATTTGGCTTTTACAGATTGAAAAAATATCAATTAGTCGACGAGTTATAGCCGAAAACCCATATAAACAATATACTGAAAATCGGCATTTGACTGCAAACTTCGAAGGCCGATTAAAAAAAATTCGAACTAACATAAAAAAACGGCGCGATACGGGTCGTCTAATTTCGCCTCTATTTTCACCCGCCACTCTCAGAATGGACCTAATTTTTGCTAACCTGAATTTGTTCCACAGTGTAACCCTATTGAATGTTACTAAGAAGATAACCACACGCCTTTGAGACGTATCATTGTTTTTCTTAATAAGACAACATTTTTTTAATTACGTTTTAGGCTTTTTGTACTGATGTGGAAGTTTTATATATTTTCTTATTATTTGAAAGCATTTATTTTTAAACATTTTTTATTAAAAAAACAAAAAGCCAACGAATTCAGTCTTCTTATAAAATAAAAAAAAAACCTTAGTTTTCTCTTAAAGGAACTGTCGTGTGCTTAAAAACTAAAATGAACACATCTTTTATTTTTTTTCTTCTTTTTTTAAACATCAAAATAAAGATATATACATTTTTTTAAGTTTGCAATATCAAGTACAAATTTTACATAAATCATTTTGTGTTCTCCTCACATGGGTTTGTTGCATTTAGCGCATACCATTTCTGACATTCGTCTTATATTAAAGAGACAATATGAACAATATCTTTTTTTTATCCCTACTCTTCTCTGTTTTCATTATTACTGTTTTCGAGCTCTTGCGGCAATGCATTTTTTATATTCCGCTTCAAAGCATTACTCAAACTGGGAGCATTGGACAAAATTTTCATATACTCTCTGCGAATTAGCGGCTTCTGATTTCTGGACTGCAGGTTGTGGCAATATATTACAAAAGAATTTATGAAGGCTATGTTGAGCATTCCGGCCGCCGTAGCCGAATGGATTGGTGCGTGACTACCATTCGGAATTCACAGAGAGAAGGTAGGTTCAAATCTCGGTGAAACACCAAAATTAACGAAAAACATTTTTCTAATAGCGGTCGCCCCTCGGCAGGCAGTGGCAAACCTCCGAGTGTATTTCTGCCATGAAAAAGCTCCTCATAAAAATATCTGCCGTTCGGAGTCGGCTTAAAACTGTAGGTCCCTCCATTTGTGGAACAACATCAAGACGCACACCACAAATAGAAGGAGGAGCTCGGCCAAAAACCCAAAAAGGGTGTACGCGCCAATTATATATATGTTGAGCATTAGTTATAAAATAAAAGCATGTCTGGCTTTCCACTACTTTCATTGATTGTTCATTTTTCATTACAGCATGAGAATATGAACACCATTTTAGACGGTTTTGGTTTATATGACAAAAGCGTCAGGGGTCCATCATAACAAAGCATGCCAGTTCCAGCCTCTCGCGAAAGTGAATTTTTCATTATTTCCGGAATTTCACGTTTGTTTGACTTTATAGTCCCCAAAAGCGTCAACTTGTATGGTTCTTTAGGTAAACTCTTTGCCAATAGAACTGACGTAAACCAATTGCCACAAGTAATATTGTGAGAAGTACCATGTATTTGTTTTGAAAACTCTTTGGCATAATATTCTGCAAAAGGGACACCATCGGTTTAACCAGTTGATTTGCCTAAATATGGAATGGCATTGAACATATATTTTGTAGCACTGTCGCAAATCATTACAATTTTTATTCAATATTTGCTCGCCTTATTGGGAATGTACTATACATCTTAAATGGACATCGCCCACGAAAACCCAGCAACTGCTCATCAATTGTAGTATGCGATCCCAGTATGTAACAGGTTTTGCATTGTTGAACGAATATATCCCAAATTTTCCTGACAGGTACAAATCGATCATTTGGTCGAAGAGAAGGTCGCAATGCTTTAACCTATCACGACTCTTTGCCGCAGTGTACCGTGTTCCACTAAAGGTATTGTTAAATATTTATTCGGTTGATACAGGGTGGGCCATACAGCGTTTGCTTTTTGAACCACCTATTTTTTTGAGAATGGTAACACAAACGACATGTCAAATATGTTCATAATTTACTTAATGGTTTGACTTTTACGAAATGGGACGCTATACGCTTGAACAAAACTGGGAAATATTGAAATCTATTTTCAAAGTGGTGAGTCTTCTACTCAAACTGTGAGAAATTTGAAAAAAAAATTCCAAAAAAAAAATTTGCCAACAAGACAGTATGTGGATCAATTTGGTAATCTTGTTCGTGAAAGTGGATAATTAATAGATAAAACAACACGTAAACGTGCTCCTACAGTGCGTACACCCGAAAACATTGCTGTTGTAGCCGAAAATGTGCGTGAACATCCAACAACCTCAACTCGTCATCGTTCTCAAGAATTGAACATTCCACACACTTCTTTGAGGAGAATTTTGCATAAAGACCTCGGTATGAAGGCTTACAAAGTTCAATTGGTGCCAGAACTGAAGCCTAATGACCATCCAATGCGTTTTCCGTTCGCTCAATGGGCAGAAAATCGTTTGACCGAAGATGAGCATTTTTCCCGAAAAATCATCTTTTCTGATGAAGATCATTTTCACATCGGTGGCTACGTCAATAAGCAGAATTGTCGGATTTGGGGATCAGAAAATCCACACGTTACTGTAGAGAAGCAAATGCATCCACAACGAGTCACTATTCGGTGCGGTTTTTGGTCTGGCGGCATCATCGGGCCATTTTTTTTCGAAAATGAGCGAGGAGCCGCGGTTACAGTAAATGGCGAGCGTTACCGTGACATTCTCAACGAGTTGTTTCAAAAAATTGCAGAAGATGACATGGACGACATTTGGTTTCAACAGGACGGAGCAACTTGTCGCACTGCCAAAGTTACACTCGAACTTTTGGATACCGTTTTTGAAAACCGAAAAATCAGCTGGAGCTGCGATTTAAGCCCGTTGGACTATTTTTTGTGGAGAGCCGTTAAGGACAAATGCTATGCGAACCATTCAGAGACGATTGATGCTTTAAAACACGAAATCGAAGTTGCCATTCATGAAATTGGAGCCGAAACAATCGAAAATGTGCTTAAAAATTGGGTTGATCGAATGGCCTACTGTAAAGCCAGTCGTGGCAGTCATTTGAACGATATTATTTTTTTATTCATAAATGACAATGTTCAATCTTCAAAATAAAAAAAAGTTTGAAAAAATATTGATTAGTTTTTTTTTATAGCCGATTCAAAACGCAAATTGTACATGGCCCACCCTATAGATTTTTATCTTTTAACGCCGCTGTCAAAGCAAGTATCCCTATCAGAGTGCGAACTTCATGCACATTTGTGTCTCTAAAAGTTGCTTTTGTCATGTTGTCTTTACGATTCAGGGATATTTCCGCATTCGTCCAATAAATTCAATATTCAATTCCAATAATTTCAATAATAATATCGTCTGCTCAAATAAAGCTGTGTTTATATCAGGTTGTTGGATATGGATATCCTCATCTTCTATATCGCTATGAACATCATCCTCAAACACTATATTTTCAGTTTGACAATATCAAAACAATTTCATTTTCATCAAGCGTTAAAGTTACATAAAAGCTAATGTAATAGCCAAAGGAAACGAGCTTACCGCGAAAAAAAACCACTACCGGCAACCTGCTGTAGACGACTGAGCAAAACGAAAATAACAATGCGCTCCGAAAATACTCGCGAGAGAGAGAGCAAAACATTCAAAAAGCACACGTCTCTCAGACGTAGGTTATCAAAGTTAATATAATATTAACACAATTTAGTTAACAAGACACTTAAAATTTCACATTCATGCATGCACATACTTGGAATTAATTTATTCATCATTCATCATTAATTTATTCATGAAAGAAAAATGTACAAGTCTGCTGGTATTGCATTTTGCCTAACACCAAATCATGGAATTAATTCTGTTAACTACGCTGGTGTCTCATTCGTTCGATGATGACTCTGAAAGAAACTGTATCCAAAGGAATGATACAAAATAAAAATTCCGACCCCTTCAGAATTAAAACGGGAGTAAGGCAAGGGGATATGCTCGCATCAACAATCTTCAACCTTATGCTATGCTGTGCCATCGATGAAGTAAGTGACGCAAAAAGGACTGGACATATTATATTTTAAACAGAACTACCCAATTATTCGCATACGCAGATGACATAGCAATTGTCAGCAAAAATATCCACGCCCAAACCAAAACCTTTGCTGATATTGAAATTGCTGCACGTAAAATTGGTCTTAAAATCAACGAAGATAAGACAAAATATATGATGATGTCCAGACAAAATTAACCAACATCAGGCAAACTGAAAATTGGGGATTTTTCATTTGAAATCGTTGAATCCTTTACCTATTTAGGCTTCAAACTGAGTAGAGACAATTCAATGAGCCTCACCATCGATGAAAGAATTCTAGCAGCGAACAGATCGTATGCGTCGCTAACGAAACTCTTCAAATCAAAACTAATAAACAGACAATCCAAATTGACTCTGTATAAAACCATCATTAGACCAGTATGCAGCTGAATCGTGGACGCTAATTGAAGCAGATAAAACAAAACTGCAATCAAAGATCACGGCGAGTGGCGGATAAGATGGAACGACGAGCTAGATCAACTGATAAAGGGCGAAAATGTTATACGTTTCATCAAAGCGCAGTGGTTAAGATGGCTGGGTCACATTACAAGAATGGACGGTACGAGGGCGCAGAAGAAAATCGTAGAAGCCAGAGCGTTCAACACTAGAGCAAGAGGAAGGCCGAGAGCAAGATGGACCGACGAACTAGAAAACGACGTCAAGAAACTTAGTATAACGAACTGGAAAAAAGTCGCAAGCGTTCGAGACGTATGGAGGTCCCACGTGCAGCAGGCCAAAGCTCACAAAGAGCTGTAGAGCCAAAAGATGATGATGAAAGACATGGTTCTCGCTGATTAAAACTCGTCACTCCTATATAGCTCATAAAGCTCGATGTTCCACCGTACACGATTCTCCTTACCAACATGGAGGGGAGCAAAGATCTTACCAAAACTTTCTCATCTGCTGTTGAGGTCGTCGTTGCTTCTGCGCCATATAGCAGGACGGGAATGATGAGCTTTTTGTAGAGTGTCAGTTTGGTCCTTGGAGAGAGAGCTCTACGTCTCAATTGCCAACTGAACCCAAAGTAACACCTGTTGGCAAGAGTTACAGTGAGTCAAAAACGCATTGGCGCACTCGAAAAATCAAAGTTCAAAGTACTATAACTTTTCTTTTGGGTATCATGGCCGAAGGTAAATAAGAAAAAGAGGCTAGAATTTGCTAAAGAGCATTTCAATAAGCCCGATGCTTTTTAGAACACCACCATATTTAGTGATGAATCAAAATTCAATTTATTTGGGTCAGATGGAGCACAAAAGATTTGGCGAAAGCCAAATAAAGAGCTTCAGTAGAACAACCTGCTTAAAACAGTTAAACGCGGTGTAGGAAATGTGATGGTTTGGGAGTGTTTCTCGGAAAGCTCGTGTTCTTAGATGAGGCAATGGATTAGCATGTGTATCGGGACATTCTTAAAGAAAATTTAAGTCCAAGTTTCGAAAAACTGGGTCTTTATGGGACAACTTGGCAATTTAAACAAGATAATGACCCAAAACATTCATCTTATCTTGTGCAGGAGTGGTTGATATACCATTGCAAACAGTTTAAAACACCTCCAATCGCCGGGCTTAAATCCTATTGAGCCTGTGTGGCATCTTCAGGAACGGAAGTTACGGTTTCACCATAAAGGATTTCCTAAAAGAGGCAATAATTGCTGAATAGAATAAAAAAAACTTCAAATCTGGTAAATAGTATGAAGAGACGTTTGCAGGCCGTTAGTCAGTCTAAAGAAGGACCCACAAAGTATTAGCGCGTTACAGCTGCAATGGAGCAAGCTGATTACGCTACCTGTGCCAATACTTTTTCGATGTGAGTTTGTGCCTTATTTTACCTTTCAAGGTTGAGCTTGTAAACCTAAGTCGAAATTATTTATTTCGTTCAGATACGTAATAAATAAATAAATAGATTTAGTAAATACCGCTTCCTATTTTTTGATACTTTCATTAGAAGAAAAGTTATAGCACTGAAAACTTTGATTTTCCGTGTGTGTCAATACTTTTTTGACGCACTGTATTCTCCGCTTGATTTCCTGGCTGACGTTTAAAAGGGTTTTTAAAAGTCGCAGTTTAATGTCAGGGACAGAAATAGCGGCAATAACAGCATTCCAAGCATCAGGCTGAATCCGGAAGTACTTCTGCAAACTCTTAGCTTCATCATCCAACCCTTTTGTTTCTATTGCACGACAGTTACAGTTATGAGGTGATGATTTTGTTGTATCGTACACGAAATGCAAAGTTACAACTCAAGATTTCCAGCTTCGGTTTTCTGTGTATTAATTCATAGTTTATATCACACTAGCTTTAACCCGCGGCCCCGCTCGCGTAGAAGTAGTTTTGAGGGATTTAGGATATGTATATAAAAGAATTTCAACAATAATTTTATAGAAAATAATTTTTTATTAATAACCATAATACCCGGGATTCGTTGCTATGCCTCGTTGAATAAAATCAAAACAACCTATCAGAAAAATATCAAGCAAAATTATTTTTATTAATTTTCTATCTCAAACCGTTTTTGAACTTTGCATTTGGGTCATAGTTGAACAGCTTATGCGGATTATGAAGTCTAGAGTGGCTATAAATAGTGGGAAATAGGAAAAACTAAGATTTTTTAGATTAAATTTAAGCAAATATTCGATTATTAGTGACGAATGAGAGTGGTGGCGCGGTCCGGGGGCTGTGGGAAGGGAGTTCCATCATAAAAACATGCCTATAACCTTCATTGGGTGAAAATATGAATGTATAAAAATTTTTACGTCATTTGGTGTTGTCGTTTCGTAGTGATGCGCGGACAACGTACAGACATTCACCTTTATAGTATAGACTAGCGGCCCGGTACGTGCTTCGCTACGTATAAAGTGAAATATTATATTAAGTCAAACTCATTTATAAAAAAAAATATATTTAATTATTTGCTAGCTATTTTAAAACTTAATCCAAAACATTTGGACAAACAATATTTTTTGTGTTTCCATTTTGAACATGAATAAACAAATGGCTGGGGGTACCGACTCTGGACCAGGCAACATAAAGTTGGCCATGTGAAAAACATGATTCCTCCAAATTCACACCACAAACGTTAAGTGTTTGCCTTGAGCTTTGTTGTCGGACATCGCAAATGATAAACGCACAGGATATTGTAATCGTTTGAATTCAAATGGCATATCAGTTGGAATCATAGGGATACGCGGTATTAAACACACTTCTCCTTTTGATTTACCAGCTAAGATCGCAGCTTCAATCAAATTTGGCAATAAATTTTTCACTGCCAATCTGGTGCCATTACACAGTTTTGGTGGATTAATATTTCGCAATAATATAATCAAAGAACCCACTTTCAGATTCAAGCAATGCGGTGGCATACCAGCCGGTTCTAATGAATTCAAAAATTCAGTTGGATAATTCATTGCCTCATCTTGATCCATAGCACTGTCAATTGATTTATACCTATGTCTTGACTACACCTGGGAGTTTTTCTTGAACTTGAAAATTAATGGCATTGATATGAATGTTCTAAATGGCGCGTTCTCTCAACCAATCAAAACTCATGGGCAGTTGGATCATTTTGTAGGTGAATACGCATATTAATGTTCAAGGTCAATTTTTGTACATATCTCCAAAGAACTGATGACTTCAAACAGGCATTTATTTCATCAGCAGGAGTTGACCGAGGAATGACAGGCAATGTTTGTCGAAAATCCCCTGACAGTAATATCAAAGCACCACCAAAAAGCTGTTGGTTACCACGTAAATCTTGCATTGTTCGATCAAATGCTTCTAGTAATTTTTTATTCGCCATTGTACACTCATCCCATAAAATAATTGACGTTAATCGCAGAACTTTTGCCATAGCAGAATTTCTTGAAATATTGCAAGTTGGAGTTTCAATCACCTGTACAGTCAATGGTAATTTTAATGCAGAGTGTGCTGTCCGACCACCACCTCAGTAATATAACGAACGTTTTGCCTGTACCACCAGGTGCATCCAAGAAATATAACCCACCTGCATTATTGGAAATGGCTTGCATGATTGTGTCATATACATGTTTTTGCTGAATATTCATTTTGGTTATATTCGATTGCTCAAATAAACGCAAATCATTAGAATTGAATTCCTGCTCACATTGCAATTCACGATCAAACAGATCATGCATGTCACGATTTGGCGCGGTCATTCCCAATTGAACTAATGTTTTATTTGCAATCCGTATACACATATCTTCAATTATTATCAAAGCTTCGTTGTACATTTCCAAAGTTATCAACAAATCAGGATTTCTTGCATGATGACGCATACGAATTAAAATATCTTCTGCAACATTATGTTTATATTTGTTCCATAGTTCAAGTGGATTTGATGGCATACATGTTGATAATATGACGGCAAACAGCATTCGTATTTGTTGAGGATGACCCGAAATAGATGCATCATGAAGTGTTGAATCCCAATGTGCATCATCCTCCAACAAATGCAAAAGTTGGCATGCTTCACGGTATGTTTCACTCAAATGACCGTTGACTGTTCTCAATAACAAAGTTATCGCAAATGTATCAGTTTCGCATAATTTGAAAAAAGCTGTTAACGTAGTTGCTGGTGGTTGCGCTGCTCTTTCCAATAAATTTGCTACATTAAAATAAACACGTTGGCCATTCTCAAGATGTACAGCCAAGTGAACATCCGCAGGATGTCGTTCGTGCATTGGAAACGACATAATCCTCCAGACAGCTTCATTGCTACTAATATAGCGACCCATTTGATACTGAGTAATTTCATCATTTCTATTATCACCAGCAACATCGAAAATAGCCATATCGCTCCCTTTATTTACATACTTGCAAATATATTTAATGGATTTGACAGAATTACAATATTCCACATTTAAATGAGCGTTGAATATTTTCGATAATAATGGACAATACGGAACCACCCAATGATTATCAACTTGAACTTCCTGGTTATGCATCCTAATGGTTGCCGTTTTGCCATTATCATTAGGTGATCTACGTCGATACAACGGATATCCGTCATTGCCCGTTATTGTGTCTGAAGTAAATTGCCTTGGGTATCGTTTCGAACACTTTTCATCAATCATACATGGTAAATTCACATTTAGTTCACCGCACGGTCCATGTATCATGTTTTTAACGACAGCTTGAAATAACTCAGGATCAGCAGTGTGATTAGGAATTTCGGCTGATATAAGGTTATCGATTTGATCCGGAGTTATTTTATGTACCAGCCAAATTAATATATGTGCGTGCGGCAATCCCCTTTTCTGCCATTCGATGGAGTACATATGGCAACGCACCTCCCCAAATACATATAATTTCACAATTAAATCCATAAGTGCTTTACATTTTTGGTTGGTTTCCGTTGGTTCTGTCGATTTGTATTTTGCCATCACAATTGTTTTGAAAACTCATGGGCAGCTGGATCATTTTGTAGGTGAATACACATATTAATGTTCTGTAATCAAATAATTTTTACGAATTCTTTTACATTTCTTTATTTTTACTTGAAGCTGGGCATCTAGCTTGTAAAGCAATTGTTTTATTTCTGATTTCTTACATACTACGTACAAGCGTTTTTATAGGAATTTTAGTCAATGCAAATCAATAATAATTTTTCGGTGTTTACTTATGTAATATGATTCTAGCATTCACGCGCCGAACATAAAAGAATTACGTTAGCTATGTTTGCATTTAATTTCAAGTGTAATGAACCTTTTTTAAGAAATATGATATTATTTAAACGGCACAGCAAAGAGAATGCATAAGTGGACAATAAATTATTTTAAAAGCAAAACAAAACAATAAATGTTTATGAATATTAATGTTAAGGAATATCCGACTTATAATCATACTACACCTCCTTTCTTCAGAAGAATGCTCATACAACTTTTTTTTTGTATGAACATTCTTTTACATCGAATTGTTAAAATAAAAATATGTACATAAGTGTAATCTTAATTTTATATATATGTATATATTGTATTAATTTTCTAAGTTTAGACGCGTCTTTAAAACTACTTATTGTTGATAAATCTTAAGCCTATTTTTGTGAACTATTTGTTCTTTTAAAGATAACTTATCGACTAAGTAACATTATTTTTATTATCTATTGCTTTAATGGTATAAGGCCCACAATATTGGGGTTCCAGTTTATGGGCGACTTCATTCCTAAGTAAAACTAAATTGCCTATGCTAAAATTGTGATCTAAACTATTTTTATCATAAAATGTTTTTTGCTTAATTTTAGCTATGTCTATCATATTGCGAGCTCTTTTATGTGCTACTTCTAGCCTAAATCTTACTTCTCTAGCGTAGTTATCTATGTTATATAATGGAGTAATTTGGTCTACATTTTTGAACTGCTGAAACATGTTTGGTGTTTTTCCAAAAACTAATTCATACGGACAATAGTCATGTACTGTAGAAGGAGTGGTGTTAAAACAGTATGTGAAGTATTGTAGCCACTCATCCCAGTCGTTTTTGTCAATCGATATGTAAGATCTTACGTATTGATTGAAAGTTTTATGTGATCTTTCTATTACTCCTAGTGTTTGGTGGTGGTAGCAGAGAATGTTAATGCAATGAGAAGGTGCAAATGTTACTGTGAGCTTTTTTTAGTACAATTGAGATTTGAAAGATTTGAAGTAAGGGAATTTAGCACACCGAGTTTATAGACACCTCACTGACTTTTGCCCACACAAAAATTAGATCACCTCGACATTAAACCAATTAAATTTTTACTATTTTCGTATTTTTGAAATAATAAGCGAATACGTAAAATTTATTACATAATTTTTTTTTCAATTACATTAAAAAAAAAAAAAGATTTAAAAAAAAAAAAATTTATAGAAAAAAGTTTGCGCCGGGAATTGAACTCGAGTCTAACATGTGGCGAGGAAAAATAGGCGGTGCGTTTATTTCTTCGACTGCTTATTTTTTTACCATTTTGTTACTTTTGAAATGATAAGCGGATACATAAAATTTATTACACATTTTTTTACGATTACATTAAAAAAAAAAAATTTAAAAACGAAAAAAAAAAAATTTCCACCGAGAATTGATGGCGAGTCACGTGGGGCGTTTATTTCTGCGCCTGCGTTGTGAACAAAAGGTTTTGTGCATGCGCGCGACGCGAATAAATTTTAATAAAGTTCTGAAAGTAATTCATGAAGTTTTTCATTACATACATTCAAAAATGAACGTATACTTTATATGTAAATAAATGATGGTATATGATAATATACATAAGTACATAATATGTATGTATGTACATGTCAAAAGGAGGTATTTGCATTCAGAAAAAAAGAACGGTTTAAGATAAATCAACACTTATTTTATATTGTATGTCAATTTATAGTTTATGTATTCGACAGCATTTACATACATATGTATGTATGTACATTTGTATATGAAAAACAATAATGCACAAGCGCAAGAACATCATATCACATATGCAAGTATGCCCAAATAACCTTGACTTATGTATGTACACATGCCACAGCACATCACATTCTTACAAGAAATCAAATACACATACGCACTAGTGAACGAGCTGCTTCCTAACAAGTGCAAAAACAATTCTGCTCTATGTATGTATATATACCCACTTTATGTCCTAGCATATATACATACATATACGAGTATACCTACTTGCCTTCTAAACTTCCTACAAAATAATTGTATTCATATGTTACTACATCCATGCACGTTCATACATTCATGCATATACATATGCGCGAGCACAGCGCTCCCTTCTTGCTCCCGTGTACTTTTGTCTTTCACCAGCCGATATTCCTAATATTATATGTACTTACAAAAACACAATACTTTTATAGACGCAAAAGCAACAGCAAGCGCAACGCGATGGCCGCTTTGCCACCACACATTCTAAAATGTTCTAGAACACAACAAAAACACATACCTCACATGCGCATGTCGCCCAAAGCTAAAATCTAAGCCTAGCGACTACAAAAACAAAATACATTCGTAGACGCAGTCGCAGCGGCCATGATTCTATTGGCCTCTGGAGACGATACAGCATGCTTGACTGAGCTTTGTGTGTGTTAGTGCAGTCGGGTGTCGTCGTGTCACACATACTTGTTGTCGGCTTTTGAATGATGAAAATCAAAAATTTTAGATATTAGCGTCAATCAGCCGACACGCACACATATAAAGTTCTTGTCAAACAATGCTTGACCGTCGCCAGAGGCCATATCAGCGACGGCGCTGAACAATTTAGAACAAAAACAAAAAGTTCATTCATAAGTTCGAGCTCATATTTCAATTTCATTCATAAAACGAGCCGCCCATATGCCAATTTTCGCGACCATTCGAAAATAGTCAATATTGGAATATTTCGCGTGGAATTATTTGCCAATACTTGATAAATCTTAAATTTTTGTCATGTCGAGTGGCCGCGGCTCCGTATGTATGTATGCACCCTTATATGTATGTAAATATGTCTTCTAACTGTGCGACAGTCGCGAGTTAATGCGACTTCCAGCGAATCACACATTGCTGTCCGCAAAGCCGCATATATGTACCTTATGATCAGAAAGTAGCGGGAATGTTTAAATTAAACAAAACAGAGTTAAATTTAAGGCAAATTTATATTATCTCCTTCATAATATGACCCGTCTGAAGCAACACACATGTGCCAACGTTTAACCCAGTCCTCCAAACACCCCCGGCAGGCCGATTTGTATTCTCTTTGATCAGTGCGATGGCGCGTTATCATCATGCAAAATCCAAGAATTGTTTGCTCACATTTCCGGCGGTTTGCAACACACAGCATCTCTCTAAGGTTTCAAAACGGATAAATAATATTCTCTATTGACTGTCTGGCCCGATGGAAGGTACTCATGGTGGACTATGCCTTGGCAATCGAAGGAAACAGTCAACATCACCTTCCCGGTTCTTTTTGCTCATAGGGTATACATATCCCATCTTTTCACTGACGGACAAGAAGACGGTCGCAGTTGTTGTTTTTTATATGCATACATTTTGCGTTCGTTGAAGGATTGTATATATTTGTATACATATGCGTGTATGCGCGTTTGGCTTTCTGGATGCATCCATGGATATTAGAATATTTTCTCATCAATATGTGTATGTAAGTAGTTCAGATTTGACTGAAGAGATTAAATATAGGAATGCATATTCATATGATTGCCTTTATGGCTGTTTCACATATAAATTAATTCAAATGAAGTATGAATAATGTTATATAGAAAATAAATTTCTAAATAACAGGTATTAGAAAAACCTGAATACACTATTTTAAATCAATTCTAATTAAACCAAATACAAAAAATTAAATAAAAATATCGAACAAAGAAAAGTGTGTATAGGACTTGAACCTGAAGTCAAACATGAGACTATGTACCGCATACACAACACGGTTTTCACGATTGCGCTAAACTATAATTACTAATGAAGTTTTCTAAATCACGCATTTATTCGATTCGCAGTTTTATATGCACATATTCTGCGTTAGTTGAAAGTTTGTATGCGTAATTATATGCATATGTATGTGTGTTTGCGCGTTTGGCTTTCTGGACGGATATTAGAATGATATTTTCTCATCAATATAATTTGGATTTGATGAAATAGATTATAGACATATGTACATATTTTCTGTTTTGATTGATTTATATAAAAATCAGGTCATATCCAGTATGAACTATTTTATACCGAAAAGAAATTTCCATTTATAAAATACAAAAAAAACAGTATTTTAAAGAAATTTTAATTAAAATAAACTCAAAAATTTTACCAAACTTTCCTGGTTTGAATTGTAAAAGAAAAAATGTGCAAGAAAAAAAATATGACTTCAGGACTTGAACCTGAATTAAATACGTGCCAAAAAACAAAACGAATAATTCTGCCGACTTTAGCTTCTGCACCACAAATTAACTGTCGCGCGGCCTTCTTAATCGCAAATTTATTCGCTTCGATTTCCTTAGTAGTGTGCCGAAAAATCTTATGAACTTCCTCAGTAGTTTGGTAAACGCAGAAAATATCTGAATTCCTGTCCTAGCGTGGTAAGTAAATATAGAAACCCTCCACTCGCGTGGTAAATATCTGCAATTCCCCACTCGTGAGCAAAGTTGAATTTGAAATTACCTTAGTTTGAATCTACAAATTAGTACTCGAAAAAAGCTCATTTAACATTTGCTCCTTCTCATTGCATTAACATTCTCTGGTGGTAGGCAGTTGAATTAAGTTTCTCTATTTTTAGCAATTCACATAGCTCTGTTAGTATTGAATTTTTGTATTCTGTACCCATGTCCGAAATGAACGTTTTCATTGGACCGTAGGTAAGAATAAACTTTTCAAATATTGCTTTCGCAACTGTCTTGGCATTTTTGTCTTGGATGGGTATCGTGACTAAATATTTTGTCATGTCGCATATTATTGTGACTGCATAAGTATTGCCATTAATTGTTGTAGGTAGTGGGCCTATTGTGTCTACAAAAACTGTATCAAATGTACCTGTAGGTGTTGGTGTTATAGTCATTGGGCTTTTTAAATGCTTTGTTATTTTGGTTTTTGGCATTTTTCGCAAGTTTTTACGTACTTAGCAACATCTTTTGACATTTTATTCCAGAAGTAATGTCTTTTAATTTTCATAAGTGTTCTGAAAATTCCGCAATGACCGCCTTCTATAGGGTCATCGGGGTATCTTTTTAGAATGTCCATTACAGTTTTAGCATCATTAATGTGGGTCACCTCATTCAGTAACGCTACTTTTACTTTATTTAATATCATATTGCCCTTATTTTTAAAATCATTAATCGAGACAAATTCGAAAATTTTCTCGCTAGGTGCCACTTGTAAATTATTAATGCCATATTTGTCGGCCACTTCGTCGAGCCTAGAGAAGAATTGTCCTAAGTCAATTTTCCCATTAACATATAAGTCATCAATTTTTATATATGCCATTATGGATTTTCCTCGTTTGATGTAACATCGTGTGGGTGTAATCTTTAATGTATTGTATTTCCTGACGTCAGTGTTATTAATTGGGACATATATTTTGGTCTTATCATATGTTTTACTGTGCTGCTGTGTAGTTGGACTGCTGTTATTTTTCGACATTGATCTAGTCACTATTTTGTATATATTTTGATTTTTTTCATTTATTCCTTTTAAGTCATTGATTGTAATGCGAGACAAAGCGTCCGCAACGTGATTATCTTTTCCTCTAAGATATTCTACTACGAAATCATACTCTTCTAAATCAAGTCTCATTCGTGTTAGTTTTCAACTTGGACTCTTGATTGAGAACAGGTAAGACAGGGGTCTGTGATCGGTTCTAACTAAAAACTTTGTACCATAGATATAAGGTCTGAAATGAGTTATTGCCCAGTGTATGGCAGCTAACTCTTGTTCAATTGTCGACTTGTTGCTTTCTCCTTTTGTGAAACTTTTGGAGGCATATGCTACTGGTAAATGTTTTCCTTCATATTCCTGAGTAAGTACTGCACCACACGCGTATTTGCTTGCGTCTGTTGTTAAGCAAAATGGTTTTTTAAAGTCGGGATATTGTAACAATGTAGGACTCATTAATGCCCTTTTGAGGTACACAAATGCATCATTGCATTCTTTTGTCCATTCGAAAGCAACTCCCTTTTTTGATAACCAAGACACCTAACAGTCTTGAATATTCAGCGAAGTTTTTAATAAACCTGCGGTAGTAGTTGCAAAAGGCGACGAACCTTTTTGCACTATCTCCGTCTGTGGGTGTAGGATAATTTTTTATTACCGAGTACTTATTGTCGTCTGGAAGTATCCCCTTGTTTGTACATTTATGCCCGAGGTAGGTTACTTCATGCATAAAAAATGAACATTTTTCAGTGTGTAATTTTAGATTATGTGTTCTACATAAATCGAAAACATTTTTCAAGTTTGAAAGCATATGTTTTTCAGAGCAACCAAGGACTACTAAGTCATCCATATATAAGAAAGCTTGCTCTGGTTTTAAACCACTGAAAGCAATTGTCATCATTCTTTGGAATGAATTAGGTGCTACCTTTAAGCCATATGGTAGTCTAGTAAATCTGTATGAACCGTTGTTGGTTGAAAAAGATGTTAAATTTCTTGAATTTTTATCAAGTTCTATTTGATGAAATCCAGTCATTAGATCGAGACATGAAAAATACTTTGCCCTTCCGAGTTGGTCTAAAATGTCATCTATTCTCGGTAACGGGAATTTATCTGCAATTAATTTTTTGTTGATTTGTCTGTAGTCGATTACTAATCTCCATCTTTTTTCAACTGAGTTCGGTAGAGACTTTTTTGGTACCAATAGTATTGGACTATTGCATTCTGAAAATGATGGTTCGACTATTTTGTCTTCTATAAGTTTGTTTACTTGTCTCTCAATTTCATCCTTATGTGTGTGGGGTATACGGTAGTTCTTTATGTATACCGGCTGTTTGTCTTTAACCATTAACTTTTGCTTATAAAAATTATTTGTTGTTATTGTTTCTGTTTCTAACCCAAATATGTCACTGTATTCGGAACATAGGTTTGTCAATTGTTTTTCATATGTTTTAGGAAACATTTTTCTCAATTTGTTGAGAATATCCGTTTTTCTTTGTGCATTACCTGTGTCATTGTTTATTATGTCGTAATCAGAAACATTTTCAGTTAAAATGTTGCTTTGCTTTAAAGATACTGTAATATAATTTGTATTTAAAATGCGGATATAGGCGTTGTCAGATTTTACCAAGGTATTGGCTATAAATATTCCAGGGTGTGGTTCTTGATTTGGAATCAGTGCTTCATCCAAGGTATTAGGTAAGTTTATTTTTCGTATAACTTCTAACCTTGCGGGAATAGTTATTTCGTCGTTACATGTTGTTGTTATTGGTATTTCTACATATAATTTGTGTTAAATTGTCTGGTCTCAGAATTAGAGCATCGTAATTTTGAGTAAAGTCTAATACACAATTGAATTTTTTCATGAAATCCATGCCTATTATACCATCACATGGGATTGGAAAGTTATCTGGGATAGCGTGAAATTTATGTGATTTTAAAAAGTTCGTAAATTTTAAATCAAAAAATATTGTACCAATAGAACTGATTTTGCCTTGCCCTATACCGCTTAATGCTGTAATGTGTTTTGTGTTTATTTTTTTAAAAGTGGATTTATTGAATTTTAAGAGTGATATATCTGCACCAGTATCTACAAGTAGTGTAATGTTTGTATTTAAATCTGCTATTTTAAGTTGTACAAAAATGCTAAAGTTAAGGTTAAGCGTATGTATCTTAGAGGCGTAGATTAGTTTCCCGAGTTGTTTTCGTCCGATTGGGCAACTCGTACATTGTGTGTCATGTTCCGGTTGAAATTTGGTCTGCCTTGTCGGTAACGATTTCTATTTTGATTATTATTTCCTAAATTATCAAAATTTGAACGATTTTGATTTCTGGGGAAGTTGTTTCTTCTTTGGAACCTTCCATTTCTTGCAAATCGTCCATTGAATGGTCGTTGACCAAAATGTAGTATTGTGTTTTGTTGTCCTGTAGCTTCAGTACAGCTACCAATGAATTTGCTTATCGCATCGTTCATATTTGTAAAATGGCCAGCTTCCATAATTAATTTGACCTTTTCAATGCTGCAGTTTTTGGTCAATGCTTTTACTGCAGTTTGTGTCGAGTATCTGCTTGCAAGTTCTGCCGACAACCCATCTGTGATATAGGCACTTTCTAAGGTTTTTGTAAGAGCTTCTATCTCATTACAATAACTATTAGCTGGTTTGTTGTTCTGTCTGATACTCATTATTTTTGCAGCTAATACGTCTACCGATTCTCCTTTAACCGACCTGTTAAGTTTTGTAATTATTTCAGAAATTGTTGTTTCTGTGTCTATGAGATTTCTGGCGTTCCCTTTTAATTTTGTTTTTATGAGTGAAACAGCAACAGTTTCGTGCTCACCCTTGATCACTTCAACTAATTTTAAGGAATCTAAGAATGACCGTAAATTTTCCGGTTTACCATCGAATTCAGTCACTAGCTTTGCAGCCGTGCTGAGAAACTCCACAACTGTTTGTGTCATTTCGCCTTCTTCTTCTGATTCTATTTCTGAATTAGTAATTGGACAATCTGTTTCTGAGGGAACTGTTTCAAGCTTTGTTACTAGATTAGCTGGTAGGTTTTCAATAATATTTATTGAAATTTTCTCATTAATCGAATGAGATACTCCCTGTTGAATGGTGTATTTGGCTAATACTTTTACTAATTGATCTCGTAGTTGCCAAAATATGTCAAGAGCTTCTTTTTGATGATCCTTTGTAAGTCGCTCGAAATTTATATGAGTTAAATTTCTAATTGATTCTAATGCTAACACTAAATTTTCTAAATGTTTTTTAACTGTTTCCTGCTTTATTTGTATATTTTTATTAATGCATTTAAACGATTTTTTAAAATTTTCTTTTTCTATAAGTAAAGTTTTATGAATTTCGGACCATTAGTTCATTATATTTTGTCTAACTCATTAGATCTACTCATATACCTTTTCTTCAATTTTTTATTATGCATAGCATATAATTTTAAAGCTAATATCAATAAGGTTATTACCGTGATTATAATTAAACAAATTTCGATATTCATTAAATTTAAGCCAGTATCAATGACTACTTCGTTTACTACATTGGCATTGGGTTTATCAACTCACGATAAAGTTTCTCCCATTACTGAAAAATTAGCTATTGGGAACCTTATACCGTAAATGAAATAATTTAGAAATTTTGTGTTTTGTATTTTTTTTTTTTATTTTTTTTTATTTTTTTTTTAACGACAATGTGTGCATAAACATTTAGAAAAATTTTTTTTTGAATTAAATGAAAATTTAAAAAAATTTTTTTTTTTTTTTTGTGCGAGCGGTTAACGCTTGTCAGCCTATACTGTCTGCGTGAAGCACGCACAGTTTTTTGTTTTGTATGTATTTGTATTTTATTTAATCTGCTTACGCTGTTGCAGCAGGAATTCCAACTTTGAAATGCGTTCCCAAATGGAGCAAGCCTGGTTCCAAGGTGGTGGTGGCTGAGTGTTGACTTCTCGTAATAGATATCCAATCTCTCGTTTAATGCGCTGGGTATAGCCACCTCTGCGCTTTGGCTTCTTTACGATTGGGATGACTATTTCGGCTGGTTTCTTTATTAGGTTATTTTTTCTCCTATACTCCTCAATGGAGATAGCTTTCGGCCCTTCTGTGGTCATCTATCTTCTGGTCTATTGGCCAGACCAGGAACTTCTACGCAGCTGGCAGATCTTATCGGCTGATCAATACCAGGACTTTGGAAATTTTTTTTTTCTTTTTAATTTTGAGTGCTGAACAATACATCACCAGTGCAACTGGATTGCACTTTCCGCCACTTGTGCAAAAAAATCTTAGCACCAAGCTGGCAGGATCGCCATGTAATCAAATAATTTATACGAATTCTTTTACATTTCTTTATTTTTACTTCAAGCAGGGCATCTAGCTTGTAAAGCAATTGTTTTATTTCTGATTTCTTACATACTACGTACAAGCGTTTTTATAGGAATTTTAGTCAATGCAAATCAATAATATGATTCTAGCATTCACGCGCCGAACATAAAAGAATTACGTTAGCTATGTTTGCATTTAATTTCAAGTGTAATGAACCTTTTTTAAGAAATATGATATTATTTAAACGGCACAGCAAAGTGAATGCATAAGTGGACAATAAATTATTTTAAAACCAAAACAAAACAATAAATGTTTATGAATATTAATGTTAAGGAATATCCGACTTATAATCATACTACAGTTCAGTGTCAATTTTTGTACATATCTCCAAAGAACTGATGACTTCAAACAGGCATTTATTTCATCAGCAGGAGTTGACCGAGGAATGACAGGCAATGTTTGTCGAAAATCCCCTGACAGTAATATCAAAGCACCACCAAAAAGCTGTTGGTTACCATGTAAATCTTGCATTGTTCGATTAAATGCTTCTAGTAATTTTTTATTCGCCATTGTACACTCATCCCATAAAATAATTGACGTTAATCGCAGAACTTTTGCCATAGCAGAATTTCTTGAAATATTGCAAGTTGGAGTTTCAATCACCTGTACAGTCAATGGTAATTTTAATGCAGAGTGTGCTGTCCGACCACCACCTCAGTAATATAACGAACGTTTTGCCTGTACCACCAGGTGCATCCAAGAAATATAACCCACCTGCATTATTGGAAATGGCTTGCATGATTGTGTCATATACATGTTTTTGCTGAATATTCATTTTGGTTATATTCGATTGCTCAAATAAACGCAAATCATTAGAATTGAATTCCTGCTCACATTGCAATTCACGATCAAACAGATCATGCATGTCACGATTTGGCGCGGTCATTCCCAATTGAACTAATGTTTTATTTGCAATCCGTATACACATATCTTCAATTATTATCAAAGCTTCGTTGTACATTTCCAAAGTTATCAACAAATCAGGATTTCTTGCATGATGACGCATACGAATTAAAATATCTTCTGCAACATTATGTTTATATTTGTTCCATAGTTCAAGTGGATTTGATGGCATACATGTTGATAATATGACGGCAAACAGCATTCGTATTTGTTGAGGATGAGCCGAAATAGATGCATCATGAAGTGTTGAATCCCAATGTGCATCATCCTCCAACAAATGCAAAAGTTGGCATGCTTCGCGGTATGTTTCACACAAATGACCGTTGACTGTTCTCAATTCTTGAAATGATTGTGGGCCATTCACGTTAACTAATAACAATCTCAAATAAAAACACTCAACATTGTTTGGATGTACAGGATGCCCATGAACTGCTGTTCCTTGTTTACGTCTTTGAAATTTTTTCGAAGACACATTCCATGTGTAATACTGAGGCACTTCAGAATATAAAAAAGTTATCGCAAATGTATCAGTTTCGCATAATTTGAAAAAAGCTGTTAACGTAGTTGCTGGTGGTTGCGCTGCTCTTTCCAATAAATTTGCTACATTAAAATAAACACGTTGGCCATTCTCAAGATGTACAGCCAAGTGAACAACCGCAGGATGTCTTTCGTGCATTGGAAACGACGTAATCCTCCAGACAGCTTCATTGCTACTAATATAGCGACCCATTTGATACTGAGTAATTTCATCATTTCTATTATCACCAGCAACATCGAAAATAGCCATATCGCCCCCTTTATTTACATACTTGCAAATATATTTATTGGATTTGACAGAATTACAATATTCCACATTTAAATGAGCGTTGAATATTTTCGATAATAATGGACAATACGGAACCACCCAATGATTATCAACTTGAACTTCCTGGTTATGCATCCTAATGGTTGCCGTTTTGCCATTATCATTAGGTGATCTACGTCGATACAACGGATATCCGTCATTGCCCGTTATTGTGTCTGAAGTAAATTGCCTTGGGTATCGTTTCGAACACTTTTCATCAATCATACATGGTGAATTCACATTTAGTTCACCGCACGGTCCATGTATCATGTTTTTAACGACAGCTTGAAATAACTCAGGATCAGCAGTGTGATTAGGAATTTCGGCTGATATAAGGTTATCGATTTGATCCGGAGTTATTTTATGTACCAGCCAAATTAATATATGTGCGTGCGGCAATCCCCTTTTCTGCCATTCGATGGAGTACATATGGCAACGCACCTCCCCAAATACATATAATTTCACAATTAAATCCATAAGTGCTTCACATTTTTGCCGAAAAACACGCGCAGTAATGTCATGACGATCGGTTGTCGACTGTCCTGCAAATAAATTGTTTTTGATGTCATCCCACTGCGGATTACATGCAAATGTAATGAAAAGATCCGGTCGACCGAATTTTCGTACATAACACATTGCGTCTTGTGCATATTCGTTCATATTCCGTGGGCTACCAATATACGAAGAGGCAATATAGTTAAATGTTCGATGTCATTAATATTAGCATCATTCGCTATCGCATCTTGCAAATGAATATATTGTTCAGATCTTAATTTTGCTTGGCTGAAACGAATAAAATTAAGACGTTCTGTTTCTATTTTGGCATACATATCAACGATGTACTGATGATATAGTTTACGACATCTCAAGATATAATTTTGTTCTTGTGGACGAACCATCAATCGATAAGAATAAAAATGCATGGCACTAACTTTTTTCTGTACATGTAGACCTGAAAATAAGTGGAAAATGTGACTTAAGAAATTTCAACAAATGATGAAATGTCAACACACTGAAAATATTATTTACCTGTTCGTAGATCAATCATTGGTATATTGATATGGTAGCCATCGTCACCTTTCCAATGCAATATTGGGTATTGTAATGCGTCGTAACTACGATGAAGTTCCGAAACACTTTGCAATTGCTCATTTCTACGATGAAGTATAATATCACGCGATTGAAACTGATCACCACGAACTACAATTGCAACCTCATCAATTGTCGGTGCATTGAATCGCCTTTCTTGCTCTCCAAAAGGTGTTCTATCAGCCCTTATTACGATTTAGTGATTATCAGATGGCATACGATCGAGAGCAATTTTGAACAATTGAACTAATGCGATATGCTGATGGAAAAACCTTTGTAGCTCACAAATAATTTCTCGTCTTGTATTCAAAGCAATTGCACAACGTTGATCCAATTCACGATTTTCATCACCAATAAAATAAATTTGCAAAAATTGATAATCAGCATCAGGGTATGGCAATAACGAACAAGCTTGATGATAAATTTGGCCCTGAATCTGCAACATGTATGCAATTTTAGGTATATGTTGCATAATAATTTTTAAAACTATTGAATACTTTTATGATTCAGATTGATTGGGACAATCCTGTTTAAGTATTTACCTTAAACGTCGGCATAAAATTATCTCTAATAATGTTAGTAGCACCAAAAGAAGTCATTTGAAATGCCGAATTGTATTGTTGAATATGACTCAAAAAGTGCTTCGAATTTTCAGAAGCCCCAAAAATTAATGAAGACAATGGTTCGGGTGGAGTTTCTAATGGTGGCAATCTCACTTTGCCATTAGCACAACACATGCCGGGCGTTTCACCTGGGCGTTTCATCACAATGTGGACATATTGCGCCCATTATTCCAATATATCCGTACATACTGTAGTTGATCTGATTGTTGTAATTAAAAGCAGCACGCATAATTTCAGGTACAACAGATCTATTTCGTGCATTACGTTCACGCTGCGATGCATTAGCTTGTGCTCGTTCATCCGGAGTCTGTGATCGCCTTTGTAATGCCGTAGCATTTACATGACGCGTTCGTCGACCTATATTTCCTCGTGTGGGTCGTGGCATTTTTCTTTCAATTAAAAAAGAATAAATTAAATTTAAAAAAATGCCTACATTAATAGTGGTACACCATATGCTTTTTCAAATAAGGAAACACATTTATTCGTGTCATTCACTTCAACAGTTCAAAACTTACCGTTTTTTGCTCGGAAATTCGCTTTGCGCTATATTTCTTCTTTTCACAAATTCACACAAACTTAATAATTATAAAAAAAAACACTATAATAACTAATAATTTTGCACCGCGGTAATTTCGGACACTACTGAACGTATGGGGCCAAAGAAAACGCTCCAGCGATGTTTACACTCCAATGTCATATATTCTACTAATTTGAATTTTCTCAAATTTCAAAGCTCTATATACCTATCTATACAAAATATTCATGTATTTCTCTATGCAAAATAAATGCACCGTAATATAGTTCGATGTCTTTTCAAAGCCTACTTTGTTTGTCGATCTGCCTGCTACATACATACCTACATGTTGATATAAATATAATGCAAGTATGTTTGTAGATGGGAATAATAAGTATGATAGTTAAGACGAAAGTTCATAAGTTTTGAGAGAGAAAGAGCGTAGCTAGGTTAGGGTTAGGTTAAATGGCTGCCCTAGCTAAAGGGTTCACTTGGACAAATGTTAAGAAATTCGTCCGTTGTGGTGCCATACATGGGAGAGGAGAAAGGAGATGGGAAGGAAGAAGGAGCCTTAGGATTAGATACGATGATGACCATACATTTTACGACGGCGCCGACGGGGGCTGATTTGCCTTCGTAGTTAGCCGTAACAAGCTACTAATGAACTTCACCAAACTTATGATACTTACGCCGGCTATATCCGCAAGCGTAGCGAAAAAGAGGGAACCCAGATTTCTAAGTCTTTGCCAGATGAGAGCAGGGCAGCTGAGAAGAAGGTGTTGAGATGATTCCACCTTGTCCTCCAGACAGTTTCTGCAGAACGGACTTGAGGTAATCCCAAGTCTTACGGCGTGAACACCTAACGGACAATGTCCGGTAAGGATGCCCACCAAATTTGAGAGCTGGGGCTTTGTTAGCCTTAGGAGTTCCCTTGAGCGTCCCCGATCTACCCGTGACCAGAAGGATCTCGCGACCTTGCACGTTTGCGCACTAGCCCAGCGCTCGCTGAGTTGACTCCAGGCCCATCTTTCCAGGAGCAGACCATTTCGCGACGAAACCGTCTCCAAAGTTCGCTAAGAGCGTAGTTAAGCAGGTAACAAATCGCTGGTAAATGATTAAACTATTATTGATGTATGTATGTTAATATGAAAACGTATAATCCGCTGGCTAAGTGGGATGAACCTGACCAAACAAATGGGTTTTTGGTGTATTTTTAAAAATAATTTCACCATACATTGAGCGCTTTTCAGCTTTTCAAATAGGTACGCGTTAAATAAAAAAAAATATGTAACATATGTGTGGTGAAATTTTTGAAACGTTTACCATGAAGGAAATAAGTAATGAGGTGTTGGTTTTGATTTGTTTTTAACATGCTGATTCATATTTTTGTCTACGTGCACATATCTCTTCACACAAAATGTAGGCACGAACAAAATCTGCCATTCTCAAATAAAAATACTTTGTGCTTATTCTTACATCGAAATGAGTGGAAGTAGAAAGGTAAGTACAATAAAAAAGTTGTTTGATACATTCCAACGGCCGATTCTCTGTTTCTGATTTTGCAATTGGGAACTCGCCTTCAGGTAAAAAGATTATATTGTTATGTGATTGAATATACCATTTTAACTGGTTGTAGTACATAAGAATGCAATTTCTTAACCTGAAGGCGAGTTCCCAATTGGTCTATATCTGGAGTCCTTAGTTACCCAGCGAAAAGAAAAGTCCTCTTTTCATTAGCATTTATCAGCAACTTACAATGGATACTCATGTGGTTCAAACACATCCTGGGGTTATCCAGGTCCACGTTTTGGTCTATATCTCGAGACCCTAGTTACGGAGGGGCATTAAAAATACTCTATACTATAGCAATCATCAACAGCTCCCATATGCTATCCATATTGTACAAACACATCCTTAAGTTATCGGGGTCCACATTTTGGCCGATATCTCGAGACCCTAGTCACGGAGCGGCATAAAAAATACCTTATACTATAGCAATCATCAGCAGCTTCCATTTGCTACCCATATTGTACAAACACATCCTAGGGTTACCCGGGTTCACGTTTTGGCCTATATCTCGAGACCCTAGTCACGGAACGGTATGAAAAATACTCTTTACTATAGCAATCATCAGCAGCTTCCATTTGCTACCCATATTGTACAAACACATCCTAGGGTAACCCGGGCCCACGTTTTGGTCTATATCTCGAGACCCTAGTCACGGAACGGTATGAAAAATACTCTATACTATAGAAATCATCAACAGTTTCCATTTGCTACCCATATTGTACAAACACATCCTAGTGCTACCCGGGTTCACGTATTGACCTATTTCTCGATACCCTGGTATCCGATTCTTAAAATTTCAAAACACAAACCATCTACTGAATAGTCCACACAAAGCCTAATTTGGTTTGGATAGGTGAGCCCGTTCTTGAGTTATAAAGTCACAACCAAAAATGGGATTCATTTTTATATAATATATAGATATATTATGTATAGTCATAAAAAAATTGATTTAGGATTATGAAGGGTTTTCCAATAAGAGGTGTTATTCCCGTAAAAGATCAACGGCTTCGTTGCTTGTGTGACACGTAGCGCCGTCTTTTTGAAAATAAACGTTGTCCAGATCAATACTAGCCAATTCCGGCCATAAAAAATCGTTAATCATTTCTCGATAGCTCGCAACTGTTGCTCCAACTTCATTTTCGAAAAAGTAAGGTCCAATGACTCCGCCGAACTATATAGTAAACCGCGCCAAACAGTCACACGTTGAGGATAGAGAAGCCACCGAGGTGGAAATGGGAAGATGATTTTGCGATGGAATTCCGGATCATTTTCATGCATTTCATTGACCCAATCAGCAAAGACACGACGTTGTTGATGATCGGCAGGCTTGCGTTCTTGTGTTAACTTTACTTTATAAGCCCTAAGACCCAAATCTTTATGCAAAATATGGTGAAATGACGTTTGTGGAATGCCTAATTCCAAAGAACGATGAGGAATGGACAAACCTGGGTTTTCTTTAACACTTTCGGCTGCAACAGCAATATTTTCGGCTGTTCTTGAGCGACGTGCACGGGTTTTATTCTTCATACCACTAACTTGTCCCAACAGCACGAATTTTTTCATCAATTTCTGTATTGCGGTCTGACAAGGTGCGTTATAGTAAAGAACTTACATCATACATGTATCCGAGAGAAAGAAAAGGGGTCTGAAATAACAAACGCAAGAAATAAACAATAAATAAACCAAAGTGGAAAATCAAAGAGCCACTAAAAATTTTTATACTATCCCTTAAATAAAACGAGGATATTAAAAAAAACTTACGAAATTACAAAAATCTCGGGGTTGATTGTCAAATTTGAGTGAGTTTAATAATGCGTTTAGCACTTAACACACGAGAATATTATCAACCGCACGAGCACTTTGGGAATGAGTCCGACCGAAACGAGTGTACACACACCCGGGATACGTTTGTACCCGGGACCTTATTTTGCGGTTTTTTTAATGCTTATTCAACCGATTTCTATGATTTTTTTTTTTGAAATGTATATTTTAATATATAACAAGTATTTTGTCTTTTGTTTCATTCGAATATTCCTACTGGTTCCAGCGGTATGGGCAAATAAAGTCAGGACATGCAACAGTGGATTTTTGTTTTTGTTGTTGTCCTGATAAATGCAAAACAAAATAATATAATTTATAATAATATATTGTAGAGTAACAACGAATACACATTTTGGTTTTTATTTCATTGAAATATTCTACCTGGTTCAAAAAATATGTGCAAAAAGGTCGCGCAAGGTATGGGTACGTAGGTAGCAAATACACTGGTATAACTGGTTTTTGTATTTTATATGCAGCTGCAAGGGTTGTTTTCACACGAGGTGTTGTTATAAATGCTGCCTGTTGATATTTTCATTATTGTTTTGGTGCTCAAAAGTGTAAGAAGTGAAAATAAATATAACTGAAACTATAAATAACTGGATACGAAATGACTTCAAGAAGAAACGAATATTTATCAAGTGCAGCATATAGAAGGTAAAAAATGTAAAATAAGCAACAATGTAAACATATACTAATTTTTTTTATTATGCAGGCTAACT
Organism: Anastrepha ludens; assembly: GCF_028408465.1. Lineage (NCBI taxonomy): Eukaryota > Metazoa > Arthropoda > Insecta > Diptera > Tephritidae > Anastrepha > Anastrepha ludens. The sequence continues at coordinate 18,486,381 of NC_071503.1, forward strand.
GAGGAACAGCGAGAATCATATATACAATCTTTATTTGATGAAATTTGGGACGATGACGCTCCCTATGACTTTGACTCAGAAGATGAAGAAGAAATTCAATTCAATGACATTGAAATTGCTGATGACGATGCTGAAGTTTCGCAAAGTGCCGCAGAAGTATTACCTGATTATGCGGACTATGAGGATGATGAAGAAGACGATGAAGAAGAAGAAGTAGAAGAAAATAATGAATTACCTGCTAGTGGCGAAAAATTTGTTGCACGTGATGGTACTGAGTGGATGAAAGAACCAAATGCAAGTCGTCAGATACTCAGACAAAATATTATAAGAGAACGTTCTGGACCAGCTAGATGCACTGAAATGTTGTCAATAGAGCAAACATTCAAATGTTTCATGAACGTTGAAATGGCTGATATAATTATGCGCCACACAAATAAGTTAGCAAAAGAAACTTATAATGCTTACAACAATGCGCATCCAAACACAACTCCTAAGTCATGGACGCCTGTATCAATAACAGAGCTGTATGCATTTTTTGGCATACTTATTATGACTGGTGCGAACCATAGCAATGGAGAACATCTTCGAGATTTATGGAGCGTCAAAAACTATCCTTTATATCGCGCCACAATGGGAATCAACCGTTTCTGTTCGATATTGCGGTTCCTAAGATTTGACGATAAAAACACTCGTGCAACACGCTTACTAACTGATAAAGCAGCACCGATCAGTGAGTTGTGGACGATGATGAACAATAATCTTGCTGCACATTACAAGCCCACCTTGACACCATGAAGGTTTGGTGGATTTGCGGTGCCACAAATGTATATCCACTGCATGGACAAATATATACTGGCCAAGCAGATACTGGTAGGGAAACGAACCAAGACGAACGAGTGGTGAAGGATTTGTCTGCCAAATACCAAGGAAGTGGCCGAAACATTACAATGGACAATTTTTTTACGACCTTGCCAGTTGCAGAACTGCTTCTCACCTGGAAACTCACGATCGTTGGAACTTTGCGCAAAAACAAATCATATATTCCTCAAGAAATGAAGCAGAACAAAAACAGGACAATTGGTTCAACGACATTTGGCTTCAAAAATAATGTGACAATGTGCTCTTATGTTCCCAAAAAAAATAAAGCAGTAATTTTGCTTTCGACCATGCATAATGATGCTGAAATAGCTGACAGTGGGAAACCTGAAATAATTGAATATTATAATCGTACCAAAGGTGGTGTTGATCGAATGGACCAAATGTTTGCGGAATATCCAACACAAAGACAAACAAAACGATGGCCACTAGCGATGTTCTTCAACATGTTGGACATTACAGCTCTTGCAGCCTACATTGTCTACGATTTGAATAACCCTATGTTGCCTTGGAGAACAAACAACAAGCGTAAGCAGATCCTGCGCAGCTTGGCTGAAGCATTGTGTATGCCCATTATTGAAGCCAGAGCCATAAATCGTCAAGTGACGCGAAATTTTTCGACTAAAATTGCTATTGAAGCATATTTCAACCGACCGCTGGAATCAATGGTGTCAACAGCAGCATCAACATCTGTCGCAGCGCGCACGCCAAAACCTGTGTCCGGATCTTGCTATTTATGTTACGCACAAGAGGAAAAACGCCGTAGAAAAACCAGAAAGCTGTGCGCCAAATGTAGGAAGCCAATGTGTCTTGAACATTCGGTCACATCAACAAATTGCTCTATTTGCCATGATTTTCCTTAGATATAAGATGCATTTTTATAATTTTTATAATAAAAGTCAATAATATAATGTGTGAAATGAATATTTTTAATTTTTCAAATAAAAAATAATATAAAAAATGTTTTTTTTTGATTATTATGAGGATTTTTACTATTGGGGTACAAACGTATCCCGGGTGTGTGTTTACGTATATAATGTGTTTGGAAGGCTGTAGCTCCTGAACCAATGGTCCGATCTCAAAACTAAATAATCTTCCTAGATCCGAAGCTAGCGGTATAGAGGTATAGCGGTTCAAAAGTTACAACACTTCAAAGTTGAAGTGGATACATTTGTACCCGGGTGTGTGTTCTAGGGTTAAACAAATTTTTAGTTTGTAACCAAGTATTTAAACCCATGTGAGCTTATGGCTTACAGCTGTGGGGCTGTGCCAAACAAACTCATCTTGAAAAATTCAACGATTTCAAAATAAGTTCATAAAAAGCGCAGAAACGCACCATGGTATGTGAGAAAATCTGATTTACATCGTAACCCAAGATGTCCTCAGCATCAGAACTTGTCAAACATTTCGCTGCAGCTCATACCAAAAGGCTCGAAAAACATACCAACCCGGAGGCTTGGCAACTTGCAAATCCAGATGAGCAATGCCGGAGACTTAAACGAAAAAAACCGATTGATCTTGTTCCAAAAATTTTAACGGTTGGCAAACAGATGTAAATTACTGCCAGTTGTCTTGCACTTATTTACCTATTTCATATAAATACTGTCGTATTAATAAAAAAATAAACTAGGTTTAATAGAATGAAATGTATTTGAGTATTTATAACATTTCAATAAGAAAAAAATAAAAAAAACTTGTTATTTATGTTATATTAAAAACTGACACATTTTATAAATTTTCTTATAGTAATTATATTTATCGTGTTCATTACTTTTAAGTTGCAATTTCTGATAATTTCATTTAATTTTAAGTTTTTGAATTGTTTGCTTATTTATGTATAGTATTTTATACTGATTGTCCTTATTCTTATTGTACTTATTCAATACTAACCTCAATGGTGGTGTGGGAATTGAAAACTCCAAATTTTTGTTTAGAAATACCCAATTAATTTTTCTTCCAGTGTGGCATTACTGACAAATGTTGCAAAAAATGCACATTTTCTAGCCATCTATGCACAAATGAAATATTATAAAGGAAATTCACACTTTTATAGCCACCCATGTAAGGGTCGGAAATATATAGGAAATGAAAAATATAGTTGCAATAGTCAACTGTCAAAACTTAATAGACCTACCAGACTCAACTGTACCTTAAATCTTCTGTACAATGAAGAGATGTTTACATATATATTATGTAAACTACTGTGGGCAAAAAGTAAGGTCAATTTATTTGTCAAACTTCGCGGGATTCAAATTTCACTCTAGTTATTTTTTTCGTGAGTTGGCAGCATTGTTAATAACATCTGGGCCAACTTTCATGTGAATGTCATTATCAGTAATATATTTACGCTTGTGTTTACCAAACGACCAAGAGTGCATTTTTCGATTTTTACAATGTCTGATTTGATTGAGGATGGTTCCATGTGTAGAAGTCCACGCAAGTGGGGAAAGTTACTGATCGCCATTCACTTGGGAGTGGCCAGGACGATTCTTCTACATATGGTTCAAGCAGCTCACAACGTCCGGGATTAGCCCACGTATCCTCTGGTTAGCTTCCGAACACCCGTTCGGGAGTGAGCTAACGTGAGAAGGCGAAGCATCCCAGCATAGCTGGTTGTGCGCTGGGTTTGGGACCCGCCACTTAAAAAGCCCCCCCAATGAAAACAGCAACAAAGCCTCGGATGAGAACTTCTAACACTGATGACGACCCCTGCAAACGAAATAAGGAATACGATTTGAGGGCATGCACCTGGAATGTCCGGTCCCTTAATGGGGAAGGTGCCTCTGCCCGGCTGGTTGATGTCCTCGTGAGAGTAAAGGCTGACATCACTGCCATCCAAGAGATGCGATGGACGGGGCAAGGTAAGAAAAACCTAGGACCTTGCGACGTCTACTACAGCTGCCATGTAAAGGAGCGCAAATTCGGTGTCGGATTTGTTGTGGGAGAGAGACTTCGTCGCCAAGTACTGTCGTTCACTCCGGTGGACGAGCGTCTCGCAATAATCCGCATCAAAGCGCGATTTTTTAACATCTCGCTAATTTGCGCCCACGCCCCGACGGAAGAGAAGGACGATGCGACCAAGGATTCTTTCTATGAGCGCTTGGAACGTTCCTATGAGCGCTGCCCCCGCCACGACATAAAAATCGTGCTTGGCGACTTCAACGCCAGGGTGGGCAAGGAGGGAATTTTTGGTCCCACAGTCGGAAAATTCAGCCTGCACAACGAAACATCCGGCAACGGACAGAGGCTGATCGACTTCGCCGGGGCCCGAAACATGGTAGTCTGCAGCACCAGATTCCAGCATAAAAAGATACACCAAGCTACCTGGCTGTCCCCTGATCGAAAAACGCGAAACCAGATCGATCATGTTGTGATAGATGGAAGACACGCTTCTAGTGTATTAGATGTACGTACGATCCGAGGAGCCAACATCGACTCGGATCATTACCTTGTTGCAGCCAAATTGCGCACACGCCTCTGTGCAGCAAAAAACGTACATCTACCTACGCAAAGAATGTTCGACATCGAAAAGCTGCAATCACAACAGACAGCCAGAAGATTCGCCACTCGACTCTCACTCCTGCTCTCGGAGAGCACTGCCCAACACACCGGCATGCGCGAGCAATGGAGCAACATTTCTCGTTCCCTACGTACCGCCGCCGAAGAAGAAATCGGATTCCGGCGAGCCCGAAAAAACAATTGGTACGACGAGGAATGTCATGCTGCCGCCGAAAGAAAAGATGCCGCCTATAGAGCCACGCTGCGATCGGGCGCAACGCGAGCCATGTGGGATCGCTACAGAGAGCTGAAAAAGGAAGAGAGACGTATTATCCGACAGAAGAAACGTGAGGCCGAAATACGTGAGTGCGAGGAGCTTGAGATGCTGGCCAATAGGAACAACGCCCGAAAATTCTACCAGAAAGTTCGGCGGCTTACAGAAGGTTTTAAGACCGGGGCGTTTTCCTGTAAGAACAAAGACGGTGATCTGGTGACTGACGTACAGAGCAATCTTAAATTATGGAGGGAACACTTCTCGAACCTGTTAAACAGTGACAGCTGCGCATGTCATAGAGAAAGTGAAGATCCCGATACCCCAATCGTTGACGACGGAATTATCGTTCCGTTACCCGACCATGACGAGGTGAGAATAGCAATATCACGGCTAAAGAACAACAAAGCCGCGGGCGCCGACGGACTGCCGGGTGAGCTATTCAAACATGGCGGCGAGGAGCTGGTAAGGTGCATGCATCAGCTCCTATGCAAAATATGGTCGGATGAAAGCATGCCTGCCGATTGGAATTTAAGTGTGCTCTGCCCAATCCATAAGAAGGGCGATCCTGCAATTTGTGCCAATTACCGCGGGATTAGTCTTCTAAATATCGCCTATAGGGTTCTAGCCAGCGTATTGTGTGAAAGGCTGAAGCCCACCGTCAACCAACTGATTGGACCTTATCAGTGTGGCTTCAGACCTGGAAAGTCTACCATCGACCAAATATTCACAATACGCCAAATCTTGGAAAAGACCCATGAAAGGAGAATCGACACACACCATCTTTTCGTCGACTTCAAAGCTGCATTCGACAGTACGGAAAGGAGTTACCTGTATGCCGCTATGTCTGAATTTGGTATCCCCGCAAAACTAATACGGCTATGTAAGATGACGTTGCTCAACACCAGCAGCGCCGTCAGAATTGGGAAGGACCTCTCCGAGCCGTTTGATACCAAACGAGGTTTCAGACAGGGTGACTCGCTGTCGTGTGACTTCTTTAACCTGATGTTGGAGAGCATCGTACGAGCCGCAGAACTTAATCGCTCAGGCACAATATTTTATAAGAGCGTACAATTGTTGGCGTCTGCCGATGATATTGATATCATCGGCCTTAACAACCGCGCTGTTAGTTCTGCCTTCTCCAAACTGGATAAAGAGGCAAAGCGAATGGGTTTGGTGGTGAACGAGGACAAAACGAAGTACCTCCTGTCTTCAAACAAACAGTCGGCGCACTCGCGTATCGGCACTCACGTCACTGTAGACAGTTATAATTTCGAGGTTGTAAAAGACTTCGTTTATTTAGGAACCAGCATTAACACCGATAACAATGTCAGCCTTGAAATCCAACGTAGAATCTCTCTTGCCAACAAGTGCTACTTTGGACTAAGTAGGCAACTGAGCAGTAAAGTCCTCTCTCGACGAACAAAACTAACACTCTACAAGACTCTCATCATGCCCGTCCTAACGTATGGCGCAGAAGCGTGGACGATGACAACATCCGATGAAGCGACGCTTGGAGTGTTCGAGAGAAAGATTCTGCGTAAGATTTTTGGACCTTTGCACGTTGGCAACGGCGAATATCGCAGACGATGGAACGATGAGCTGTATGAGCTTTACGGAGACATAGACATAGCGCAGCGAATAAAGATCCAGCGGCTTCGTTGGCTGGGTCATGTCGTCCGAATGGATACAAACGCTCCGGCTTTGAAAGTATTCGATGCGGTACCAGCTGGTGGTAGCAGAGGAAGAGGAAGGCCTCCTCTGCGTTGGAAAGATCAGGTGGAGAAGGACTTGGCTTCACTTGGTGTGTCCAACTGGCGCAGGTTAGCACGAGAAAGAAACGACTGGCGCGCTTTGTTAAACTCGGCCAAAATCGCGTAAGCGGTTATCGCGCCAATTAAGAAGAAGAAGATTTGATTGAGCAGAGAAGTGCCATTAAATTTTTTTTTGCGGAATGAAATTTCGGCTGCGGAAACGTTTAGCATGTTGCAGGAGGCATTTGGTGATTCGACCATGTCGCAGCAAAATGTTTATAAGTGGTACAAAGACTTCAAAGAGGGGCGAGAACGTGTTGATGATTTGGAGCGCTCCGGACGACCATCGACGTCAACAGATGACCAACACGTCAATAAAGTGAAGGAGTTAGTACTCAAAAATTGTCGGTTGACTGTTAAAGACCTTACTGATATGATCGGAATATCAAAAGGATCTGTGAAAACCATTTTGAAAGACCATTTGGGACTACGAAAAGTCAAATCTTGGTTGGTACCGAAAACTCTCAATTTTTTGCAAAAAAGTCGTCGCGTTGATGTGTGTGAAACAATGCTTTCTATCAGGACAAGCTCAAATGCATCATTACGGGAGATGAGACTTGGATTTATGCTTACGACCCTGAAACAACCGACCAATCAAGCGAATATCGTGCTAAAGGCGAGGCCAGACCGAAAAGAGCACGTCAAAGTCGTTCAAAATAAAGGTCATGATGACAGTTTTTTTCGATTTTCGTGGTGTGGTGCACTATGAATTCCTTCCACCTGGCCAAACTGTTAATAAGGAATACTATTTGAGCGTTATGCGTCGTTTACGTGAAGCAATTCGTCTAAAAAGACCAAAATTGTGGGCCAACAACTCTTGGTTTTTGCATCACGATAATGCACCGTCTCACACTGCACTCGCTCTTCGTGACCATTTCGCCAAAAATTCCACGCATATCGTTCCGCAACCACCGTATTCGCCTGATTTGGCTCCGTCTGACTTCTGGCTATTCCCAAAACTCAAGAGACCACTCCGGGGAACGCGTTTCGAGTCCATTGAGGAGATAAAAGCTGAATCGAAGAAGGTGCTGATGGCTATACCGGAAATGGCCTATTTGGCATGTTTCGGGGATTGGAAAAATCGTTGGCATAAGTGTATTTCATCGAGAGGGGATTATTAGGAAAGGGATGAAATTGATTTACAAAAATAAAAAAAGATTTTTCATTTTACAACCAAATTCACCGTACTTTTTGCCCACAGTAGTATATTGGAATAATGCATTGCAATATAACCGTATAATTAAACTCATATAATCTGCCCCTTTGACATGTATGTATACTCCCGAGAACACTGGTGACACATCTTCCTTGGGCAGCTACACTTCCTCAAAGGCTGGATGGGAGTTTAAGGCTCATCTTTGTTAGTGCATTTGTACAGGGTCCGACACTCGAAGTGTAACCCATTATAAAATTTAGTTTGAAAAATTATTTTTATTCAACTCAAAAAAAAATATGTGTGAAAATAATACAAAATCAAGAATCAATTTACTTTTGCTCGAAAATGGCTCAAAGAGAATAAACCATTGTGTGGAAGTTGTGAAGCTCTGAACGTTGTTTTGTATTCCTTCGTGGTTCACTCGAGCTTTGTGAGACGGTGCCGACTCCTGTTGAAACGTCCATGGTCTGCCACCGATATGCTTGTCTGCCCGCGGCTTCATTACAACCTCCAGAATACTTTCCCGATAATAAAGGGAGTTACATTTCAAGAGCCGATGTTAAATGTAAACCACACCTAAACGTCAAGTTTTTTTCTGCATTTCATTTGACATTTTTCAATTTCAGTCTAACTCGATTTGAACCATAGAAAGATACACAATCGAGCAACGCGTTAAAGTTATTCAAGCTAATTATGAAAACGGGCATTCAAATCAAAATGCATATCGCACACTTCATGATTTTTTCGGTCAATTTAATCTGTAAGTCTGTAGGAGATGTGAAAACACCAGTGCATGCTCGTACAGCTCGTACTGCAGAAAATTTTTCTGCTGTTTGCGATAGTGTGGTTAAAGAGCCGCCCACCTCAGCTCGTCGTCGACAATTGCACCTCTCACGGTCGTCGTTGGTGAACAGTATGCATAAGGACTTGCATTTACATGCTTATAAGGTGCAATTGACTCAAGAACTAAAGCCTCTTGACCATTTCAAGGAAATGGCAACGGTGAATGACTAATTTTCGAAGAAAATCATCTTCAGTGATGAGGCACATTTTCACCTCAGTAGATTCGTCAATAAGCAGAGTTGCCGCATTTGGGCGAATGATAATCCAAGAGTGTTTGCCGAAAAACCAATGCACCCACTAAGAGGGACTGTTTGGTGCGGTTTATGGGCCGGCGGCATTATTGGGCCGTATTTTTTCCAAATTGAGGCCGGTCAGGCAGTTACTGTGAATAGTGTTCGTTATCGTGAGATGATAACGAACTTTTTATGCCCGAATTGGAAGATATGGATGTGGACGATATGTGGTTTCAACAGGACGGTGCCACTTGTCACACAGCTAACGAAACAATGGCTCTTTTGCGCGAAATTTGATGGCCGAATAATTTCACGTCGCGGCGATGTCAATTGGCCGCCAACATCATGTGATTTGATACCGTTGGACTTCTTTCTTTGGGGTTATTTGAAAGGAAAGGTGTACGTCGATAAGCCAGCAACAATTCAAGAGCTAAAAGATGAGATAATTCGGCCCATTAACGGCATAGAACATCAATTATGCCTCAGCGTCATCGAAAATTTGGACCATCGGATGGAGGTGTGCCGTCGAGGCCGCGGCGGCCATTTGACCAATGTTTTGTTCCATACGTAATTGAGCCATACCAATATTATCATAATGAAGAGAAATGAGAATAATTAAAAAAAAATTTGTATCTTATTCAAAATCAACACCGGCCCTTGAAACTTAAGCACCCTTTATTTCGCATTTACCTTGACGCCAGATGGGAGTCAACCGTTTCTGTTCGATATTGCGGTTCCTAAGATTTGACGATAAAAACACTCGTGCAACACGCTTACTAACTGATAAAGCAGCACCGATCAGTGAGTTGTGGACGATGATGAACAATAATCTTGCGGCACATTACAAGCCCAGCTCATGCCTGACGATTGATGAACAATTATTTCCTTACCGTGGACGCACACGGTTTACGCAGTACATACCGACAAAACCTGCTAAATATGGTGTCAAGGTTTGGTGGATTTGCGATGCCACAAATGCATATCCACTGAATGGACAAATATATACTGGCCAAGCAGAAACTGGTAGGGAAACGAACCAAGGCGAACGAGTGGTGAAGGATTTGTCTGCCAAATACCAAGGAAGTGGCCGAAACATTACAATGGACAATTTTTTTACGACCTTGCCAGTTGCAGAACTGCTTCTCACCTGGAAACTCACGATCGTTGGAACTTTGCGCAAAAACAAATCATATATTCCTTAAGAAATGAAGCAGAACAAAAACAGGACAATTGGTTTAACGACATTTGGCTTCAAAAATAATGTGACAATGTGCTTTTATGTTCCCAAAAAAAATAAAGCAGTAATTTTGCTTTCGACCATGCATAATGATGCTGAAATAACTGACAGTGGGAAACCTGAAATAATTGAATATTATAATCGTACCAAAGGTGGTGTTGATCGAATGGACCAAATGTTTGCGGAATATCCAACACAAAGACAAACAAAACGATGGCCACTAGCGATGTTCTTCAACATGTTGGACATTACAGCTCTTGCAGCCTACATTGTCTACGATTTGAATAACCCTATGTTGCCTTGGAGAACAAACAACAAGCGTAAGCAGATCCTGCGCAGCTTGGCTGAAGCATTGTGTATGCCCATTATTGAAGCCAGAGCCATAAATCGTCAAGTGCCGCGAAATTTTTCGACTAAAATTGCTATTGAAGCATATTTCAACCGACCGCTGGAATCAATAGTGTCAACAGCAGCATCAACATCTGCCGCAGCGCGCACGCCAAAACCTGTGTCCGGATCTTGCTATTTATGTTACGCACAAGAGGAAAAACGCCGTAGAAAAACCAGAAAGCTGTGCGCCAAATGTAGGAAGCCAATGTGTCTTGAACATTCGGTCACATCAACGAATTGCTCTATTTGCCATGATTTTCCTTAGATATAAGATGCATTTTTATAATTTTTATAATAAAAGTCAATAATATAATGTGTGAAATGAATATTTTTAATTTTTCAAATAAAAAAATAATATAAAAAATGTTTTTTTTTTGATTATTATGAGGATTTTTACTATTGGGGTACAAACGTATCCCGGGTGTGTGTTTACGTATATAATGTGTTTGGAAGGCTGTAGCTCCTGATCCAATGGTCCGATCTGGTTCAAATTTTGAATTTGAACTCAAAACTAAATAATCTTCCTAGATCCGAAGCTAGCGGTATAGAGGTATAGCGGTTCAAAAGTTACAACACTTCAAAGTTGAGGTGGATACATTTGTACCCGGGTGTGTGTTCTAGGGTTAAACAAATTTTTAGTTTGTAACCAAGTATTTAAACCCATGTGGGCTTATGGCTTACAGCTGTGGGGCTGTGCCAAACAAACTCATCTTGAAAAATTCAACGATTTCAAAATAAGTTCATAAAAAGCGCAGAAACGCACCATGGTATGTGAGAAAATCTGATTTACATCGTAACCCAAGATGTCCTCAGCATCAGAACTTGTCAAACATTTCGCTGCAGCTCATACCAAAAGGCTCGAAAAACATACCAACCCGGAGGCTTGGCAACTTGCAAATCCAGATGAGCAATGCCGGAGACTTAAACGAAAAAAACCGATTGATCTTGTTCCAAAAATTTTAACGGTTGGCAAACAGATGTAAATTACTGCCAGTTGTCTTGCACTTATTTACCTATTTCATATAAATACTGTCGTATTAATAAAAAAATAAACTAGGTTTAATAGAATGAAATGTATTTGAGTATTTATAACATTTCAATAAGAAAAAAATAAAAAAAACTTGTTATTTATGTTATATTAAAAACTGACACATTTTATAAATTTTCTTATAGTAATTATATTTATCGTGTTCATTACTTTTAAGTTGCAATTTCTGATAATTTCATTTAATTTTAAGTTTTTGAATTGTTTGCTTATTTATGTATAGTATTTTATACTGATTGTCCTTATTCTTATTGTACTTATTCAATACTAACCTCAATGGTGGTGTGGGAATTGAAAACTCCAAATTTTTGTTTAAAAATACCCAATTAATTTTTCTTCCAGTGTGGCATTACTGACGAATGTTGCAAAAAATGCACATTTTCTAGCCATCTATGCACAAATGAAATATTATAAAGGAAATTCACACTTTTATAGCCACCCATGTAAGGGTCGGAAATATATAGGAAATGAAAAATATAGTTGCAATAGTCAACTGTCAAAACTTAATAGACCTACCAGACTCAACTGTACCTTAAATCTTCTATACAATGAAGAGATGTTTACATATATATTATGTAAACTACTGTGGGCAAAAAGTAAGGTCAATTTATTTGTCAAACTTTGCGGGATTCAAATTTCACTCTAGTTATTTTTTTCGTGAGTTGGCAGCATTGTTAATAACATCTGGGCCAACTTTCATGTGAATGTCATTATCAGTAATATATTTACGCTTGTGTTTACCAAACGACCAAGAGTGCATTTTTCGATTTTTACAATGTCTGATTTGATTGAGCAGAGAAGTGCCATTAAATTTTTTTTTGCGGAATGAAATTTCGGCTGCGGAAACGTTTAGCATGTTGCAGGAGGCATTTGGTGATTCGACCATGTCGCAGCAAAATGTTTATAAGTGGTACAAAGACTTCAAAGAGGGGCGAGAACGTGTTGATGATTTGGAGCGCTCCGGACGACCATCGACGTCAACAGATGACCAACACGTCAATAAAGTGAAGGAGTTAGTACTCAAAAATTGTCGGTTGACTGTTAAAGACCTTACTGATATGATCGGAATATCAAAAGGATCTGTGAAAACCATTTTGAAAGACCATTTGGGACTACGAAAAGTCAAATCTTGGTTGGTACCGAAAACTCTCAATTTTTTGCAAAAAAGTCGTCGCGTTGATGTGTGTGAAACAATGCTTTCTATCAGGACAAGCTCAAATGCATCATTACGGGAGATGAGACTTGGATTTATGCTTACGACCCTGAAACAACCGACCAATCAAGCGAATATCGTGCTAAAGGCGAGGCCAGACCGAAAAGAGCACGTCAAAGTCGTTCAAAATAAAGGTCATGATGACAGTTTTTTTCGATTTTCGTGGTGTGGTGCACTATGAATTCCTTCCACCTGGCCAAACTGTTAATAAGGAATACTATTTGAGCGTTATGCGTCGTTTACGTGAAGCAATTCGTCTAAAAAGACCAAAATTGTGGGCCAACAACTCTTGGTTTTTGCATCACGATAATGCACCGTCTCACACTGCACTCGCTCTTCGTGACCATTTCGCCAAAAATTCCACGCATATCGTTCCGCAACCACCGTATTCGCCTGATTTGGCTCCGTCTGACTTCTGGCTATTCCCAAAACTCAAGAGACCACTCCGGGGAACGCGTTTCGAGTCCATTGAGGAGATAAAAGCTGAATCGAAGAAGGTGCTGATGGCTATACCGGAAATGGCCTATTTGGCATGTTTCGGGGATTGGAAAAATCGTTGGCATAAGTGTATTTCATCGAGAGGGGATTATTAGAAAAGGGATGAAATTGATTTACAAAAATAAAAAAAGATTTTTCATTTTACAACCAAATTCACCGTACTTTTTGCCCACAGTAGTATATTGGAATAATGCATTGCAATATAACCGTATAATTAAACTCATATAATCTGCCCCTTTGACATGTATGTATACTCCCGAGAACACTGGTGACACATCTTCCTTGGGCAGCTACACTTCCTCAAAGGCTGGATGGGAGTTTAAGGCTCATCTTTGTTAGTGCATTTGTACAGGGCCCGACACTCGAAGTGTAACCCATTATAAAATTTAGTTTGAAAAATTATTTTTATTCAACTCAAAAAAAAATATGTGTGAAAATAATACAAAATCAAGAATCAATATACTTTTGCTCGAAAATGGCTCAAAGAGAATAAACCATTGTGTGGAAGTTGTGAAGCTCTGAACGTTGTTTTGTATTCCTTCGTGGTTCACTCGAGCTTTGTGAGACGGTGCCGACTCCTGTTGAAACGTCCATGGTCTGCCACCGATATGCTTGTCTGCCCGCGGCTTCATTACAACCTCCAGAATACTTTCCCGATAATAAAGGGAGTTACATTTCAAGAGCCGATGTTAAATGTAAACCACACCTAAACGTCAAGTTTTTTCTGCATTTCATTTGACATTTTTCATTTTCAGTCTAACTCGATTTGAACCATAGAAAGATACACAATCGAGCAACGCGTTAAAGTTATTCAAGCTAATTATGAAAACGGGCGTTCAAATCAAAATGCATATCGCACACTTCATGATTTTTTCGGTCAATTTAATCTGTAAGTCTGTAGGAAATGTGAAAACACCAGTGCATGCTCGTACAGCTCGTACTGCAGAAAATTTTTCTGCTGTTTGCGATAGTGTGGTTAAAGAGCCGCCCACCTCAGCTCGTCGTCGACAATTGCACCTCTCACGGTCGTCGTTGGTGAACAGTATGCATAAGGACTTGCATTTACATGCTTATAAGGTGCAATTGACTCAAGAACTAAAGCCTCTTGACCATTTCAAGGAAATGGCAACGGTGAATGACTAATTTTCGAAGAAAATCATCTTCAGTGATGAGGCACATTTTCACCTCAGTAGATTCGTCAATAAGCAGAGTTGCCGCATTTGGGCGAATGATAATCCAAGAGTGTTTGCCGAAAAACCAATGCACCCACTAAGAGGGACTGTTTGGTGCGGTTTATGGGCCGGCGGCATTATTGGGCCGTATTTTTTCCAAATTGAGGCCGGTCAGGCAGTTACTATGAATAGTGTTCGTTATCGTGAGATGATAACGAACTTTTTATGCCCGAATTGGAAGATATGGATGTGGACGATATGTGGTTTCAACAGGACGGTGCCACTTGTCACACAGCTAACGAAACAATGGCTCTTTTGCGCGAAATTTGATGGCCGAATAATTTCACGTCGCGGCGATGTCAATTGGCCGCCAAGATCATGTGATTTGATACCGTTGGACTTCTTTCTTTGGGGTTATTTGAAAGAAAAGGTGTACGTCGATAAGCCAGCAACAATTCAAGAGCTAAAAGATGAGATAATTCGGCCCATTAACGACATAGAACATCAATTATGCCTCAGCGTCATCGAAAATTTGGACCATCGGATGGAGGTGTGCCGTCGAGGCCGCGGCGGCCATTTGACCAATGTTTTGTTCCATACGCAAATGAGAATAATTAAAAAAAAATGTGTATCATATTCAAAATCAACACCGGCCCTTGAAACTTAAGCACCCTTTATTTCGCATTTACCTTGACGCCAGGCTCGATGAAAATTTTTGGAGAGCCCACATCTGCGGTTACAGTGGCCCAAACCATTACCTTTTGCGGGTGCTGCCACCTGGTGGCCAATCGATGACTCAAATTCTCGTATGAACGGTCGGTCAAATAAACCTTACGTTTTGACAGTTTACGAAATGCTCAATTTGAAAAATGTTCTCTTCAGGAGACACAATGTTCGGAAATTGACCGCTTTCGGCCAAGCGAAGCAACTCCTTCGCTCTCTCAAGTCTGACTTGTTCCTGCTTTGGTGTGAGATCATGCACTTTTTGGATCTTGTAAGGCTTGGCCTTGAGATAATTTTTCAGTATGCGGCGGACGCTATGGGGAGCTATTTTTAGTTCTTTAGCCATTTGATTGACACTTCGTCGGGATCTCCGCTCAAGTCGCTTCTTCACTTTGTGATCCATTTCACGTGACGTGGTAGTCTTTTGATGATCATCTCCACGACGTTTTGCGTTGCTACCGGTATCACTGTAGGGGGTAATGGTGCGATAAACAAAAACTTTATTTACTTTAAGGTGCTCGAGCTCACGAGCAATCGCTGGTTAGGATTTTCCAACCAAATATAATACATTCCCACTATTACGTTTGAAATCCATTACTGATTTCCTTTTTTCACGTTTACTCTCGGCAAAATGCTTCCTCCCACTTTTAATTGATGCCCGTGCATCAGCTGCGCGATCGGTCTGAAGATGGTTCGGTGCTTAAGCGAAGGTTTCGGTTTTCTCTCGTTGCAATATCGTACGAGAACGAACCAATCTTGCACAAATAACGGGAGTACTATATCTTGTGGGCACGAAGTTGACTCAGTATGTAAGTTGTCACCAGTCCAGTGCCAATATTTAAGTTGGCTTGGGGCCGCCTGTGTTTATCAAAGGAAGTTTTGTCCATGAAGGATCCATGAAGTACTTTTTTTGCTAACTGATTTTGTGGTAAATGGATGTTAGCTATTGCTGAATTCCCAGGCAATATGTCACTTTTTGCATAACTGCTGATACGAATTGGACACCGTCATCAGTCGACGAGGTATGCCGTAACTTAGTGTCTACCAGTGTCTTTGCGCAGGGTTTGAAAGTAGCTTCCCTTTATGGAAAATTTTCCATCTAGCGCGATGCGATATCTTCGGCTATCAAAATCTATCGGAAGCCATCTTCTGTTTGTTGCAGTAATCCAAGAAATTTAGCTGGTACCACCTCCAACCATTTGGTGCTATTTGTCGTTTGCAGGTTCTTATGCTTAGCGATTTCTGAGCGCATTCCTGGTCAATAGTATCAATTAGCAATACTTCTTCAGGATCAGTTTCCGTTCTTGGGTAGGAATTACAAACTGTGCGTCTTCTGGGTCGCTCATAATAACATTAGAGTATTCCATCATTTAGAATATATCTTCTGTCTAGTCCGAATACAACAAGAATTTTAATAAAACAAAATAAAATAAAATTGAATTGAAAAAATTTAGTTTACTTTTATATTATTATTACATATCTACTTAATAAAATAATAATAATATATATGCTTTTGAAATAATTAAAATTAAATAAATAAATAAACGTGTAAATATGTAGGTAATAACGACACATGTAGAAAAATTATACTTAAGCTGAACTATTCTACTAATTCTAATTTTAGGCAGTAGAATAATAATATAAAATATTAAAGAAAACCCTTGGAGTTGTTGGGGCAATTATAATTTTCTAAGTTTGCTACCAGGAAATATTCGATAAATTTCGCACCTCCCAAATCTAAGAATTTAATTTCACCACAAGCTTTCGGCGGATTTTCATGGCGCCCTAGCAGAAACTAAATGCGAAAATTGTTTGTGAATAAATGCAGAGGTGAACGAAAGACCACAATTTAAGTGATTGCAGGGTCTACATTTACAATTAATAAAACAAAATTATATTAATTACAAACAAAGAATATTTGCTTGGATATAGTCGGTAATAAGCGAACCCATGAAACGAAATATGTATGTATATAAAATAAAACAATGATTACAAAAAAAAATTGCGAAACCTATAGCAAAACCAAAATAATTTAAATTAACGAAAAAAAACAAAGCGGAGAAAAATTAATAGAGCTTTAAGACAAGCTATTTAGTGTAACCACCGTTGGTGCTGTACCTCCCGGCTGGACTCACCATTTGTTTAATTGCTATCAACGCTGAAAAGTGGTCCCGTTTTTGGACATCGTGGGAATGACCTGCAAAAGGGTAGTAGCATAGAAAAGGGAAGTCAAGGTTGGAAACAAACCGGTCTATAACATCAAGGTATTGAGTGTGGAAAACTGAAGTGCGTGGCCTTCTGATTGACGCAGTTATTAAAGTTGCTAATAATGATCTCATAAAGGCTTCAATTATTGGCATCTTTTGTACCCACTTCACAATGCATACACATAACCCACCCATATACGTATGTATTATATTAAGGGTTTTCCGATAACAGGTGTTATTTATCGCTATCGAGAGGTGATTAACGATTTTTTTATGGCAGGAATTCGATGCTATTGATCTGGATAACGTTTATTTTCAACAAGACGGCGCTACGTGCCACACAAGCAACGAAACCATTGATCTTTTACCGGGAAAAGTTTCCGGACCGTGTTACCTCTCGAAGAGGTTATCACAATTGGCCACCGAGATCTTGCGATTTAACACCTTGTGACTTTTTTCTTTGGGGCCACGTGAAAAGAAGGTCTACGCCAGAGTCAATTCAAGACCTCAAAGATGAAATTCGTTAGGCTATCGAGAACAATAGGACTTTGCAATTTGGTTATGGAAATTTTCATGAAAGTGATATTGTCCTGTTGTCAATCAATTTGAGTTTTCGTTGTTTTATTTCCGTTTAAAATCCGATACCTCTAAATTCATCTCCCTTTATTTGATGACAAACGCGTTTGGATTTTGAACTGAAATAAAACAACGCAAATTGAAATTGATTGGGCAGTCTTTATTATATTTGTGTAGAACCATTCATGACGTTTAATTTTTAAAGATAGTCCCTTTCATATATTGACCGCAATCGTGCCGTAATTCGGCCATCCGTAAACAATGTTGAATGACTCGTGGGAGGGATTCGGTCGGTGAATAACTTTTGTAATGGCTTCCAATGCCTTAATCGAAGCTGGTTAATCTACAAAGCATTTAGACTTTACATACAAAAAGCATTTAGACTTTACATAAATAAATAAAAGTCCAAAGGTGTGATATTACACGATGTGGCCAACCTACAGGTCTTAGACGAAACGACGACGCTGTAAATCCATTGTTGCATGGGCTGTATGGGAAATAGCGCCTTATTGTTGGAACCAAATGTTGTGGAAACTACGGGCTTCAATTGCCGTAATCAAAAAGTCGTTTATAATTGCGCGTTAGCGTTCACCATTCACTGTTACATTGTCGCCAATGGATGTAGTGGTTGTTCTTGAATGGCTGCGGATTGCTCTTTAGTCCAAATACGACAATTTTGCTAATTGATGTATCCATTAAGCCAAAAGCGGGTTTCATCGCCATTTAATATAAGTTGGCACGATGAACACTTTTTAGAGAGCGTCGAATTGTACGATTTGTAAACGTTGTTGTGGCGTAAGTTTTTCCATGATCTATCAAAGAAACCCTATTGGAAAAAGTACCTCCAGTCTGATCATCCCTTAGTTTTGCGAGTACAATGTATTTTTGATTTTTTCGTAATTTGTATAAAAAATCAAACAAGAATTGCGTATCGTTAGTTCAGCCGAAACATTTTCACTTTTTGAATTATCGGAAATCCAAAGGCTTTCTATGGTCGATGCATAGTCTGCAGCATACTATATAACTCACTTTTATCGCTAGGTGACGAGAAGCTCATTTCAGGTACGATGTTGATTAACATAGTCATGTCGAATGTTGATCTCACGACTTGGTAAAAGTGTGGGGAACAACTTGACTACGATAAGCTGCCGCTTTGGGCTGAAAGTAAAGCTATGCTCAATAAGCGATACCAGCATCTTTTGTAATTAACATGTAGGTTATCTGCGTTTCTTTTGATAAGCGGCCGTTGTGTAACACTCTATAGTTAAAGTTTTGGTAATGGGCATTTATCAAATCAATAAGCTTTGGCGGGATTTTACAATCGGCAAGTGCTTTCCAGATGTAGTTGCGTTGGATGCTGTCGAAGGCCGTATGGAAATCAACAAAAGGCAATTGTAGCGGATTTTTCCACTTGTTTATTTGCTCAATTATAATCCGCAGAGTATTGATTTGGTCAATCGGCTCTAAGGTCCGCTGCTTGCCGATGGTTGTATCTAATGTTTGATTGATGCGGTAGAGGATTATTATTGATAAAAGCTTTTTTTCTCTTATATAAAATTAATACTTAAGTAAGATATATGTACATACATGTACGTATAAGATAGTCGTGAAGTTGAAAATTTACTTTGAAACAGGATTGCTCCTTTTTTTTGCTGTAGTGTATCCATGTTTACATACATATATTGTACATTTTTCTGTGCGCCCAGCCCAGAACTTGCTTGGCAGTATCGTACAGTGTCTTCTCCGCGGGGACAAATAAAAAAAATTGATAATCCATATTTGGATAGTTGCAATGATTGAGAGAAAAACATTTTAACCCTCATTTTAAACTTAATTTAATCTGCAGTGATTTCACAACCCAAGCCTTCCGATACTGGGGCACGACTCTTGGTCTCTGAAAAAGAGGAGATTGCGATAGCAACCGCGGTTTCCTCCAAGATTCGGGTTGATTGCCAATTGTGTAGGCTCCACCAGTAATAATCTTCTCGTTGTCCATAACCCGATGACGGACGATAATTCGAGACTCCTCCCTGATTCGCGGATTGCACCCTGATACTACACCAACTTTGATTCATTACCGGAGTGTTGGAACCTAACACATCTGGGAAGGCCAGTCGTGTGATGTTAGTGCTTCTATATCCACCACCTAGGATGCGCCTCGGACTAATTTACATAACTAAAGTTGAGTTTGTTTAAAAAATTCGAAATAATTTAACATTTTGAATTTAACGAAAAAATAAATAAATTGTCAAAAAATATCGTACTTCCCTCAAGCTTGCAGGAATAAATTTTGTTTCTGTATGAACACTCGGAATCATCATTTTCATTTACACTGATTCCAGTAGACGAAAAATCTCCAGAATTTAACAAGCCTGCTAATATATGCTTTGTAGACATTACAAAAACATTTAATCAAGCCAGACTGGATGCTTCTTAAACAGAGAATGTTATAGTCACTATAAAAGAAATCAGCATGGAGAACGCGACATATATTAGAGTTCATGGCAACCTGACAGATCTCTTTCCAATCACATCTGGAATTCGGCAAGGCGAACATTAAGGAAGATTTAATGTTATAATAATAATGTCACCGTATTATAACGGCGGCCGCCGTAGCCAAATGGTTTGGTGCGTGAATACCATTTTGAATTCGGAGGAAACTTGGGTTCGAATCTCCGTGAAACACCAAAATGAAGAAACAGTTTTTTCTAATAGCGGTCGTCCTGCAGCAGGCAATGGCAAAGCTCCTTAAATTTAAAACTGTAGGTCCCTCCATTTGTGAAACAGCGGCAAGACGCACACCACAAATAGGAGGAGGAGCTCGGCCAATCAAACAAATAAGAGTGTAAGCTCCAGTTATACATATATACAAAGTATGTTAAAAAAATAAGGTGAAGGTTTAAAATTTAGAGGGCTACATACATTTGACTTTCGATTACACCGCGCTACAGTGAATCAGAACTTTTGAAGTGACATGATGAGCACTGTAGATCTAGCCGAGAACGACGCGGAATCGTGTTCGTTAAGAACCCGATTTTGGGTGTTTTCCGACACTTAAAAATTCGTAGCTCGTCTGCATTTTATCCGATTTCCAATCTTGAAACAGTTTTGTTGAGGTAAATGTTAGATCTTCTGACGTATGTCTTCTACAATATTTTTCACGCTAAGCAAAAATAACCTCTGATTTTTCAACACAAAACTTAAATTGTAGTCAATGTTTCCAATATTTGCGAGTTTAACGAGATGTTGTCGATAATATCGAAATGTTTTTTTTATTTATTAGTAGATACTCTCATAGCTGTGTCTATTCCGAATGTAAAAAGTATTTAATTTCAAAAATCGATCAAAATGTGTCCAAGTAATGGATTTTTTTGTAAAACAAAAAAATCACTTAACTGAATGTTTTGTTCACTACTTTCATATTTGCAAATTTAATGCGGTTCTCCGTTATTCTTCTCGAAATACGTGTATAATTAAGTATATTTACTCATGCCTCTCTCCATTCCGAGTCTAGCAAGCAATATTTCATCAAAGATGATAAGAAATTTTCCAAGTGAAAAACGTTTTTGTAGAAATAAAATAAAAACAGAACATTCTCGAGTTGAACAGAGACCGTAAAAGAATATTGTAGGTGTAACGTTAAAAAAAAAAAAATTATGCAAAAAGTAACGCAATTTGCTGACTTCCTTCTGCAATTTTCTGACATCCCCGGACGTAGTATTACCTAACTAAACCTCACCTAACCTAACGTTATCGAAATCAATCCAACAGTACACAATGTGAGACAATCGAACCAATTGTGCTGCTTTCCTGCATTGGAAAAGGAAGTCAGTTTGATTAATTTGCAATGCCAACCTACCCAAACTCGACGTAACCTTGAATCCTAATCTCACTTCACTAAATAGAACCCTACGTAGCACAATTGAACCGACGTTAACATAGTTAGCACTCTTTTCGTTTCTAAAAGTTGCGACACAAAGAAATGAATCTTATCCATGCTCTTTTTTCAACTTCATTCAATTTCAGCACAAAAGTTTCATCAACCATCAGTTTTCGTATATGTGGCCCTACAAATACATATGAAATATTTCAAATTTTCAAATCGTTTTCAAATGTGAGTCACTTTAAGAAAAACGAGTTTTTCTAGCCTTCTTTTATTTTAGCGTCACAAAGTCCAGAAAATACTGATTTTGTTTCATATCTCCATTTCTTAATTGTAGTAGTGCACATTGAACAATCATATATTCAGGTTCAAACCACTGACTTTCAATGTATGTGCGTTCAAAAAGAACGTTATATCCTTTATCCACGGCCTTACTTTTTGCGAATTCCAAACGATGCTTTTTGTCAACAAACATTCCGTATATTCAACAAAAATGATTACGCTTATCACACATTCTGAGTTATGTTTACTTTATACACTTACACAATGAGCAGTAAAGCACTATCGGTCATGCGGTATTCTCTCGCAGTCTCAGTTCAGCTGGATTTTTAAAAATGTGGAAAAAAAACTTAAAACAAAGTATTGTAACTTTTACAGTTTTCCATGTATGCAGATGAAAAACAAAAATATTCCGAGCACATTTTATTAGAGTTTAAAAATATGTACTTATATATATGTGGTCCCCGTTGGAGAATAGTGGCCAAAAAATTGCATCACATTAAAAAAATCGTGGAAAAATTGCACAAATCAGAGCTTGTTATTGAAAATTTTTTTTGAACGTCAATCCTTCAATCTTAGAATTGTATACATTCATAACGCATATGCACTTCCCTTCCCAGCACCATATTGAAATAAAAAATCGGTTGAAAAATGGGTTAGTTATGTATTTTTACTTCATCAAAAACACCATAAATCGGTTTTTTAACAATAAATAAAATATTTCAGGTGTTTTGAATTTTCTAAACACAGTTTTGTGTTGCACTGGTCTTGACCTAAAACGTGGTCTATATCACGTGAAGAGTTCTTTCGATTTTTTTTTTATTTTGTAGCACCGTATAGAGAAGTTTCACGGGCTACGAACAGTGTGAATTTTCAAAAATGAAGTGAACCTGCGAAGATTTTTTCACTTCGCCCAACTCGACAGCGGGGAACTTCTTAACAGAGCTGATTACAGTGGATTCTGTGAGAGTATCATACATTGGCTCTGCACAGTTTTTGGCTTTTGTATGAAATCAAATTGCCGACAGCATTTGACAAGGCATTTGAATATCCATTTATTTGTTCCTTTGGCAAACGAAATTTTTTTCAATTTACATTTTATTAGAGGATGTATGCATTTTCTACATAGTATAAAACTTTGAAAGTCAAAATAAATAAAAGAAGAGATCAAAGAAACGTATTTGCATATATGGGACAACAAAGTTCAATTGCTTCTTTATTAAACTAGTGTTGCACGCATATGTATGTTTACACTGAAGCAACCATGACTTACCTTACAAGCATTGCGTTATCATATTTTATGCATTAATTAGGGAGTAAATATCCTAATGATCGAAATGAACAATATAAAATAGTCGCGGCGGCGCTGAACAGTTTCAACTATAGTACAGTACAACAAAAACTCATCATCAAAACTCTCATTGAAAAATTCGAGCTCATACTTAGCTCTAAGAGCAACGTACTTTCGTTCATAAAACGAGCCGCCCATAAGTCAGTTTTCTCGACCATTCGAAAAAAGTCAATATTGCAATATTTCGCGTAGAATTATTTGCCACTATTTGGTAAATCTTGAATTTAATAAAACACAAACGGTCAATTATTGTTCAATTTTTATTTTATCTCCTTCAAAGTAATCACGATTGGAGGCGATACACATATGCCAACGTTTTTTTCAATCATCATAGCATTTCTGGAAGGCCGATTTCGGTATGGACTTCAGTTCCTTCTTCGAATTCTCTTTTATGACTTCAATTGTCTCAAAATGTTTTCCACGGAGCGGCAACTTGAGCTTGGGAAACAGGAAAAAGTCACATGGAGCCATATCAGGCGAATACGGTGCTTGCGGAACGATATTAACATTATTTTTGTTCAAATAATCGCGAACAAGACGTGATGTGTGAGCTGGTGCATTATCGTGATGCAAGAACCATGACTTGTTGTCCCACAATTCCTTCCTTTTAAGACGAATGCTCTCGCGTAAACGCTTTAAAACGTCTAAATAATATTCAGCGTTAACCTATCGGCCTTGCGGAAGGAACTCCGAGTGCACCACACCTTCGTAATCGAAAAAAACAGTCAGCATAACCTTAATTTTTGAGCGACTTTGGCGTGGTTTTTTGGGCCCTCTGTACGGCCCTCTTTGAACGATTTGTACCACTGGAAAACACGTGCACGCGATAGAACAAAGTCCCCATAGGTTGTCTGCAACATTTTTAAGGCGTCTGAAGCCGAAATTTTGTTGGAAAAACAAAATTTCAAACAAATTCTTTGTTCAACTTGAATTTCCATCGTTAAATTCGAAAAACACACTCGAGCTTGACTTGTTTACAGTAGCACAGAAAACAAACTATGTGACATATCACGCTGAAATTTGCCATGTAAGCTTATAACAGTCCTACCATCCAACAAAAATTTATTTTTGCCATATGTCATCCGCGGACCGTTTTATTGATAAAGTCTCGTTCATATTTGAGCAGAAGGTACATATATTTGCACCCATATATGTATGTATGCATGTAAATATGTCTGAGAGAACGTTAATACAGAAAACGTAAATATGTGGAGAAGGCTCAGGAACGAATGGGCAGGTTAACCCATTAAATCCCAACCTTATATAAAACAATTTTTTTTTAAATGCGTTTATAAAACGTTTATTGAAATAGTGTAATTAAGCTCCTTAAAAAAAAAAACACGAAAAAAAATCAAAGAAATGCATTTTTTGGGCTGTACCCAATCGAGTACAATGGGATAATATGTATATACATTGCCTGTATATGAAAATATGGAGTATTAAATAAAAAGACACTTTCAAAGACTTCCTTGGTTATTACTTCGGTTAACAGTATGGAAGTTTTTGAAACATTCTCTCTCTACGCAAAGGGCTACATTGCATAACTCGCAAATCCATCGAATTCTTTGGTGACACTCCCTGCACCTCAGCTGATTCGATATCCTTTTGGGAAAATGGTTATATGAGGAACCAGCTATTGATGCCGTTGTCGATTGTTTTGAAGATATGTCCCGGATATTATAATTGCGTAAATAAAATCGCACAATTTCACGTTGGTATTGCAACAAGTCGCATTGACTCTTACTTGCCATTTTATAAAGCTTCCATGCGTTTATTACGCACGGGCTTATCATTGTGGTGAAAAGAGGTCACCACCATTTCTTTCCTCTAAACTTTATATTGTAAGTATTCAAAGCTTGGTCGTGGAGGTCAACTCCTCCCATTCCTGAGTTGTATTCCGCTATCAACTTCGGCTGATGGGCATTCACCTTGCGCCTCTCTTGTCTTGACCATCGTTTGACGGTATGTAAAGGTTCAATTCTATCAAAGTTTGTTCCCACTGTCACAACGCTATTGTCATTCCACGACACAAAAAGTATTCCTGAGTCAGAAAACCTACAAAATTTGTTACAAAACAACTATTCAAATAAATCATTATGATAAACTTACAAAAAAAACAAACGGGGAGACCGTTGCTTCTTTTGTAGTTCTTTGTTCGTTTTCAGAGGACATTTTTTGGTCCGCCGTTCACGAACAGTCCCAGTAGCCTTAAATCCTTGTTCTTTCAAAATTCTAAGAAGGTCATATGACGTAAAGAAGAATCGAAAAATACGATTCCAAGGTTGGAATATCATCACGCAATATATTATCCTCTTCAATGTCCTCAAGTCGAAGTGACTACGGTCGCTTGATTCAATATAGTCGGTGGCCGCAGGAAGGTTATGAAACCTCTTTCCGTAAAATTTTTTTAAATTCATTAAAAAATCTACATGAAATATGCACACAAAATATATATGAATGTTCCCACTGTACCCATGCGAGTACACTAGAATTTAAACCTACCGAAATGCACTTTTCCACAACTTTTTTCGTTTTTTTGGTATAAAGTATACAAATTATATGTATTATGAATATTACAACACTGAACTTTTTCCGTGATAACTTAGATTTTGTCAAACAGAGAGCTTATTGCAAACTAAACCATGAAAAGAAGAAAAATAGCAAAGGTGCACGCAAAGGCAAGTGAATAACGGATAACGGGACTCAAAAAAAAGAAGGAGAAACATGTGTATTCCTTTTCGACATTGCTCTGTATTATAAAGTGGCGAGTACATTTAAAAATTTGTAAGCGTTGGCTTTTGACGTCGTTTCGAAAAAGATGCTTTTTCTGTACTCAAGCGAGTACAATGGGATCGAATGGGTTAAATGTCAAATGCTAACAAAGCGCGGCTAAGAAATGTTTATAATTTCACCACGGCCTTGGAAAAGTTAACATTAGAGATTTAACATAGCGGGGCGTAGTCAACAGAATTTAATATATTGTACATATGTAGCGTTTGCATTGAAATGTAAAATGCCATGAATTGGTGTTAGGAAAAGTAAAATAACAGCAGAATAAATTAATACTAAGTATATGCATGCATGCCGCCTATAGAGCCACGCCGCGATCGGGCGCAACGCGAGCCATGTGGGATCGCTACAGAGAGCTGAAAAAGGAAGAGAGACGTATTATCCGACAGAAGAAACGAGAGGCGGAAATACGTGAGTGCGAGGAGCTTGAGATGCTGGCCAATAGGAATAACGCCCGAAAATTCTACCAGAAAGTTCGGCGGCTTACAGAAGGTTTTAAGACCGGGGCGTTTTCCTGTAAGAACAAAGACGGCGATCTGGTGACTGACGTACAGAGCAATCTTAAATTATGGAGGGAACACTTCTCGAACCTGTTAAAGGTGACAGCTGCGCATGTCATAGAGAATGAGAAGATCCCGATACCCCAATCGTTGACGACGGAATTGTCGTTCCGTTACCCGACCATGACAAGGTGAGAATAGTGATAACGCGGCTAAAGAACAACAAAGCCGCGGGCGCCGACGGACTGCCGGCTGAGCTATTCAAGCATGGCGGCGAGGAGCTGGTAAGGTGCATGCATCAGCTCCTATGCAAAATATGGTCGGATGAAAGAATGCCTGCCGATTGGAATTTAAGTGTGCTCTGCCCAATCCATAAGAAGGGCGATCCTGCAATTTGTGCCAATTACCGCGGGATTAGTCTTCTAAATATTGCCTATAAGGTTCTAGCGAGCGTATTGTGTGAAAGGCTGAAGCCCACCGTCAACCAACTGATTGGACCTTATCAGTGTGGCTTCAGACCTGGAAAGTCTACCATCGACCAAATATTCACAATACGCCAAATCTTGGAAAAGACCCATGAAAGCAGAATCGACACACACCATCTTTTCGTCGACTTCAAAGCTGCATTCGACAGTACGGAAAGGAGTTACCTGTATGCCGCTATGTCTGAATTTGGTATCCCCGCAAAACTAATATGGCTATGTAAGATGACGTTGCTCAACACCCGCAGCGCTCCTCAGAATTGGGAAGGACCTCTCCGAGCCGTTTGATACCAAACGAGGTTTCAGACAGAGTGACTCGCTGTCGTGTGACTTCTTTAACCTGATGTTGGAGAAGTTCGAGCGAGCCGCAGAACTCAATCGCTCAGGCACAATTTTTTATAGGAGCTTACAATTGGCGTTTACCAATGATATTGACATCATCCATCCATTTTATGTGAGCAGAAAAAAATCTTGACCTGCCTCATAACACAGCTTATATGCATATCTATGTACATATAAAAATTAAAGAGCAAATAGACAAACATATTCCTAACATATGCATACAACTCATTTAAACCTTATGCGTTTACATATACATATGTATGTATGTACATATGAATACATATGTTGGGACAATGTACATATGTACGTAGATGTTTCTATCCTGAGCAAAACTATGCATATTCGTATATACATATGTGTATGTACATGTAACCGCACACACTCACTTTATGCCTCTACATGCGTATGTTTCCAAAACTAGAATTTTAAGCCTAGTGACTACAACAACAAAATGCATACATAGATGCACCTGTAGCGGCCATGGTTGTTTACACGCTACGGCGCTGAACAGTTTGAAATATTAAAAAGCACAACAAAAACAAATTCATTGATAAGTTCGAGCTTATATTTCTACAAACAAAGTATTTTTGCATTAATAAAATGAGCCGCTCGAATGCCAATTTTCTCGACCATTCGAAAATAGTCAATATTGGAATATTTCGCGTAGAATTATTTGCCAATATTTGGTAAACCTTTTGTGCACGTTTATCAATTGAAGAACTATATACGTAAAGTAATATACTAATTAACTATTTATCTACTATCAGAGAACGTAAAATAATTGTTTCGAAATTTTCTCCTAGTATTGAAATGTCCGATACAGAACGTTCTTATAAGGTATTTGTGTTGTTTTCTGCAACATACTGTATGCTCATGCGCGCACTTAACGCACAGCAGCTGCGGTTGTCGAGCATTTACAATAGAAGACACGTTTACATTCATATATACGGAGCTGCGGCTATTCGACATACCAAATATTTTCAAATAATTCTACGCGAAATATTCCAATATTGACTATTTTCGAATGGTCGAGAAAATTGGCATATGGGTGGCTCGTTTACGAATGAAAGTAATTTGCTCTTAGAACTATGAGCTCGAATTTATCAATGAAGTTTTGTTGTACTGTACAATAGTTGGAACTGCTCAGCGCCCCCGCGACTATTTCAGATTGTTCAGCACCATGGCAACTAGAATGATGGCCGCTACGGCTGCGCCTATTAATGCATTTTGGTCGTTGTAGTCGCTAGGCATAGAATTTTAGCTTTGAACGACATACGCATTTATAGAAATAAAGTGAGTATCCTGTGTGTATGGTTGTATGTATGATACATGCATATGTGTATATTTTTTCTTTATTTATTTATTTATTTATTTAAAACTAAATTAATTGTAAATAATTATTGTATTTAATAGCTGAAGCACTGTCAACTGTGGCCTTCGGCTTTACATTAAACTATTTATGTAGGTATATACATATCATAGGTACATATATATCATAGCATGTACAAATGTGAATTTTGTAGGCAAAATATTATAAACTATAAAGGAGAACTTAGCAGAGAAATAGTTATTAGATAAATATTTTACTAGCTAGCATGAATTTCCAAGTGATCTGTTTTGCAAAGAAAATCCGAAGGTTTATGGTTTTGATAAATGTTGGTTCTGATTTGACTTAAACCGATGCATGAATCCAAAAGGTGCTATGTTGTAAGGTCGATAGACCCACAAATTGGGCAGGCTGGCCTATCTCTACTGCTTAGGAGATGACAATGGGTGGGCACTGTAACGGCGCTTTAGCACCAGCCATAGCCGCCTGATCTGCAACTCGTTTCCTGGGATACCTACATGTCCTGGTACCCGTATAATTTTTATTGATTTTCTGTGTTGATAGAGAATGTTATGAGTTTGTGAGATTATATATAGGGTGGGCCATGTAAAATTTGCGTTTTGAATTGGCTATAAAAAAACCTAATCAATATTTTTTCAAACTTTTTTTTTATTTTGAAGATTGAACATTGTCATTTGAAAAATAATATCGTTCAAATGACTGCCATGACTGGCTTTACAGTAGGCCATTCGATCAACCCAATTTTTAAGCACATTTTCGATGGTTTGGGCTCCAATTTCATGAATGGCAACTTCGATTTCGTGTTTTAAAGCATCAATCGTCTCTAGATGGTTCGCATAGCATTTGTCCTTAACGGCTCCCCACAAATGGTCCAACGGGCTTAAATCACAGCTCCGAAGCGGCCAATTGATATCGGAATTCAAAAACGGTAGCAAAAATTTCGAGTGTAACTTTGGCAGTGTGACAAGTTGCACCGTCCTGTTGAAACCAAATGTCGTCCATGTCATCGTCTTCAATTTTTGGAAACAAAAACTCGTTGAGCATGTCACGGTAACGCTCGCCATTTACTGTAACCGCGGAAGAAGAAGAAGACTCACCACTTTGGAAATATGTTTTCAATATTTCCCAATTTTGTTCTAGCGTATGGCGTCCCATTTCGTAAATGTCAAACCTTTACGTACATTATGAACACATTTGACATGTAATTTGTGTTACCATTCTCAAAAAAATAGGTGGTTCAAAAAGCAAACGCTATATGATATGTTGGAACTATTACAAAGTGCTTCGATCGTAGATTTACTATCATTACATAAAAAAGTTTATTTGCTCTTTGGAGGCAAATAACACTGCTTCGAGCAAAGCAGTTGATTCGGCCGTAAAAACTGAACAATATTTAGGCAGAGCTAGTTAAAGACTTGGTTGATAGTTAAAGACTTGCGTGGAAAAATATAAAAATTTACTTTTATGAATTTGATTTTAGCGTAGTTCTTAACACTATGTTAATACTGGACTGACTGCCAACACATTGACAGTCGTATTTTTACTTATACCTCATCTTACTGTTTTAGGTACACGACTTGTATTTATATTACATAGTTTCTTTGTTTGCTGTTTAGAAAAAACATGTTCATCTCCTGTTTTTCTTACAATATGTTGATCTCTTATTATTCTTAAAATACATATGTTTATCATATGTTTATCTTTTGTTATTCTTAAAATAAATATGTTTATCTCTTGTTATTCTTAACATATGTTTAGCTTTTGGTATTCTTAAAATACATATGTTTGGATTTGTTCAGCCATGCATGATTATACTTAGAATTTACTTAACTATTTTTATTTATTATTTGTGAATGAAATCATGCCTTAACTCTCCCCTTCCTAAATTAAATCGTCCGGATTTATACCGAATTAATGTTTGTTCCTTGTTCTTGCCTAAATAATTTTTACAGTTATTCACTCTAGTGTAAATATTGCTGCAAAGGGCAATTTCCTTATCGGTGAAAAAAATTTCACATGCTTAGTTCTAAGTGGTAAATTTAAATATTTTACAATGCTCATTTTTGATAGGATATTTGTAAATAGCAATGATAGAATTCTTAGTTCTTATTAAATATTTGTTCGTATGATATGGTAATTTTTTGTCAATTAGTTACATATTATAAAAATATGAATTCGTCAAATAAATATGCATCGTCGGTTCTAGTTAGAATATATTTCCTGCTAGTTATGGTTATTATTTTGGAGTCTCGTTCTGCTTGAATTGCGATTATGCTGACCATGGTTAGTAATATCAGGTAATTCATTGTCGTCTCCTGTAACTGTGTAATTTTTTACGTTGTCTTTGTGAATAACTTTTCCCTCCTTAGTCAAAATCGTGTCCTCACGATCTTCCTGCACTACGTACTTCTTGTAACGAATGTCGCTTTTACTTCTGATGTTAGTCCTTAACACCAATATCTGGTCTCCTTGTTTGAAATTTCGGTGTCTAGTTCCCTGGTTTAGACGTTGTAATGTTTCCTCCGATGCGTATTTTAACTTTTTTACTATGTCTTCCTTGCTGTAAGTTATTAGGTTAAAATGTATATCCTTTAGTTTGTGGTATGGGTATGGGTTGTGTTGTTCAATTCCTTTACCGCTACAATAGCTCCTCGGTTCCTGATGTTGAATTCTTTATTTTGACGTGATAACGTCTTATAATTCGATTTAGCCGGCTGCACGCACGAAAAAATGTGTCGTTACCTTGCTCATTTGACGTTACCTTGCTCATTTTTCGTTACCTCGCTAATTTGTCGTTACCTTGCTCATTGCCGTTACCTTGAATGAATTGCAAGCGGAAGCGCGGAACGAACGACAAAGCAAACGAACGGCAACGTTCGACATCTTGCTCTCTCCTACTTAAGTGAGCGTATATATGTGTGTATATGCGCATATGTACATATATAAATTCACGTATTTGTATTTGCATATGCCTTCTTATTGATTATTATTAATTTGATTTACTTGAAGAATTTAAAATAAAACCAAGTTTGTTAATAATACCTGTTGTTTTAATGTTATTATTATTAATTTTTTTATTATATAATATATGAAGGAAAAAGTGTATGTTGTATACTAATATATGTATATAAACATGCAATTATACAATTTTGCGCAATTTTCGAAAAGAACAAATCTATATGTAAAGATGCATACAAGTCATATGGGCACATCAAATATACGAATCTATTCCGTACAGAAGCAAATGTAAGCTAATGTGCTTGAACTGCAAGCGAGAGCGCGGAACGAACGACAAAGAGCACAATCGGCCCCCGCGTTCGGCAACGTTCGACATCTGGCTCTGTCCTACTTGAGTGAGCATATATATGTATGTATATGCGCATTTGTATATAAACTCACATACTTGTATTTGCATATGCCTTCTTCCTGTGTGCATGGTAATGAACCATTTCTCTGTTGAGAATAGGACGATGATAGAAAAAGTAGGAAATGAAAGGGAGTGTTTCGAGTGTAAAGTGTCTTGAAAAAGGCAAATCAGTGATGGTGCCTCTTAGTGTTGTATCACAATGGACCTGCCGAAGGTCTAAGTGTGTCTTACGACAACCACCCTACCTACCTACCTACCTAGTGTTGTTGACTTATTAACGTCTGATGCACAATCGAAATTGAACATATCTTTCATGAATTTGATAAATGTTTCGTCATTTTTCACGTTTGTGTAAATTTAACTTGACCTATTCCATTGCAATTCCATTTACCTCCTCCTCTATATCCATACAAAATATCTATCAAACAAATAAAATTAAATTTTTGTTTTGAAAATTGCAACCATTCCATCAATATTTTCTTATGACGTTGTCACGTTAAACTATCGTCAGTAAACCGACTTTACAGACAACCTCTTTTTAATATTCTTGCCAATTCTGATATGGAATTGTGCGTTCATTCTACGTGACCGTTTGGCTTTGATCTATATATTGGTGTCTGCATTTTGTTAATATTGTATTTTATACACATTTGTTTTAACAATGGTGTATTCAGACAACTTTCGTTATCTGTCATGAGTCGATTACAGTTCGGAAAATTGGTGATAAGAATGTCTTCTACTCTTTTGTCCATTTCTGTTTTTGAGTCTAATTGTCTGATAGTTATGTATTTTAAGAATTTATCTACTGCTACTAAATATGTTTTGTGTTCATTAAAAAAAATATCTAGCTGTATGTATTCTGGTTGTGTTGGTACGTCTGATTCTTTTAATGGTATTTGCCGTAAAGACAAGCTGTGCACTTTTTGTTGTATGCCTTACATTGTTGTTCTGTGTTCGGCCAATAGTATTGTTCTAATACCATAGTTCTTGTACATTATTTTTGTATCCCCTGTGTGTCCGCCGTGTGTTTGTTTAACTAATTCTAACTTTCTATCTGGTTGTGTTATGTCTTCGAGTTTATTTGGTGTATATACGAATTTTATATCTGTGAACGGGTTTTTTATAATTTGTCCGTATCTAAATAAATCCTCAGCTGTTGTATGTATTGCTGCGATTTTTCTCGGCTGCAAAAACCTTTTTAATTCGGATATCAGATAATTTTCGTCAGTAAAAGTTATTTTGTGACGTATTTTACTTTGAAATATAATACGCGAACTTGTCTCATTCTGTTGTGTGTTTGGTATCAATTCTATTTGGATACCGTAGGCATTTAGCAGTTGGCGTACTGCCTTAATTATGTCGTTGTATGAACTATCAGATGAGTTTACAGTACCTATAGAAGATGTGTTAATTATTTGTCCTTACAAGGCGTCAGCTACAACATTCTGTGCACCTGGTTTATACACGACTTTTGCTCCATAATCTGCGATAATATTTTTCTATCTCTTTAGTTTAGGAATTCTTATCCGATATGGCGAAAGTAAGCGATTGATGGTCGGTATATATGGTTAAGTCGGCTATGCCGTAATATAATAGCGAGTAACTCTTTCTCGTTGGTACTATAATTTTGTTCTGTGGTACTGGGTGTGCGTGATAAAAAATAAATTGGATTTTTATCTTGAATCAATACAGCTCCAATGGCTATATTGGAAGCGTCTGTAGTGAGTTCAAAAGCTTTCTCATAATTTGGCTGGAATAATTCCACCTCCTCCTTTAAGCAGTTTTTCAGTTCATTTATGGCTTCTATGGCCGTTTGGACTAAACTAATTTTTTTTTTCTTACTTTTATTTTTTCCGATGTGACAATTATCTCCTTTAAGATGTAAAGTTAAGCGTTTAGCTAGAACTGCATAGCGTTTTACGAATTTTCTATAGTACCCAGTAAGTCCTAAGAATTCTCTAAGGTCTTTGAGGGTTTCTGGTATTGGGTAATTTTCTATCGTTTTTATTTTATTCGGATCAGTTGAAATTATATTGTGCTTTACAATATGACCTAAGTATTCTACCTCTTCCATGCAAAATTTTGACTTTTCATTGGACACTTTTAAAGAGGCATTATTTAATGCGTTAAAAATAGTTCGCATGTGTTTCATATACTCTTCATAGGATGAGGTTGGTTGCCTGAATGTTGTGTTTCCAGACATTGAGTCCATGGATAATAGTTGTATTTCTGCTGATACATGGGACGTCTCTGGTGATGTTGTTTCTCATA
This sequence comes from Anastrepha ludens, assembly GCF_028408465.1. Classification (NCBI taxonomy): domain Eukaryota; kingdom Metazoa; phylum Arthropoda; class Insecta; order Diptera; family Tephritidae; genus Anastrepha; species Anastrepha ludens. Next base: position 18,520,746 of record NC_071503.1, read on the forward strand.
ATAGTTTTTATTGTTGGTTGGGTGAATGTTCTGGTGTGCACAGCCGAGATGTAACTTTCGATGTTCGTCATCGTGCTCTATGGTACGGGTTACTGCAAATGCATGCTCTAAATCCCTTATAGGACTTCCGTATAGGGTGGAACGAATTAATGAGCTATTTATTCCATCCTTAAACACTCTTACCGATTCTTGTGTTGCCTCATCAGTCATTACTTTGGTCACTTCTTGGCTAGGCCCAGACATAGATATTTTTGACGGGATTAGCGTCAGCGTTCTATTCATGTTGTCATGGAATTCAATTAAATTGTGTTTGCCTTGTGTGAGTCTCTTCATCTCGTCCTGCAACACATATAAAGGTCGTTGATCAGCAAAGGTATAGTCCAGTCTATTCCTGATTGCATCAAAATTAAATATTGTGTTATGGTCGGTCAACACGTCAGCTGCTGCACCTTGTATTTTAGTTTTTATATTTGATAGAGCTTCTACATATCTGTTGGAATTTCTATGATTACTAATTCCATCCATAAGTCTAGAGACATCTTCCCTCCATACGCGGTATTTGGAAATGTTGCCGTCAAATACCGGTAGTGCTTTAAAAACGTCCAGGTTGATATCAGTTGGATTGGTATAAGTGATGTTGACTGGTTCCACTCGTTCTGCTGCTTGTGGAATGATTGCTAGGTTAACTTGGTTCTGATCTATCCGGGCTCTTAATATTGCATTTTCTGATGCATTCTGAAGCATTACTTGCAAATTGGCCATCTACTGAATCATGGTGTTCACGTCGATTTGTTCCATAACGTCAAAGGTGTCCACATCTCTTCGTGTATTAAGTTTATTACGTTTCTCCAAAGATTTTCTCATCTGCTCCTCAACAGTCGAAAGCGGCAAAACTTTTGCTGAAGTTCTTTCCGAGAATAAACCTGCACCAATAAAGGAAGATAACTTGGGTCAAATTCTGAAGAAATTGGATGAACAAACATCTATTAATCAACTTTTGCTTAGTCGAATTACCAATCTAGAGAAAACAGCAAATGTATGACATGACACCAAAATGAGTTAGAACTACTGCTGCACAAGGAAAAAATTGATATTTGCCTTATATCCGAAACACACCTAACTAAGCAAATGTATATTACATTTCAAGGGTACAATATGTACTGCTCAAATCATCCCCTAGAAAATGCAAGAGGTGGCAGCGCCATTATTATAAAGAAATCCATACATCAATTCGAGGATGAAAAAATAAGATTAACAGTGTTCCAAGCAGTAGCGGTTTGTATAAAATCTGAAGCTGATTTAACAGTAATAGCCCTATACAGTCCACCTAGACATAACCAAAAGTCAGAAGACTATAAACAACTTTTTGAAAACTACAATGGGAGATACATAATTGGTGGAGATTTCAACGCGAAACATGTTCTCGCCTAACAACAACTAAAGGTCGTGAACTATGGAAAGCGGCAAGAAAGACATAATCCAAGTAGAAGACGGAGTAGACCTGAACTCAGACCACTCACCTTATTTTATGTATCTTAATGGCAAATCAAAATTTAACGAACGAAGTCCGGTACTCTCAAATAAAACGACCGACTGGAATTTTTTCAAGTATAAACTGGATACGTATATGGAAAATACCGCCACAATTACCAACGAAGAAGATATTGAAGACGAAACAATAAAACTTACAACACACATTCAGAAAGCAGCTTGGATAAGCACACTAGCAAGTAAACAAACACGAGATAACCATCAACAAAGATATCCACAAGAAATATTACAAATATTAAGAGAAAAAAGAAAAGTAAGAAAAAAGTGGCAATCAACAAGGGTGCCCTCCAAGAAAACTTAACTAAACAGATTAACAAAATTGCTCAGAGAAAAAATACAGGAGCATAAAAACAATATCATAAAAAACACTCTGAAAAACTTATCGGCAGAAAAACAGGTGATTTCTCGCTTTGGAAAGCGATTACGTGTGTCAAACGACCAATTCAACATAATCCGCCAATAAAACAGCAAAATGGTATTTTGGGCTAAAAGCGATGCAGAAAAAGCTGACGTATTTGCCAACCACCTGCAGAAAATCTTTGAACCGCACCGAAAAACAATAAATTTCTCTCCGCCATCAACTGTACAAGAGTTCGTTAAAATAAAGCATTTCAGTATAGATGAAGTTGCTACCGAAATTTCCAATTTAAAATTAAGGAAGAGTCCAGGGCTCGACTTAATAACCGCCGAAGTTTTGAGAAATATATGAACTAAGGCGCTAATGAAATTGACTTTTATAATGAATGCATGCCTATATTGGAAATATATACCATTCCAATGGAAAGTATCCGAAATAGTCATGATACCTAAACCAGGCAAAAATCCGAATGAAGTGTCATCTTACCGGCCAATCGCTCTGCTTCCAGTAATGGGTAAAGCTGTTCTCCAAACGCTTAAAATCTATAATTGCATGTAGAAACATCATACCCTCACATCAGTTTGGCTTCCGGGAAAAACACTCTACCGTCGAACAAATACACAGGATAACACATACAATAGAAGACGCGCTAGAGAGTAATAAAGTCTGCTCAGCAATATTCCTTGACGTTACCCAGGCATTTGATAAAGTATGCCACGAGGGACTACTTTGTAAATTAAAAGCCCTTCTTCCGTTGCAGTTCACTGACATTTTGGAATCGTATATAACAAATAGGTACTTTAGAGTAAAGCAAAAGCAGGCGTATTCGGAAATAAAACAAATATTGGCCGGAGTACCACAAGGCAGCATACTCGGCCCAGTACTGTACCTACTCTATACCGCAGACCTGCCAGTACCAAAAATGTGCAAAGTAGCTACATTCGCTAACGATACATGCATCTTAGCTGTTAGATCAACTGAAAACGAATCCATCCAGAAACTGTAGAAGTCCATTGACGAAGTAGTCACATGGACTGAAAATTGGAACATAAAGCTAAATGAAACCAAATCAGTTCACGTGGATTTTACTAATAAAAAAATTATCTACAAACCAGTTCATATTTTGTCAGCAATAGTGCCAAAGGCTAATAGTGCAAAGTATCTAGGCATGACTTTAGATGTAAAGCTCAAGTGGAAAGAGCACGTGAAAATGAAAGCTGCTGAGCTGAATCTAAAGACGCAAAAACTCCAATGGCTAATTGGCAGAAACTCTGAGCTATCAACTCAAAATAAACTCCTCTTTTACAACCAAGTGCTAAAGCCGGTGTGGACCTATGGTCTTCAATTATGGGGATGTACTGCAAAGACCAACATCGACATTATACAGCGCCTCCAAAATAGAGTAATCAGGGGAATCGTTAAAGCTCCCTGGTACGTGTGTAATGAAGATCTGCACAGGGATTTAAATTTAAAAACCGTCATAGACACAGCCAATCTCTGTGCAGATAAGCATGATGAAAAGTTAAAAAAACACATTAACGCAGAAGCTTCCGTACTAAGCGATGAAGCAACTGTAAAAAGAAGATTAAAAAGAAAGAAACCTCAAAACTTAGTTGTCAATATTGTTTAAGCTACTTCAAATTGTGAAATGAAAATTACTTATTAGTTGTATACTAGGTGTAATCTTTATGGAATGTAAATAAAAATGTATAACATTTCAATAAAAAAAAACAAAAAAAAAATTTTCTGCTCCTTTCTATGAGAATAAAATCAGTGTTTTTATTTTTTTAATGGAAGAAACAGGAATAGTTTTTCTATCACTATTTTTTTTATTTCTTTATTCACTGTATTTTCACTTCTTTTCCGTACAGCCTTTATTTTTTTTTACGTAAGAATTTGGTTGACTACGGATGACTATTGTTTTGGTCCGCTCTTTTTTTTTTTTTTTTTGTCGGGACAACTAGCACGTGCATCACTCAGACATTAATTAAGTCCATTGTACTACACTTAGATTCCCTTATAATTTTCTTTAAATCTACCCGATCTCCGAAAAAATCAGAGTAGATCTTGTGGTGCCAAGGAGCCAAGATGGTCACTTCTTAACACATCAGTGCCAAGGACCTCAAACCTGATTCGAGGAAAGGCGGGGCAGACAAATAGGAAGTGGTCCGCCGTCTCATCCTCCTCTTCACAAACTGGGCAGAGTACACTGTCTGAGAAGCCCAACTTTGCCATGTGCGTCGCCCACAGAAAGTGGCCCGTCATCAGTCCAACCAGCCGTCTGCACTCCCCTCTGCTTAATGACAGAAGGGTTTGCGACAGTCGATCGGACATGACAGGTAACATCAGTTTAGTCCATCTGCAGCTTCTCTCAGCCTACCCAGCTCGCTTGTGGGTGGTAGTTACCCATTTGCTAACCGAGGCTGTGATGGCCGCCGAAGGGAGTGGCAAAACGGGCTCTGGGTCAAAGAAGTTGGCGTTAGAGCCCATCTTAGCTAAGGAGTCAGAGGTCTCGTTACCCGCGATACCCACGTGTCCCGGGACCCATGTTAGCATCTGACTATTATGTCTACCGACATAGTTCAGCCTGGATTTACAGGACTTGACTACCCATGATGTGGTTGGAGGGCTGTCTCTGGCAATAAGCGCAGCTTGGCTGGCGCTGCAGACACATATATATCTGCCTCTCTATCGCTTTTCCACAACAAAGTTCATCGCTTCTTGAACTGCATACACCTCCGCTTGAAACACAGATGGCAGCATTCCAAGAGCAAAGTGCAGTTTTTTCCCGCTGGATTCCACGTAGACCAGAGCCGGAGCCATGCTCGGTCCTGAAGCCATCCGTAAAAATGCGAAAACAGTATTTGCCGTGCTCATTTTCTGAGTCTTCCCACAACTGAGCCTCTGGTAGCACTACACTGTATCTCTTTTCAAGTACAACTCTTGATGGCTTGGAGTCAAGGGGCATGGAGAGAATCGTTGGATCGACGCCCATGCCTTCTCTGTGTTCCAATGCTGGACAGGGGCCGTACCAGTTCCCATTGTGTTTCAGTCTGCAGATGGCCTTCAAGGCTTCTCCTTGGATGAAAGCATCAAGTGGTGGTAAACCAATCAGAGCATCTAATGCCGAGTAGTAGTAGTCGGAAAAGCTCCGGTGCAACAGATGGCCACAGTGCGTTGTAGTCTCGATAAGGTCCTCCTGACTTCCACTAGAGAGAGTATACTCATCCGGACCACTGATGCATAGGTGATAATATAATCTTATAATGGCCGATCCATAGGACCTTGCTAGGAGAAAGACCCCACGTTTTCCCAAAGACACCTTTGCACTGCCAGAAAGCTGTCAGTGCTTTGGATGTCTTTACTTCAACGTGTGATTTCCATAGGAGCTTACTATCGAGGATTACTCCAAGATATTTAATTTCCTTGGATAGCTGGATTGAGACTCCATTTAGCTTAGGCAGAACGAGGCAAGCTTCCTCCTTCTGGTGAAGAGGACAATACCAGTCTAGGCGGGATTTGCCGATAGCCCATTCGCACAGCGCCAAGTGTAGATACGATCCAGAGTTTTCTGCACTTTCCTGCAGATGTTCATAAGCGAAGGGCCTGTTACCAAACAAGCAACATCGTCCGCATATGCTTGTGCGTAGACTCCCGAAACGTTTAAGGTGGTGAGTAGAGGATCGATTACCATGCACTAGAGCAATGGAGACCGCACACCGCCTTGGGGGCAGCCTCTATTAACCCCGGATGACACCATCAGATCTTCCTCTACTCGCACCGAAATTATTCTTTAGGCCAGCATCGAGCGAATCCAATTTACTAGCACCCGGTCTACGCCGTGCCTACTAGCAGAGTTACACATACTGTCAAAAGAGGCATTATCAGACGCCCCCTCTATGTCTAAAAAGATGCCCATAGCGTAGCCCCTCCTATCGATGGCCAGCTCTACCCTAGCAACAAGGTTTTGCAGCACCGACTCGCAGGATTTTCCACTCTGATAGGCATGCTGAAATGGAGACAGAGCCTTCAACGACTTCTGACGTATGCGCAATTCCACCAGTCGTTCGAGACTTTTCAGCATGAAAGAGATCATGCTGATGGGTCCAAAGCTTTTGGGGCTGGTGTAGTCGTCTCTTCCAACCTTTGGGATGAAAGCGACCCTCACCATCCTCCAAGAGCGTGGTATGTAGGCCAGTGCCAGGCATGCCGAGAAGATTTTCTTCAGGACTGCTGTCACGAGCTCTGCCCTTCCTTCAGCATGGCAGGATATATGCCATCTTGTCCGGGCAACTTGTAGCCGCCAAAAGATTTGATGGCAAATCGAATGGTGGCCTTATTCACACAGATCTGGCAACGAACCAGTCATGCCGAGAAGGTGGTACGCTGACTGGAGCATCAATGTATATGATACTCCTGGCAGGATCTCCAGTTAAAGACTTGGTTGATAGTTAAAGACTTACTTGTCTTTGGAAAAATATTTCAATTTTTTTTATGAATTCAATTTTAGGGTAGATCTTAACTCTATGTTAATACTGGACTGACTGCCAACATATTTGACAGTCGTATTTATACTTTTACCTCATCTTACTGTCTCAGGTACACGACTTGTAGTTATATTAGTTTCCTTGTTTGGTGTTTAGGAAAAACATGTTTATATCTTGGTTTTCTTATAATATGTTTATCTTTTGTTATTCTTAAAATACATATGTTTGGATTTGTTCAGCCCTGCATGATTATACTTAGAATTAATTAACTATTTTTGATTATTATTTGTGAATTAAATCATTCCTTAACTAGCTCCGATGGTAATAGTTGCACTGGTATCTTTTCTTATAGCAAAAGATGTGGTGTCATCGTGTGTGGAACTGTCAGTAAAAATGAATTCGAAGTCATTCTTCAGCAGCTCGATTGCTTTGTAATAGTATAGTCTATATTCGATTGAGCTAATAGACTGTTTCGAATATTTAAGTAAATCACTTACAAGTGCGGAAGAAGGTAAAGACCACTGCAGTAAGGTTTGAGTATTATTTGTATCGTATATGACTCTATCTTGGATATCTGGTAAACCAGCCTCAACAAGAACGGCTTTAATAGGCGGGGTGGGAAATGCACGAATGCTTCTTCTGGCGGCAGTGTGATAGGGTGATTGTAGAAGTTTGAGATGAGCTTTTGCGCAATGTCCGTAAATGCCCAGTCCAAAGTCAAATTTTCCTAATATTAAGGCTTTGGTTACATTTGTATGAACTAAAGAATATTTAGACGATAAGTACTTAATAATATTTAATCTTGTAAATAAACTAATTCTAATATAAGAACAGTGTTGTTTAAAAGTAAGTTTGTTATCGAAAATTACTCCTAGAATTTTTGAAGTATCACTTTGTGCGATGATGGTATTTGAAAAGGAGAGGATTGGGGGTGTGCATTTGGGTTTTCGAAAAATTTGGAACGAACAACATTTGCTAACTCCTGATGAAATTGACCAATTATATAAATCTTTTAAAATACTTGAATAAGTATTTTTAACTTGGGCAAGGTCTTTATCTTAGTAAATATTAGCGCATCATCAGCACAGATAACATGATTAATGTGGGGATAGGCTGATATGATGGAACTTATTTTCGTGAAGGCTATCGTAAACAAAGTTACAAGTTTGTTAGCCCTAACAAAAAATTTACGATTGGACAGAAATGACTTAATGAGGTTAAACAGCTTTTCCCCGATTTTCCAAGACTTCAGTTCGTTAAGAATAACATGGCTGCCTATTTTATCGTAGGCCTTCTCAAAGTCTAAGTTTAGGGCGGAAACGTGTTTTTTTGTTCCAAGAGCGGAAGAAACAAAGTGTTTCATAATCAGGAGAGGGTCCATTACACTTAATCCTTTTTGAAAAGCGAACTGATGGGAGTCCGTTAAATTGTTTTTTTTTTTCAGCGAACCACGTACATACATAAGTCTATGGGAGATAATTTTTTCTAATATCATATTTTAGAAACGCAGGAGAGATGAGAGATTGGTCTATAGTTGGAAATTACTGCTTTGTTTTAGGGATAATAGCCGCAGCTTTCCAATCTTGTGGATAAATACCCCTACATAATATAGAATTATAGAGGTCAATAAACCTAAGTTTAATTCGATGTGGCAGGTTCTTTAGGATCGGGTAAGGAATTCTGTCTGCTCCTGGGGTTTTGACTTTCATCGAAGACAATGTTATATTAAACTCTGCGACTAAGATAGTTTCATCTGCATTAAGAGCTTCGAGAGAAGGGAGAGAGTTGTGGTACGACTCTGAAATGCTATTTGTATTGAGGGTATTAAAAATTGGATGGAAATTTGAGTTCTGAGAGTCGTGAGACCAGCTAGCAGCAAACGATGTAACTATGCTCCGAGGTTCGAAGACCGGGCTCTCAGATGGTTGTATGAAGGAGATATTTTTGCTTTGACCGGAGAAAGTAAGAGTTTTTATATTCGACCAAATATTTTTTGTGCTACAAGAAGGCGTAATAGTGGATGTGAGAACTTCCCAGTAGGGAAATTTGGAAGAAAACTTTCTGGTGCAAAATTAGGGTATGGACAAATGAGCAGCTGTTCCGATAATTCGCTTGATTGTGGCTGCTTTAATATTGCTCAAGCGTGGCATTCGATTGCAGTTCAAGCGAAAGAGAAAAAAAAGTGTTCCAATCGGCTTTATCTACAAGAAATTTTGATGCAGGTTTTGCCAGGTAGGTGTTTGTGTTGGAAAGGGAAATAACAATAGGAAAGTGGTCGCTGTTGTGCGTATGGCTGGGTTGGTAAAAGTTGTATGTGTTGAAAAATGAGTGAGGGAGCAATCGTTTAAAATAACAAGGTTATTGGTTAGAATAACATCTTCCAATAACTGTCCTCGTTTGTTAGTGGATTTTGATCCCCAAATCGGGCTCCATGCATTGAAGTCTCCAAAAAAATTACTTGCGTGGTAAAGTTATTGAGTTTATTATTTATATCTCTGCTGGTAAAGTTTTGTTCAGGGGGAATGTAGCGAGATATAATAGTTATTTTAAATCCAATATCTACTTCGACGGATAGGGCCTGAACATTTGAAATAACTGGTATAATTTTATGTTGTAGGTGATTCTTTACAAAGAAGGCAACGCCTTGTTTGCTAGAGTTGTTGTTGGGGTTGTTGTGGGAGTAACCCAAGTAACATATTTGTTTGGCGAATATAAAGACTTGTTTGCAGATACGTGTGTTTTTTGAAGAGCTATTATGTCAGGGTTTTGTTCTTTGATTAATATGTTTAAGTCGATATAATAGGACTATGAATAAGTTCGTGCGGTTTTTTTTCGAAATTTGAAACTTTATTGACGTAAAATGGTTACAAATTTAATATTCAAAATATTGTCCATCGCTTACTACTACTTTTTCCCATCTTTCTGGCAATTCACGGATTCCCTTTGTGAAAAATTCGGTCGGTTTTGCCGCAATCCACGAATCGATCCATTTTTTGACTTCATCGTAATTACGGAAGTGCTGGTCAGCCAGGCCATGTTGCATCGATCGGAAGAGATAGTAATCGGATGGCGCAAGGTCTGGACTATACGGCGGGTGGGGTAGGACATCCCATTTGAGCGTTTCTAAGTATGTTTTGACCACTTGTGCAACATGTGGCCGAGCATTGTCATGTTGCAAAATAACTTTGTCGTGTCTATCGGCGTATTGCGGCCGTTTTTCTCGCAGTGCTCGGCTCAAACGCATCAATTGTCGTCGGTAGACATCCCCCGTAATCGTTTCATTCGGTTTCAGTAGCTCATAATACACAACACCCAGCTGGTCCCACCAGATACACAGCATAACCTTCAGGCCATGAATATTCTGCGCCGACGTCGATGTTGAAGCATGGCCAGGGTATCCATACGTTGCCCGACGTTTTGGATTGTCGTAATGGACCCACTTTTCATCGCCAGTCACAATTCGATGCAAAAAACCCTTTCTTTTGTGCCGTTGAAGCAGTTGTTCGCATGCCATAAAACGGCGTTCAACGTCTCTTGGCTTCAATTCATACGGCACCCAATGGCCTACCTTTCGGATCATTCCCATGGCTTTTAAACGTTTGGAAATGGTTGATTGATCAACTCCCAAAGTTTTTGCAACCTCTTCTTGCGTTTGAGCCGGATCTTGATCGAGCAATTCCTCCAATTCGGTATCCATGAACTTTGGCGGCGCACCCTCGCGTTCTTCGTCTTCCAAGCCAAAATCACCACTTTTAAAGCGTGCAAACCACTTCTGGCACGTTCGCTCAGATAGAGCATGCTCACCATAAACTTCCACCAAGATACGATGACTTTCGGCTGCTTTTTTCTTCATATTAAAATAATGAAGAAGAATTCCCCGCAAAAACACATTATTTGGCACGAAATTCGACATTTTCAAGTGTGGTAAAAATATTGTTGTTTACGCTTCAAATAAAAAACTTATACTGACGTTTGTGCCTTACGACAGTAGCTCTCCAATGAATGTTTGGAAATGTGGATCGATGGAATAATAATCAAGTTACGCCATCTGTTGTAAAACCGCACGAACTTATAAATAGACCTATTAATTATTAAAAATACCTTTAATGTTCCATTGCAATATTCTCAGAGTTGATTTGTTGGAGTGTCTGTTGGGCTAATGCAAGTGAGAAGAGATGAAGAGAGGAATGAAGAGATCTGTAGAACCTAATCTTGTGGGATGAATTGAAGGTGGGAGATAAATTGTTCTACTGAGAGTTGTGGTGTGTTAATTGCGTTAAATAAGTTAGTTAAGGTGGACTAGTTATCAGCTGGGTCGCTAAATTGGGTGAATTATCGGTAAGAGTTGTTAGAGAAGATGAGTTGGGAGAGTGTGGTGGATTAAAAACTAAGTCGTTTGGGTGGATTAAATGAGGTGAGTGAGATGAGCTATCTACTGAGATTGCATTATTGTTGTTGTTATTTGTATTACTTCCACATATAGCTATTACATTTTCAATGATTTGTTTTCGTTTACTTTTTACTTTTATTCGCAATGTGTAGGGAAGCAGCGTTATTTTGTTGGTGTTTTGGTTTTTGTTTAGTAGTTCCATTGTTTTTTCAGCAAATGAAACTGAGGTTTCGTTATGAATGGGCGGAATTTGTTTTTTATTATATATATCTGTATGGGTTCACGGAGTGAGTATTAAGTATCAGTTTTGATAACTATGACTTCCTTCATTTGCACAAATTTAGGGCAAACTCTACTAGTAGAAGGATGGGAGCCAGAACAGTTAATGCAGAAAGTACAATTAGAAGGGAGATGAGGTGGAAGTGAGAAAGTATCGCATAGGGGAGTTTTTCCGCAACGTTTTCGTATGGCCGAGAAGCTGGCAGCTTTTCCACCGCATAGGGTTGGCGTAGTAGGGTCGTACTTTGGTGGTGTACCAAGAAATCTCAATTTTTTCCGGTAGATAATACCGATCGAAGGTAAGAAGTAGAACACCGCTAGCTACTTGCTTTGCATCTACGTGCTTCATAAATTTCTAAATTCATTTCACACCTTGTTCTTTGAGGTTATCAACGATTTCTTCTTCGCTTACGTTATTAAGGCAAGGAGTGTAAATTGTGCCCTTGACTGAGTTGAGGCTATCGTGAAAGGTAAACTTGACATTGCAAACACCAGAAAGTTGCTTGGTCGATATAAATTTATTCGCTATATTGTTGTTCGTTACTAAAATTAGTAAATTCCCATTTCTTAGCTCGGATATGTGATCGATTTCCGTACTAATATTTTGTATGGCTTTACAAATAGCAAAACATGAATATTTTGATAGTGGTTTGCTTGGATCTAGTGAACTGGCCACTATAAACTTCGGGTTGTTTTTTAATTACGGGGAGTGATGGAAAATTGTCTTTAGAGAAAAGTGGTATGTTTTTGAGTTTTTTTTTTCTGGGCTTGCCATTAATAAGGCAAATCTATTGTCCCCGAGAGGGATGCCCGTAGGAGGCATTTTTAATATTTTACTTATATTAAACTATTACATGGAATTTCACACAAAGGGCGAAAGTTGAAAATAAAGAATGTGGGTAGGTAATAAGAAAATATAATGGAGAAAAAACACTCAGACATTCACACAGATACACTGAAAGCACAACCGAATGCAACGAGTATCAGTCGATTGCTGTATGTGTACATTAATAAGCATTGTTGTGTTGCGAGTTAAAAATACAAATACAATATGTATGTACATAGGCTAGGGCAGTGGTCGCCAACCTTTTCAATGTGTTGAGCTACTTTCAAGATTTTGAAATAAACAGCGAGCTACTTGCACAAGCCAACATAAATTAAATAATACACAGTTATATTCGACATACAATACATGTATTTATTTTACTAATATACGTTCTATATATAATAAACTTATGACTTATAGTGCTTATACTAATGCATAACTACATCCATGTTCACACCTATCAATCGTAACAAAATTTTTTGCAGCCATAATGGCAAATCACAAGCGACTTAAAAAAACAACAAAACAGTAATTGTACATTATTATATAAATAAAATAAGGGCAGATAAAAAGAGCATATTTAATGAGAAGGTTGACATTCTGACTCATCGATAATTTTTTTAATATTTGCAGTATATTTTGATACAGTCATTCGAATACAGTTATCCAAATGTATATCTGTAAGCCGATTGCGGTATTTATTTTTAATAAATTTCATATTGGAAAAAGAAGATTCACACAAATAAGTTGAACTGAATAACCTTTCACTTTCAACGCAACACGACATAAAACTGAATACTTATCTTTACTTACTAAAGTCCTTATACATTTTGTATTTGAAACTAAAGATTTTATAGTCAAGTCACTTTGAAAAGCAATCAGTTCCATTTCTGTTGCAAACGGTTGTATATCAATGTCCATGAAGGGTGAAACAACAAATTGCGTCACTAAAGCAATTTTGCTGAAATCCTTGAAACGATTTTTGAAGTTTTCCTCTAAGTTAGAAACTATTTCCATATGATATTTACTGTCATAGGGCTCTAATAGATATTTGGATATCTTTTCGGAAAGAATAGGAAAATGGTTAGTATCGCGGTTTTTTAGGTTTTGTACCCAAAATTCAAGTTTTGTAATAAATGCATTTATATCAGAAATCATTTCCGCTAATTCTTTATCCCTGCCTTGAAGCTGCAAGTTAAGCTCATTTAATTTCTCGGTAATGTCCACAAGAAAACCAAAATCTCTGAGCCAAGTCGAATTTTCCAGTTCAGGAATCGGTTCATTGCGTTCTTTGAAAAATTGGAGTATAGCAGGCAGGACATCATTGAAACGTTTGAGCACTCGTCCTCTTCTTAACCATCGCACTTCAGAGTGAAGAAGTAGCTCTCCGTATTGACAGTGAATTTCATCAGCCAAGGTTTTAAACAATCTTCTTTGTAACGCTTGAGCTCTTATCTTGTTCACAATTTTCACCACCAGTTTCATAACGTTGTTCAAGTTTAGAAAATTTCCAAATAATGCTTGCTGATGTATAATACAGTGGTAACTAAGAAATTGTGGAAAACTTTCATCCTTATGACATAGCGCCACGAGCCCCTTATCACAACCCACCATAGCTGGAGCCCCGTCAGTTGTCAGGCCTACCATTTTTGATATTGGAATTTTCTCAGATGAGATGAGATTTTTTAAATGAAAAAGCAGCTCTAGCCCAGTAGTATGTCCTTTGAGTGGAATAAACTTCAAAAGATCTTCTTTAATTGTAAAATCACTAAAAGCCATCCTGACAAATATGGCCATCTGTGAGGTGTCAACTACATCTGTTGATTCATCCAGTTGCAGTGAAAAATAAATACAGTTATCTAAGTCACTTCTTAACTGTAAAAAAATGTCATTGCTCATTACTTCTACTCGCCTCATCACTGTATTAGAAGAAAGTTGCATAGATTTTATAGCAGATACTATTTCGTCTTTATTTCTAAAGTTGGCGAATAAAGAATCTGCAGCTTCCAAAAATGCTTGTTTTATGATTTCCCCGCCTTCATAAGGTTTTTTCTTTTGTGCAATTATCTGGGAAGCGCGATAAGATGCTTCAGTTGCAGCCTTAGTTTTGTCGATTGTTTTCAAAAATATTGACTGTTGTCCAATTAACTGGATTTTTAAATGTTTCAGTTTTTCTTTTCTGGTGGCAGAATTTAACGGGAATGCCTTCTCAAAAATCGAATGTACAGTTTTATGATGCCTCTCAATATTTCCTTTTTTAGGAACTGACACAGATGTATTACATAACAAACAAACACTTTTGCCTTTAACTTCTGTGAAGATGTATTGTTCTTCCCATTCTGAATGGAAATGGTATGTTTTCGCCTTCTTACTACTGCTTGCCATAATGTTTCGAACTCTAACCCAACCGCTGCACGCAGAACGTTGATAATGCCGTTCAGTATTAAACTGAGCGCAATGCCGACGTGCATTGCGTATATATAAAGCCAAAAAATTCTCGAACACGCTAATCGGTTCCAGCCGATCCTAGAACGGAGACGCGACTTCGCGTCGTGTTTGTCGGCGCGAAATCGCTTACCGCAGTGTTGCCGCTGTTTATCTATTTATTATGAAAATTTCTGAAATTTGCTAATACTGGTATGATTTTCAGACTTTTGGATTTTTTGCAACGTGAGCAGCGCGAGCTACCAGAATTGCCTTTGCGAGCTACCGGTAGCTCGCGATCGACGGGTTGGCGACCACTGGGTTAGGGCATCAAGTGTGCATATGCGCATACAAATATGTACATGCATATGCGAAAGAGAATTGTTTTAGCATTTGTTAGTCAAGAACTCATTCATTCGGTTATTTACTCCCTAATTATTGCATAAAATATGATAACGCAATGCTCGTGAGGGAGGTCATGATTGTTTCAGTGCTTACATATGCGTGCAAAACTAGTTTATTAAAGATGCAATTGAACTTAGTTGTCCCATATATGCAAATACGTTTCTTTGGATTCTTCTCTTATGTATTGTATATATTTTGAATTTCACAGATTTATACTATCTTCTAGATACATACATATATTATTCCCTGTAAAAAAATTTAAATTGAAAAAAATTTCGTTTGCCTAAGGAACAGATAAATACATATTCAAATGCCTTGTCAAATGCCGTCGCTATTCGACAATTTGATTTCATACAGAAACCAAAAACTGAGCGGAGCCCATATACTTGTACAGAATTCACTGTAATCAGCTCTGCTAAGAAGTTCCCCGCTGTCGAGTTGAGCGAGGTGAAAAAGTCTTCACGGTTTCACTTCATATTTGACAATTCACACTATTCGTAGCTCTTCTCTATACATTAACGTTCTCTGAGTTATGACCTTTTTAAGCAAATCTGGATCATCGTTACCGTCATTCAACAATTCCTGAAGGATGCTCATGTGACGTTGTGTTTGGTCAAAATTCAGCAATTTTGGAACGAACTTCGCTGCCACACTCTTCATGCCCAAAAATTTCCGAAAAGATTCCATGACATTAGCCAACCGATATGCCGACATCTTCAGGTACTTCCCTTATTATGATTCGACGATTCTGCATAACAATTTTCTTCACTTTCTCAACATTGTCATCGGTTGTTTATGTGCTGGGTCGTCAAGAGCGAGCTTCGTCATTCACACCTTCTCGACCTTCTGTGAAGAGCTTGTACCACTTGTACAAATTTTTTTGACTCAGAGTACACCGTATGCCACTGACAGCATTTTAAGGGTTTTTTAGCACTTAATTTAATTTTTTATACAAAATTTGATGCAACTTATTTGATCGATTTTTTTTGATAGCAGAAAATCGTTGAACACGCAAAACACTTTTCTTATTTATGACTCTCACAAACAAACTAAGCTTGCTATATTGCTAAAACCGTGAACATAATAGGACTATGAATAAGTTCGTGCGGTTTTTTTTCGAAATTTGAAACTTTATTGACGTAAAATGGTTACAAATTTAATATTCAAAATATTGTCCATCGCTTACTACTACTTTTTCCCATCTTTCTGGCAATTCACGGATTCCCTTTGTGAAAAATTCGGTCGGTTTTGCCGCAATCCACGAATCGATCCATTTTTTGACTTCATCGTAATTACGGAAGTGCTGGTCAGCCAGGCCATGTTGCATCGCTCGGAAGAGATAGTAATCGGATGGCGCAAGGTCTGGACTATACGGCGGGTGGGGTAGGACATCCCATTTGAGCGTTTCTAAGTATGTTTTGACCACTTGTGCAACATGTGGCCGAGCATTGTCATGTTGCAAAATAACTTTGTCGTGTCTATCGGCGTATTGCGGCCGTTTTTCTCGCAGTGCTCGGCTCAAACGCATCAATTGTCGTCGGTAGACATCCCCCGTAATCGTTTCATTCGGTTTCAGTAGCTCATAATACACAACACCCAGCTGGTCCCACCAGATACACAGCATAACCTTCAGGCCATGAATATTCTGCGCCGACGTCGATGTTGAAGCATGGCCAGGGTATCCATACGTTGCCCGACGTTTTGGATTGTCGTAATGGACCCACTTTTCATCGCCAGTCACAATTCGATGCAAAAAACCCTTTCTTTTGTGCCGTTGAAGCAGTTGTTCGCATGCCATAAAACGGCGTTCAACGTCTCTTGGCTTCAATTCATACGGCACCCAATGGCCTACCTTTCGGATCATTCCCATGGCTTTTAAACGTTTGGAAATGGTTGATTGATCAACTCCCAAAGTTTTTGCAACCTCTTCTTGCGTTTGAGCCGGATCTTGATCGAGCAATTCCTCCAATTCGGTATCCATGAACTTTGGCGGCGCACTCTCGCGTTCTTCGTCTTCCAAGCCAAAATCACCACTTTTAAAGCGTGCAAACCACTTCTGGCACGTTCGCTCAGATAGAGCATGCTCACCATAAACTTCCACCAAGATACGATGACTTTCGGCTGCTTTTTTCTTCATATTAAAATAATGAAGAAGAATTCCCCGCAAAAACACATTATTTGGCACGAAATTCGACATTTTCAAGTGTGGTAAAAATATTGTTGTTTACGCTTCAAATAAAAAACTTATACTGACGTTTGTGCCTTACGACAGTAGCTCTCCAATGAATGTTTGGAAATGTGGATCGATGGAATAATAATCAAGTTACGCCATCTGTTGTAAAACCGAAACGAACTTATTCATAGTCCTATTATCTTCAAGACGAGTATACCAACATGTACATATACATATAATAACCGAAATTCGACTGTATGTAGCCCGCAAAAGTTGAAACACTCGCCTAATTTCTTGAATACACCTTGTATATATAATAATTGAAAAGGTGAAAGCAGCAGCTCCAGGATAATGCATGACCACTAGAGATTTCAAAATGCTTTGCTACGCTGATGGCGCTGCTCTATTTGGAGAATCAGAACACATTTACAGCAGCTACTGTTTAAGTTTGAACATACGAAAATATACAATATGGAGATCTCGGTGGAAAAAACCAAAGCACTTGGCATATCCAAAGTGCCAATACAATGCAAGTTGGTCGTAAGTAAGCAAATACGAATATACTTCATAAGACGTGTGTCAGACCAATCACAACATACACGCTGGAAAAACGTGTAGAAAATCGCAGAACTCAGCGCACTAAGATCTACCGCCGGATTTTTCCGGCTTGATAAAAAAAAAAAAATACTGCAGTCCTAGAGATATGCCAAATTGATGACGTGGTCCGGTGGTCAAGAATATGAAGAAGAATGGCAAAAATGGCCTTGACGGCAAAATAAGCAACCTAAGGACCCAGGGACGACCATTAAAAAGATTGGACCTCAGCGTCAGTTGAGAGCTAAGCGCAAATACGAAAAATCATATGGTATACCATATATATTGTAAACATAAACAATATAGTTTTAAACCTTTATATAATTTGGTTATAAATCTGATTATATGTTGCAAATTAACAGGACTAAGATCTAAATGGAGTTGAAGAAGAAGAGTAGGTGACCGTTTATTAAACATACCAATCACGTATGATGGTATTCGCTTTCTATTAAGCATAAATTCGTATTTTGTGATGGGATATATCCGGATCCCAAATTTTTGTAATCACTTGAATTCGCTGATTGAGTTTGCATATGGAGATCCTCGATATGTTGCATAAACGACGGCGCACAAACAATAAGGCCCTCTATATACCTAAGTCAGGAGTTGCACTTTTAGAACTGCTGCTTTAAAGCCATCATTAAGACGTTGAAATTGCAGTCTAAATGGCATTCATGTGAAGACAAATGTGGCAAACGGTGGGATGAGGGATGTTAGTCTCGCACCTTAATTTGATAGTATCCGTCTTTGGAGATCTAATGTTTTTATAAGCCCTATGTTCTTCGCAACGTAAAAAGATCATCTGTGCAGCGCAAAAGACACCTGTAAGGCAAAGTTACGGAATTTAGTTTCGGTAATCAACACGTATTCTACAATCCTTCTTAGGCAGCATGACTACTGGAGATGCCATTGCACACTCACATTCTTCAATAATTTCACTTTCTATTATATTCCGTATTTCAAGTTTTACTTCACGTGTTTTCGCAAAAGAAAGTCGATAAGGTAGCCTAAAATAGGTTTATGGTCAATCGTATCAGCTTTTTGCTCTGCATACGGAGTCAGTTCGTCAATTTTCTCGAACGTGATTTTGAAGTATGCTGTCGGACTGTCTTTTTTGCTCCTGATTAAAGTCCTTGCTATCAGTTGATTACAATATTTTAAAGTATATGAAACAAAATTTCTTAAAATCACTGCCATCATAGTTTGCGACATTAAAAGTTAGACCAGATTTAGGTTTGGTGTTTTGCATGAGCTGGCAAAACATTATTCAAAGGAAGAAGGAAATCAAAATGCTTCATGGTATTGTTGCGAATTTTCTTACGTTAAAATTCAAATAAATCTCTTACAATAACTCCTCTGAGTTTGATCACTAGATTGTCAAATAAAAGTTAAAATTATTTTTAACACCACTTGCTTTACTTAACTGCTTCACTGCACAAATACACGTTTACCTTAAGACTCTATTACTTTTCGTCTACTTGCTTATAAGTTCAACTATACGCATGCACCTCTGCTTATATACATATGCGTAATAACTATCGCAATTTCTAAATCTGGCAGTTTGTATCCTATGTCGAGTTTTGCTGTTGAAGCAGCTTACTTAATCCTGTCTGTGCGATGTATGGGTTATTCAATAGGTGCGCTTCAACTTTTTTCCGATAGGGAGGGCGAACGACGCAATATTTTTTATTTTTCGCTTGTCATTTGTAAACTTCATTAGTATACATTTCATCATGGAACGCTACACACTTGAGCAACGATTGCAAATCGTGCAAATTTTTTATGAAAATAATCGTTCTGTTGCTGCTACTTTAAGAGCATTACGGCCATTTTACGGTCCATTTAACAAGCCGTCCCGTTTTAGGGTTATGTGAAGTCATTGGTCTACAGTAACAAGCCGGCGACGATTTGTGAGCTCAGAGCCAATATTGAACGCGAAATTGCTGGAATTTCGGCCGATTTATGCAAAAGACTGGTCGAAAATTGGGTTCAACGATTGGACTTCGTAAAACGTGCACGCGGTGGTCATGCAAAAGAAAACGAGTTTCATACTTAAATGTATATGTTCAAACTCGATAATAAAAAAAAAAATTAGTTAAAAAAGTCAAACTGTTTGTGTTTTATTCAAAAAAGTTCAATAGTTGAAGCGCTCTTACTGAAAATTCCTATAGTTAGCTGTCGCCTCACAGTACACCGTGAGCCGAACTACCGTTCGCAAGTGCTCCTCCAGAGCTCGGTTGAATTTTTCGACCATTCCATCTGATTGGGGGTGCAATGGTATTGTTTTGTTTTCTTAATTCCTAACAAGTAACACCTTTCTTTGAATACTGCGGATTCGAAGTTCCTTCTTTGGTCTGAATACAAACAGATCCTCCCAATTCTGCACAAAAACCTCAGTAATGGTTTTGGTCTCTTGGTTTGGTACAGCGTTCACTTCTGCCCACTAACTGAAGTAGTCCATAACAACGCGCACATATTTATTGCTGGAATCACTTGTTGGAAACGGGCCTGCAACATCCATGGAAACTAATTAAAACATCCATGACTTCCCTCTGGACCTCCACTTGGTTCATATTAGAATTCCTCTAACCCAGATGCAATGCACTTTCCCATACGGGATAAAAACTCCATTCGTTATTTTAAGACTAGTCCACAGAACCCAATACACCTAAGCCACAGGACTTTATTTTGCCATTTCATTTTTAGATTACCTCTCTCCAGCGTATTTTGCTTATATGATCTTTCCCAGGTCCGCATCATTCATTTGACTCGTTCTTATTGCACTTGGTTCCCACTCATCATCGGGTTGCAACTGCATTACTCTGATATCAACTATCCCTTCAAATCTCTCGACTTTGGAACAATGCTTACTCTCTATAGCACAAGTTCGCCGAGATAGTGCATCAGCATTTCCATGCTGTTCCTCTTTTCGATGCTTGATCTCGAAGGCATAACTTTGCAGTCTTTCGATTCACCGTACATTTATCTTTCCGGACGTTCGATTTTGAGCAACCATCTCAATGCTGCATGGTCGGTTCTTAATTTGAATTGTTGACCGTACAACTATTTTTGGAAATGTTTTACGCACTCAACCACAGCTGACAGTTCTCTTATTGTCACGCAGCAATTCATCTTTGGCTTTCCGAGGACTTTGCTATAGTATGCGATTACTTCTTCTTGCCCTTTGATGATCTGTGACAGAACTCCACCTATTCTATATTCGCCAGCGTCCGTATCCACAACTAAATTTTCCCTCGGGAACGGATACGCTAATATAGGCACAGTACAGAGCAACTCTTTCAATTATTGGAACGCTTCCTCCTGCTCTTTGTGCCACACAAACGCGCAATTCTTCTTTGTGAGTGTGTGAGACTCCGGGCAACATCTGCGAATCCTGGAACAAAGCGAACTTAATACGTGCACAGTCCCAAGAACTTTCGCTTTTTCTGCACATTTCTTGGTCGTGTCCAATCTTTTACTACTTTTGTTTTCTCTTCGTCCAAACCTTATGTCCAACGTACGTGACTTCTGTTTTAAATAAGGCACACTTCTTCAGATTCAATCGTAATCCCGCGGAGGGAATACACTAAAGTCCTTCTTATAAATTTTTCGATGGTCGTTAAAATTTTTACCCATAATGATAATGCCATACAGATATACCTAACACGTTTTCCAGTGGAGTCCTCTTGGCACATGCTCCATCAGGTGCCCAGAGGCTGCAGGTGCGTTACATAATCCGAAAGGCATCACAGAAGACTGCCACGACCTATCTGCTATGCTAAAGGCTGTCTTCTCAAGATCGCAATCCTCAATTTCCACCTGCTAGTAAAAAAGGTTTTAATCAAGCGTAGGAAACCATTTTTCATTTTCATTCAGCATTTTATAATCCACACAAAATCGATTGCTTCCATCCTTTTTATTTTAATCAGCGCCACCGGTCAGCTCCACGGGCTTATTGATGGTTCAATAACTCCACTTTGCTGCATATCCTGGATTATCTGATTCGCTTCTTCGCGCTTTGCTAGTGGAACTCGTCGTGGAACTTGGCGAATTGGGCTTGCATCTCCAGTATTTATTCGATGTTTCATGGCTTCAACAGCCCGGTATTCTCCCGTCTCCGACTACTATGTTCGCAGTCTCCTCAGCAAATTCTATGACCCTCACTTCGCCTATCCCACAACCTGCTTCCACATCAGCCCATTTGACTGCATCAGTTGTTGGCGGAATCCATTGACGGTAACTTAGGATTAGCCAACCAGTGGTTCCATATTGCCATTTACCAAATCTGACCGGTTGATCGAGTTCGTTGCAGTTGTGTCCAGAGTAAGCATATGAGATCCACCGTTTACAGTCCCCCTTATCGTCAAGTTGTTGCTTTACCGGCGAATTTGCGAGACAGAGACTGCCGCCTGTTGTGCATGGCATTTGCAGTGTTTCGCTTTCTTCCTCTTGGACTCGTCTTCAGTTAGCTGGTTGTGGCCTATATGTCTGGTCTAACTGCGGCTGTAACACATTAAGTTTATACTTCTTTGTGTAAACTGAGGAAAGGACTCCCTTATTGTTCGCTTAACTTTGCCATTTTCATGATCCTGTTCTTGGGACTTTATTGAACAATTCCACTTCTGACACCAATTACAACAATTTGCTTCACATGTACCCGTTCACCTTAAGACTGAATCACTCTATTAGTTTTCGTGTAATCGCTTACAAGTTCAACTTTCAACTGAATATACTTATGTGCTTGATAACTATTTTAGTTTAGAGATCTGGCAGCGTATATCTTTTGTTGCAGCAGCTTACTAAACCCTGTCTGTGCGATGTAGCCACCTGTCGTCCTCGTCTAACTCATCTAACGGTAGACCCAGAAAGCGTTCTGGTCTGGCTATTTGCCGTCGTCATCAAGGCTAATTCATGCTTTTGTATTGGCATCTCGTTCGTTATTGTTGCCAGTCGGTTCGCGAAACTTTATCGATCGCATCAGTATTTTAGGTCCACGTTAAGAACTCTATCAGCCTGTTCGAGAAATCAGTTTCATCTAAATGTGATTGCCGCTAGCATTATGCAATAGAACAAACTCATTGTGAAACATCGATCTCTAATCATTACTTTGTACACAGTGGACAAACATACTTGTGTAAAAGTACTGCAATCAGCTAACGTTATGTCATATTTCATATTTCGGTATTTACAGCTTTTGAAGTCCATGACAGAGTTCAAATTTTCGTTCGGTACACTTGAAACACTCGAAAAATGTTTGTTTGATGAATAGTTATTGAAATAAAATTCACGAAACCATCAGACAGTTGATTTTAATTTCAATTTACGCGAGTAACGCATGGGCATCCATAGCAAGGAAATTTTGGTTGGTTTGGTTTATTTGAGCTTCTCCAGAGCCGCCTTTGGGTTTTTGAAAGTTTTTTCTGCACGGCTTCTCGAGCCTCATTAAGCGAGTCACTCTTCACAAGATGAAATATTCAGAGGACAGAATGATATAAAAA
Organism: Anastrepha ludens; assembly: GCF_028408465.1. Lineage (NCBI taxonomy): Eukaryota > Metazoa > Arthropoda > Insecta > Diptera > Tephritidae > Anastrepha > Anastrepha ludens. The sequence goes on from NC_071503.1 coordinate 18,543,731, forward strand.
ACAGTATGTCTAGTTCTGCTTCGGCTGGAACGACATCTAGCTGCGAGAATAAAGTAGCCTTCTTCTGAGCAAATCTGTCCGTAAGTTCATTATTTTTGAAGTGAAAACTTCTTTAGAATCGTTGGGAGTGATTTGAGACTCGATGAAACGAAAAAGCGACACTACGAAGCGTTATATGTTGATATACGTATATGTGTGTGGCTGCGTACTGCTGAGCCACGCTAGTATAGTGAGTATTGTAGTATGTATACCACACTGCCTATTACTTGCTTTGGTGTTCAGTTCAAGCGTCATACGTATGTATGTTTGTATATATGCTAGTACGTATGTGTGCGCGCCTGCGTATTACGGAGCCACGGTGAGCGAGAAGGCGTTATGTATACCCATACTACACTACCTAATACTTGCTTAGACCAAGCGTCCTACGAATATTTGTGTGTATGTTAGTACGTCTGTGTAATATACGCGTTACGACGCTCATAATAACAACCGCGTGTGCTGTATTGCGTCCGTATTTTTATATTCGTAAATATTTACCGCAATTGCAGGCGGTGTTGCAATATACCACAATCAAAATGACGGTGCTCGCATTGTAACTCCACAGATAGATCTGAATGCACAGCAACTAGAATCACTGTCTGTTCAGCTCTCTAAAGTGGGAGAAATATGTGCATGCGAAACCAGATTGAGCAATGGAAAAACAGTTTTAATTGTGGCAATTTATATTTCACCGAATCAATCAATAAATAGCATCACGGAATTCATTCAAGAAAATTTAAGAAAGTATACACCAGAAGTATCGCGGATACTTAGAAAAGATTACGATAAAGTTCCAATGATTTTAAGTGGCGTAAATTTTGCATTGAACAAAGCGGTTCCTTTAATTGACTTTCTCAATAGAACATTCAATTTAAAAATGTGTAACAATCGCACTGACGATCGACAACACGATCAAAAACAACAATTGACGCGGTATTTCAAAGATATGTTGACAACATCGAAACCAAAGCATTTGTATCATCTATCAGCTATCATAAGCCACTCGTATCATTTGTTGAAATTGAAAACATTGAGGATGAATAATAATAAAATGATGAAAATAAAATATGAACTTTATAGCAATATTATAATGAACCTATAATTATCCCACTCTTAATGCTGCTTTCGTCTCATTCTCTCTCAGTTTGTTTTACGGAAGGTTTCACTTCTATCGCGTCTAACCGTTAGACTGGTAGTTTTTGTTGTAACTCAAATATTTCGGCATAATTTCGCTATTCCATAAGAAAAATCAGTAATTTCGTCTTTAACATCACGCCACCATTCTGCAGCATCACCCTCTAGCATCATTCCTTTAACCGCGTCAACATCGTTAATTTTCTCCACAGTTTAAAAACGTCGAGAGGGGTAAATGTTTCTGTGCGGTCATTGCTAGTATGCACCAAATTGTTCGGTTACTTCATCTAGGAAAAAATTCGGGGAAGTTGTCTTCTCTCTAGTGATGTTGCTTCAGTCAGTCAATGAAGTAGGAAAAAATATTAGGCCCTTTTATCAAGAAAATAATTTGCCGCCGAATGCCATTTTGCTTATTGATACCTAGCTCCGCTCATTTACCATTTGGGAAACTTCAAAGTGACGATGGAAATATATGTAGTTTTATTAGTCTTTCCACCAAGTGGACAGCACCTTCACAACCAAAGGATTAAAGTTCTATTTAGTGAACCCAGCAGTTAACCTACAAAATTGGGTTTCTTAATTAATTGCTGAAGGTGGAGAACTAAAGAGCCATTTAAAATCCCAATCAGTCCACCATGCGATAATATTATTAACAAAGGTGGGGATGAGATACTATCAGGTGAGTCCATAAGTTCATGCGTTTTGTAAAGGTGGTTTTAAAATTAATAAAAAGATGATTAAAGTATTTATTAATCCATAATATATTTTCTTTCATTATTTACAATGTCTTCCCAACATTTAGGCAAATTTTTAATTCCCTGCCCAAAAATTTTTTGTCCTTGGAGCCAAAATACGCTTCGATATCCCTTTTTATAGCTTCTTTTGAGGAGTAGTTCTTGTTACTCATATGGGATTGAAGTCCACGGAAAAGATGATAATAACAAGGTGCAATATCCGGAGATATGGTGGATGCGGCATTAGCTCCCATCCGAGCTCGTTCAGCCTGCCTAATGTTTGCCTTGCGATATGAGGTCTTGCATTGTCGTGGAGAAACAAAACTTTACGTCTATTCACCAAAGACGGTCGATTTTTTTAAGTGGCTCATTCAGGTTTGACAACTGATGGGAATAATAATCAGCAGTTACCGGCCATATGCCACCAGTAACGATACGGTTAAAAAAACTTTCATTTTCAAGTCGTTGCAGCAGCTGAGAACACACATTCACTCTCTGCTGAAGGTTGGTACGGAAAGTCTAAGCGGAACCCATTTTCCCAGCTTTGAAACCTTTCCCAACTGAACCAGGAGCCTGTGAACTGTTCCATGCGATGAATTTACCCTCTGAGCTATCATATCGACTGTCAAATTTGGCTCAGCTTCCATCAGTTCGAGCAAGGCGTCGGAGTTAAAGACTTTAGGACGTCCAGCGCGCGGGGCATCCTCCACGTCGCAGTTACCCCTTCGGAATTTTGAAAACCACTTTGGCGCAGTCCTTACACTCACGGTATCCTCTCCGTGAACAGTGTTTATTTCTGCAGCAGCAGTTGTTGCATTTTTACCACTTTTATAAAAAAAATACAAAATATGCGTTCGAAGATTCCAACACAACAATATATTATATCAAAGAAAATATAAATAGTTTCGTTATATTCCACGAATAATTTTTTGTATGCAAAAATCGTACAAAAGTGAAATTATGGGTAAAATACGCTCGAACTTAAGGACTGACCTGATACAAAGAGTGATAAAGTAAATTTTGACCAATTGAATTGTAGGCTAGCACGATAGCGACAATGATTTGCTACTAGCACAACTCCTGCAAATACATTAGTATTGCAATGAATTTATTCAGAAATAGGAGAGATAGAAACCGAATAATAGAAAGATTAAACTATAATGTCTTTGCTGACGGATCTGCATATGAACTCCATAGTGATATTGAGTCTTTTTTCCGCTTTCTTCTACGCTTTCAATGAGCGTGAATAATTAAAAAAACGGTGCAATTATATTGAATTTTTTCCATTAAGCGCATAAATAGTAATTGGTTCTCCGCAACGAAATTATTACTTAGAGTTAAAAAAAATCAAACAAACAAACTGATTATGGAAGGAGGAATTCAACAACGGATTTATTATGCTAAAAAGCAAAAATCCAGAAATGGTTGCACCACTGGGTGCTTTCCATGCATATCTATTAAAATGTCTTAGTTTTAAGAACAAGTATTGCTGAATGCAAAACAGATTGCAATAAATAAATAACCTAGTAGGATTTTATAATGGAGGGTAACATAAAACCCGTCACTGGCAGTATCCAACGAGGCCAGATGTAATAATCTCCGCTAATCTGCAGCAACAGAAAAACGAACAGAAACTTTTTAGCAGTAGACATGTGCCACCTGTTCCTAAATTATTATCCCTAGGAAGGAAAACCCTTAGAGCAACGGAAAATGCTAAATGTCTAGGCCATGTATTGGATAGAAAACTAATTTGGGGGCTCACAGTTGAAGATAGAGTAATTAAAATAATGACTCCTGCACAAGGTTCATTGGGAAAAATGGGGAATGAAATCCAGAATAATACTTTGGCGCTGCACAGCGGTAGTTAGGACAATTCTCTATTATAGTATTGTAGCATAGTAGAATAACCTTGAGAAGGGTGTAAACATTAAAGAGGTTGGTAAGATTCAAAGACTCGCATCTGTTCTCATAACCATAAATTTCTTTCCAGTATATCTGCAGGCAAAATATCATACATCGCCAGTCGTGTGGCAATTTGAACACCTTAAGAGGCCAAATATAGGCTACGAACGCCGTAAGATTCCAACTGATATTTTGGAGCTTCCCGGACTTGTGGACTCTACAGTTCCGCCCACAATTGCCATTACAATGTTTACAACCCTTCTAACCTCAACGGAGAGTGGGAGCGGGGCGATGTACAACAGGGCAAGTCCATCCATGTATACACTGTTGACTCAAAGCTTGGAGGTGTATAATCTGAGCATCTGCGAATTTCCTTAAGTTTTCGGCTTCTCAACAACTGCAGTGCCTTTCAGGCTGAATTAAAAGCCGTGACACTGATACAGTGTGATGCAATACCTGTAGATGATATCTCCACACATTTCGCTGATAGGTAGGTGACGATAAAATTTCTTTAAGGTAGCCATGAAAAGTCGCACATATCTTAACGATATGGCTGAGTCATTGCACCTAAAGGTAAATAGGTTTCTGGGTAATTGAGGTATTGATGGGAACTGCAGGGATAATGAACGAGCGCTCAATCTGACTGATAAGTATGTTGATAATGGCATAGGTATGCCTTACCCTTACCTTTGTGAACATTTTAAGAGCAGTAAATGAGAGAAGGCGTAACGAACCCACCTGCAGAATCGCCCAATTGTGGCCGACTCTCAATTCTAAGCGTATAGAACCTCTGCTAAGCCAAAATAAGACTAGTCTTATTGAGGCTGCCTGATAGGCAGACACATCCGTCTGCGGGCACATGACTTCTCTAAATGAGGAAGAGGCGATCACGCACCATCTGTGCCATTGTCTCACTCTATGCAAACGTAGATTCATCACTTTAGGTAGACAATATTTGAATGACTTTGAAGATCTCAGTTCTTGGAAATTAGGGATCTTTCAAAATTTTTAAAAGGTCCACATTGATTTTAGAATAGATGAGAACAAGTTCCACACACGGCATCAAAATGGGCTATGAGCATGAGTGTGCCTCATAGCGTATAATCGCTACAAAATATTTCTTCAGGAAATTTGGAGGAAAAGGTCGGACTGGGATGAAAGCTTGCCTTCATCACTACATTCATCGTGGCTCAGTTTTTGTACGGATTTTGGTCACATACCGCTGCTAAACTTCACTCGTTCGTCGGTACAATTACTACATTCGAAATCTCGTGTTGCGCCTATAAAATCTCTTGCGGTTCCAAGATCGTCCTGCTTTCAACCAAGGCACCGTTTATCCATGAATTAGCTCAAACGGAACTTTTATCATGCCGATATTATTGTTGCCCTGATTCAGCTGCAGTTTTATCATTAATCCGCAAAGAACCATCAAGATTCAAAATCTTTACATCTAATCGTATAACTACTAATGTCTACGAAGCTAAACTCTGCTTATATTTCATCGACTCGTCAGTATAATTTCATGGTCCGAGTTTCATCGTTCAATGCAAAGGGTCCGCCATATAACTTCACGGAATTAAAAATGCTATAAAAAAGAAACTACCCAATATTTTTCCAAACTGTTTTTTTATTTTAAAGTACAATCCTTCCGGTTAATGATGGAACACAACTTCATTCAAATGGCTGCCTCGGCTAGCCATGCACCATCCCATACGATCAGTCCAATTTGTCAACACATTTTCGATTGTATGCGGCTGTATTTCAGCTATGACATCGCGTATGTTGGTCTTCAGTGCATCAATTGTTGCTGGTTTGTTGGCATAACACTGGTCTTCGACGGCACCCCAAAGATAATAATCCAACGGCGTCAAATCGCAGCTCCGAGGCGGCCAAACGATATCAGAATTTCGGCTGATAATGCGATCTTCGAAGACAGTGCGCAAAAGATTGATCGTAGCATTCGCTGTGTGGCAAGTAGCGCCATCTTGTTGGAACTAAATGTCACCAATATCCTCCTCTTCAATTTCTCGGAACAAAAATTCGTTCAACATGGCCCGGTAACGCTCTCCATTGACGGTTACGGCCACTCCGCGCTCATTTTCAAAGAAAAATGGACCAATGATGCCTCTCGACCAAAATCCGCACCAAACAGTGACTCGTTGTGAATGCATCGGCTTTTCTTCGAGTGCGTGCGGGTTTTCTGAGCCCCAAATGCGGCAATTTTGCTTGGTAACATACCCGCCGAAATGGAAATGAGCTTCATCCGAAAAGATGATTTTTCGGTAAAAGTTTTCATCTTCTTCAAGTCCATCCCAAGCCCATAAAGCGAAGCGAAAACGCATTGGGTGGTCGGTCCTTTGACCGTATACACAACCATTTTCGTTCAGCGGAAGAATAAAACTAATTTTCTGTCAAATCAGATGACAGCTAAGTGTTACCATTCTTCAAATAATACCTAGTTCAAATTCGAAACGATAGATGGCGGGCCCTGTAAAACCAAATGGATATAGTCTTACGTTCTAGTCAACCATCTAACAAAGATGCGTGAAAAGGCACATCGTCTCAGTACATCGATATAATGCTTAGATGTAAATTATTCAAGTCATTCCAAAATATTACAATACGTTTCCGCCTACATTTATAAGTTGATGTGGTTATCTGTAGTGATTGTTGATTGCATCCGCCTTGGAATAAAATTATTTATGCACAACATCCAATTGCTTTACTTCGATGTACAAGTATAGTACTGTTTTCTCCATTCATCGTTAGTTATTGGTTGTTTCATATATATGTATGACTGAAGAACCCGGCGCTTCACTTGAGCAATTATTATTATTTTATTAATTTTCATAGGCGCAATTTACAGATGGCCCTTTCTCCCTACCAACATGTATCCGGATGCAGTACTGGTAGCATGAAACCGAAAAAAAGATATATAAGGAGTAAAGCATATAAATTAAATCAAATTATTGTATGTAATATAAAAATCATAACAAATGCTGTAAAAGTAATAAAATAATATTATAAAAAGATCTATCATGTTAGTATTTATTTGTTGGCTATATACAGGGTGGGCCATATAGCGTTTGCTTTTTGAACCACCTATTTTTTTAAGAATGGTAACCAAATGACATGTCAAATATGTTCATAATTTACTTAAAGGTTTTACATTTACGAAATGGGACGCTATACGCTTGAACAAAATTGGGAAATATTGAAAACCTATTTCCAAAGTGGTGAGTCTTCTTCTTCTTTTCTGATTTTCTCATCGGTGGCTACGTCAATAAGCAAACGTTTCTGTAGAGAAGCAAATGCATCCACAACGAGTCACTGTTTGGTGCGGTTTTTGGTCTGGCGGCATCATCGGGTCATTTTTTTTCGAAAATGAGTGAGGAGCCGCGGTTACAGTAAATGGCGAGCGTTACCGTGACATGCTCAACGAGTTGTTTCCAAAAATTGAAGAAGATGACATGGACAACATTTGGTTTCAACAGGACGGTGCAACTTGTCACGCTGCCAAAGTTACACTCGAACTTTTGGATACCGTTTTTGAAAACTGAATAATCCGCCGAAATTCCGATATCAATTGGCCGCCTCGGAGCTGTGATTTAAGCCCGTTGGACTATTCTTTGTGGGGAGCCGTTAAGGACAAATGCTATGCGAATCATCCAGAGACGATTGATGCTTTAAAACACGAAATCGAAGTTGCCATTCATGAAATTGGAGCCCAAACAATCGAAAATGTGCTTAAAAATTGGGTTGATCGAATGGCTTACTGTAAAGCCAGACGTGGCAGTCATTTGAACGATATTATTTTTTATTCATAAATGACAATGTTCAATCTTCAAACTGAAAAAAAAAGTTTGAAAAAATATTGATTAGTTTTTTTTATAGCCGATTCAAAACGCAAATTTTACATGGCCCACCCTTTACATATGAGGGCAATGCCGAAGAAAAACTAAACTATAAGCAATCCAAAATTTAGTATTGTGTAGTTTGAGGGCAATTCTGCCATGAAAAGGCTCCCAAAATATATGTCGCTCGGAATCGATTTAAAACTGTAGGTCCCTTCATTTGTAAAACAACATAAAGACACACGCCACAAATAGGAGGAAGAGCTCGGCCAAACACCGAAACAGAGTGTAAGTGCCAATTACGAGTATATACACATATATATATATTGTATAGTTTGACAGATGACACTCAGCCAAATATTAATCGACCACCGTAATCACTAATGTACAAATATAATTTCTGTACCAGTTTTCTAGGATTGTTGAATTGAATCGAATTTTTTTTTAAATATCTATATATAATATTTTGATATTCAAGGAAAAATGCTATTTTGGTCGGAGGTTTATTTCATTATAAAGAGCAAGGTATGCCGTTAATAGTGGAAAATAACCCCAGGCAAATGACCACCACGACCACGCTTACAGGACAATATCCTTTTCATGAAATTTTCCATAACCGAATTGCAAAGTGGCTGCCCTATGTCCTCGACAGCCTCACAAATTCCATCTTTGAGGTCTTGAATCGCCCCTGGGCTGTTGGCGTAGACCTTATCTTTCACGTGGTCTCAAAGAAAAAAGTCACAAGGTGTTACATCACAAGATCGCGATGGCCAATTGTGATCACCTCTTCGAGGGATAACACGGTCCGGAAACTTTTCCCATAAAAGATCAATCGTTTCGTTGCTTGTGTGGCATGTAGCGCCGTCTTGTTGAAAATAAACGTTGTCCAGATCAATACCATCCAATTCCGGCCATAAAAAATCGTTAATCATCTCTCGATAGCGCAATCCATCCACCTGTAACACCTGTTATTAGAAAACCCTTTATTATATTAGAATGACTGAGTATTATATTAGATTAGTTTTGTGGGGCGTTTAACAAGTCCAAGGACTCAGTCAGGAAAACCATGGAACTACACTCGGACGGATTACAGTGGAAGGAATAGAGAGATAGGATAGATATAGTATGGACGGTAAGACAGAAAAGTTGGTTTGAGATCACTCTTCCGCGAATCTTGTAGATTTATTGATGAAAATTAAGAGATCCGGAAGAGAAAGAGTATGAACTTTATCCATACTCAGCACATCGCACTCCAGCAGGCTAAGTCTGATTCTATAAAACGCCCCACTGAGCTTGTGGCTTTTTCAATTCCTCTTTAATGAGATCATCATATTGTATTCAATCCACCTTTCGAGGATTCCGGCCTGCTGGCGTTTATATCCCCCAAGTCTTATTCTTTAGACACGCACGGTTTTTAAATTCGTATTATGTGAGTATTTGTATTCAGTTTAGCATGGCTGCAGTATAAAAGACCACTTGCCGATAAGCTGTGCCGCAAAATAATCTATGTAAATGAAAAATTTTGTTCCATTTGTGTCATAATTTTACTTTACACCTTGACAATATCTGAATTCAAAATTAATAACATATATAGGCGAATTCCATACGTAGACGGTATGACCTTTAACGATTCTGGGCCAAAACCATAAACCATCTGGAAAGCATTCCCATATTTAGAATCCGTCCCCTTTTTGGTATAGTGGTATGATGTCCAGTGCATCGTATCAAGTCTTTCGTAAGAAGTACGGAGCCTGGAAATGATCACATGTGGCTCCCTCAGAGCTCCAGGGATCAGCATGCTCATCCTTACCAGTTTTTGAATTTTGCTCATTTGCTGGATGACCAGCTTATACCCTTCCAAAACTGGCATCGCAGATACAGTTTTGGTCCGCCCTTCGGGCGATTAAGAGCTTGAGCATTGTATCTTGAAGATACCTTGCTCAACTCTCATTCGCTCGAATCTAGGAACATCTTTCGATTTCCCTATAGCTTCGTAAACTTGGCTGTCGACAAAGTCCAATTGTTTTTGGGACAATTGGATCTATCCATCGCCACAGATCTCCACCATCATACCTCTAGCCGCTGCTGCAGCATATTTGGCTCCTACCCTCTTAGCCTCCGCAAGTTGACCAGACCCGATGGGTCATCACCAGATCTGTTCCTCTTGACAGCTTTGGCTACAGAAGTGGACGAAAGCAGAAGAGCAGCTTCAGTTTGAGTCACAGTCGACATAAATAGCTTCGTTTGCCGCAGCCATATTTTCCATTTCTCTAGCCGGCTTCGCGTTATTCTGCCTTTGCCACTTTCTTTGTCTTTTGGACAGATTTACTAATGCATCTGGCACCTGTTCAGTGTCTATTATCTAAGCCCTCTATTTGATTGTTTGATTCTTAATAAGGTTTTGTGCCCTCTAGTCTGAGTACGTCATCCGGACCCAGTTCCCTTATTCAACTTAGAATAGAGATAGGTTGGATTGAACGTATGTGCCTTTCTTCTGGCTGCAATTGGCCAAGATGTGTCAACGTTCTCCACGCTATAGCGTTGCATTCCAGGAAAATTCACCGGAATCGTCTGAGATTGGTCGGAGAAACGAGTCCAGATGACTTCGTAGTCTGCAATGGCCTTGGGGAGGGTTATGAGTTTTTTAAACTTCTTTTGGTTGTACCCTCCCAGTAGAGATTTCGCCTAGCGTAGCCCCACAGCTTGGTGCCAGCAAACCTCTCTTAGTCCTAGTTCTTCACAACTAAGCTTCTCCTTGATTGTGTGTTGTCCCATAGTAAAGAAGGGCTCGGGTCCTATTAAAGTCGAGGCCGCAGCCTCTCTCGCCAATGCGTCTGTTATTTTGTTCCCAGTTAGATCTCTGTGTCCTGGGACCCAAACTAGCTGCATGCAATTGTGCGTTCCTAGTAAATTAAGTTTCTCGATATATTCAAGTACCAGTGAGAATTTGATCTCACAGGACGATAGGGCCATGACTGCCGCCTGACTGTCATTCAGAATGGCAATTCGCTCATTCCGGACATTTCTGTCTAAGTTCATCTCTGCACATAGACAAATGGCATACATTTCCGCTTGGAAGATGCTTGGAAAACTACCCATCGGCACAGACCGTTTGGTTCTGGGGCCGTAAATTCCAGCGCCTATGCCTTCTGGGGTCTTCGAGCCATCTGTGTACCAGTGCAGTTTACACTCTTGGAGTTTTTTTCACACTTATTCTTCAGTTCAATTCTGAACTTCTTTTGGAATTTGATCACTTTAGTGATACCATCTCTGGGTAGCTGGGTAAGTGGGACCTGCATCCTTAGCACTTCCATGTTCTTAAATGATATCACTTTTCCTCTCCTGAAGCCTGCCCTGGTAATATTCAGTATGGTACGCTTGGCTGATTGCTGAATAACTATATGAAACGGTGTCAGCTCAAGCATCACTTTCACCGCAGCTGTGGGGCAGGTCCGCATCGCTCCTGTGATGCACACGCAAGCTAAGTGCTGAAGCTTTGTTAGCGCTGCCCGCACCGTCAAGAGAGTGACTCTCGATGCCCAAGCGACCGCTCCATATGTCAACATTGGTCTTATTATCATGACGTACATCCATCTCAGGATTCCTGGGCTATAGCCCCAACTTCGCTGACCAAACCAATAGCAACTCCACCTATGCTGACATCTTTCATTCCTGGTAAGGCTCTTTTCCTGGTGAAAGAGGTGATGGCTCTTTTGGGTAGGTTTATATCCAGACCCACACATCTTTTGTTAGGTTTATAACTTTTTGCAGTATATCGCAAAGAATGTTCTCGAACCTGCCTCTCGCTATAATTACAATGTCATCCGCGCATTCCTCACAGCGGATTCCATTGTTTGTCAGCAAGTGAAACAGGTCGTCTACTACTGGGCTCCACGGAGGGGTGATAAAACTCACCCCTACGGACACCCCTTACTTGTTTGTAGCTGGTTAGTACTGGCCGTTGTTGCGGTTTGTACTATCCTTGTCTGTAGCAGAGACTCTATCCATCTGCGTTTCTACGTTTCTCTTTTATAGTGCGCGATAACCTTAAGTGAAAGGCATTGTCGAAAGCTTCCTCTATATGGGGGAAGGCACAGAGAACTGTTTGCTCCCAGTCAAAGGCACTCTGGATCTCCGTAGATCCCCGGAGTTGTATATGGGTTGATGGAGCTAAGCCCTGTATTTGATCTCATAAGCAGTCATAGTCAATCTTAAGACCAACTCATGCAATGGAAACAAACGACTTAACCCAAGTAACTAAGCATTCGAGGCAATAAAGAAATAAACGTTGCACCAAAATCTACTTGTCTGAATATAATTCTAAATGTTTAAGTTTAGTGATGCAAGTTCGTCCTCCTTTGCATTGATATCTTTGAATAGCAATTCGAAAAAGCTGCTTATTAAAAATTCTATGGGAAGGCATCAGTGTATTTTGTTCCATAGACAAGTCTTAATTGCTGGATCACCGTTGTTATCCACACTTTACTTCTTAAGTTATTGAAGTTCAGAAATAACGTTAATTTATATAAATGCCAGCCAAAAATTTGTTTACATAAGGTTTATTTTCAAATTTAATTATATACGTATGTGCGAATGTAAATATGAGCTCTTTCGATGTATATTTTTATGTATTTTTTAGTACAAATTTCATGCGAAAATAGATGATCAAATCGATAAAGCGAATGTAGCCATGACACAAGGCCTAATTGGTAAACTTATGTCTGTGCTAGAGTCGACTTTGACGAAACTGGCACGTTACGATGAGGGCAGTCTAATTGGTTCTATACTCAGCTTTACTAATGTATCCAGCTCAGGAAAGGATCTCGGCCAAGGTTATGTAAATTTCTTTCGCAACAATATGGATCAAGTACGGGGTAAAATCGGTGACGACTTATGGACTTTGAATTTTTTCGAACAGTGGTACACACAGCAGATTAATATGCTTTGCAATTGGCTCTCGGAGCGGTTAGATCATGCACTCCACTATGCCCAAGTCACATCGATATCGCACATAACAAAGGTACGTAAATTCTCCCAAGATCATATGAATATGTATGTACAGACACATACTTTACGCCGCAAAAAATTTTAATGGAATTAAGAAATAAAAAAGGGCTGATTTAGTTTATTATACATATCTGTGCCCGCTAATTGAAGACTCAATCAGGGGATATCAACGATGCCACTCTTGGTAATAGAGAAGGTGATAAGGATTACGATTACCAAATAATTAAGATTGCAATAATCTAAAAAAGTTAAAAAACATTGATTACAATTATATTTTTAACATGTAGTTTAACCTTGTAGATTTCCTATATACGTGTATATGCATATTTCCTGATAAAAAATATTGTTGGATAATTAGTGCACTATTTGTATTCCTTTTTATTTCTAATACGGTTACCTATTTGTTTTTTTTAATATCTGTACATAACACTGTTATTTACTTCACAGAATGGTTTTTGGAAAAACATATCTGTTATCTTTATATGAAGCAACATATTGAACACATTAGAAAATCTCCATACTAACAAAGTACAATTTTTACACAAGTAAAATAGGCAAAAAAAGAAATTGTCGTCCAGTAGGGCGGTGCACAGTAAGTGAATTCAAAATAATAAATAAAAATATTAGCTTTAAACAATACTGATATATTCAAGAGTTTCATTGCGGAGTATCTAATAATCTTCAGAAAAATCCGATCGTTCATCGATTAACGACTGCTATTACACTGTGGAACAAATTCAGGTTAGCAAAAATTAGGTCCATTCTGAGAGTGGCGGGTGAAAATAGAGGCGAAATTAGAAGACCCGTATCGCGCCGTTTTTTTATGTTAGTTCGAATTTTTTTTTAATCGGCCTTCGAAGTTCGAAATCGGAGCAAAATTGTTTATATGGTTTTTTGGCTATAACTCGTCGACTAATTGATATTTTTTGAATCTGTAAAAGCCAAATTATTGCTAGAGACCTGTGCAACAATTACAATTTTTGAAAAAATTGATTTCGAAAATTTTTGTGGTACTTATGAAACAATATACTGAAAATCGGCATTTGACTGCAACACGGCTCTTTTTACATCTGTCGTCACTTCCCATGATGGAAAGAATAATGAGACGGCGCCTATCGTGGTCCCGTTACTTTGCGCTCAGCGAATTTGACAACGAGTTATGTGATTTTAGCTCCAGTATGGCCAGATTACCATTTTCGTAACTTGATTTAGCATTTTTTTTTTGTTATTTAGTCTCGGAGTTTTAGTTCTTTCTTCATAACATTTTTCTAGCTGTTCTAATTAAAATGTCATCTTTATAATTTTGTAAAATATACATTTTTTAATAATTATTTAAATAATTCACTCAGTTTTATTTAGCTTTACTTTTTTTTAACATCTGGTGGCATTGCCCGCGATTGCAGGTGTTGTTGGTGTTCTTCTGCTTTCGGCAGTCAAATCTCTCTCTCGCTACTGCAGTGTTGCCTAGCTTTGGATATAAAAACGCACTAAAATTCCCATTCAAAGAAAATAACCCAACAAATTTTTATTGAATCACGTAAAGAACTTTGTATGCGTGACAAATTGTCTTTAAAATGTGCGTTTTTTAAATAAATGTGTTATGGTTATGTACAATTTAATTTATGAGTTCTTTTTGTTAAGGGAGACTCTTTTGTTAAGGGAACGACTTTTTCGCTATATTTGAAGTTATGCAAATAGATAAGGTACTCTTTTTGTAAAAATGTCAGTATGGTTTCTTTAGTATTTTGTTGTTTATTTTTACAATGAATATAACTCTTAATGTCCTATGTCTCACTAAGGATTGATGACCGGAAGAAACGATTACCCCTCTATGGTTTTAATTCGCATTCAATAAATTCAAAGGCTTTTTAAAATTTGTAAAAAGGTTTTCAATCTAAAGAAGAGTTGAGAGAGGGGAATTTAATATTTTTGCATAACCTTAAATGGAGCCAAAAATTAAATTTCCACTTTCAAATTATCAAATTTTATAAGAGTAAAAAAATTTTCATTAGCACTATAATATTCTCAGAGTGGCCTTTTTTAAACTTCTTTTGTATAATAATACAGTTTTTTTTAACCTAAAGTTTCGGTAGCTTTAAATTAAAAAAAAATAAACAAACACGAAACTTCAAAATTTTCGCATTTTCTGTATAAAAAAGCACTAAATTTATTGCGAAGAGCAAATGGTTGGCAATACTGCACAACTCAGCAAACGTGACGTCACGTACGCTCTGATGGGCGCAATCTTCTTTTTATCATTCTTGGTCACTTCCCATCTTCCTCATTCTTCTCCCACCTTGAGTTCGGGCCAAGGCGAATTTATTAAGGTGACAGCATTCATCCAGCTGAATTTTTCACCGTAGGTATGGCTTATGTCAAAATGATATGCTTTGTTTGTATGTATTGGTATGTTTACATTCGTATGTTTATATTTGCTTGCTGATTTTGACGTGATGGTTGCACCAAACGCAACAACAAATACATGTAGGGTTTTACTTATATGTGTTTGCTGTCACCTGTAATAAATTCGCCTTGGTTCGGGCAATGCTACTGCTGCTTCTATTGCAGAGAACGTTAAATATAGAGAATTCTCACGAGCTACGAATAGTGTGAGTTGTCAAAAATGAAGTGAAACCGCGAACACTATTTCACCTCGCTCAACTCGACAGCGGGGAAGTTCTTAACAGATCTGATTACAGTGAATTATGTACAAATACATTGGCTCTGCTCAGTTTTTGGTTTCTGTATGAAATCAAATTGACGAATGCCGACGGCATTTTGCAAAGTATTTGCTTGTGCATTTTTACGAAAATTTATTCAATCTATATTTTCAAACAAGTACAACAAATAAAGATTTAAAATCCAACATTTAAAATCAAAGTAACTTTAATAATGTTTGTTGCTTTAATTTTAAAAGAAAAATATAAACAAAATACATTATAAAACGACCTCACATTTTGTTGTGTGCGTTTTAGTAAATTTGATGAAAATTTTTACTAATTTTTCGAGTCGAAATTAATTTTAGACAAGAATTCAAAGAGCATATTGGTATATTGATGAATATATATGTACATATGTATATCAATACATATATTATGTTAGTTATATTTGTGCAAAAGTTCAATTGCATCTTCAATTCTTATAGTGTTACAAATGTATGTGCACACGCACTGCAGCAACAATGACCTATCTCACGACGCATTGCCTTATCATATTTACATATGTTCAATTGAATATGCATTTTTTGTTCCTTTGCCAATCGAAATTTTTTTCAATTTACATATGTATATTACAGGGAATAATTCATATATGTATGTATGCATTTTATAGATGGTACAAAACTTTGAAATTTAAAATAAATAAAAGAAAACTTCAAAGAAACGTATTTTCATACATATGTACATATATGGGACAACTAAGTTCTATTGCATCTTTAATAAATATAGTGTTGCACGCATATGTATGCACTGAAGCAACTTGACCTACCTCACGAGCATCGCCTTATCATATTTCATGCAATAATTAGGGAGTAAATATTCGAATGATCGAATTCCTGCAAATGCTAAAACAACTTCTTCTGCATATGCATCGACGTACATATTTGCACAGTGAACGTTAAATATAGGGAATTCTCACGCGCTACGAATAGTGTGAATTGTCAAAAATGAAGTCTAACCGCCGCCGGGGTGTGGTGAAACTTTTAAAAGAGCTGTTTACAGCGATTTCTCCTTTAGCATATTGGCCCTGCACAGTTTTTGGCTTCTGTAAGAAATCAAATTGACGAATAGCCGCCGGCCTTTTGTAAAGTATTTGCTTGTGCATTTTTATGTTCCCTTGATAAACGAAAATTTATTCAATTTGTATTTTCAAACAAAGGTGATGAAGAAAAAATGAATGAATATTTATTATATGCGCCAACATTTCAAATCAAAGTAACTTTAATATTTTGATTTAATTTTAAAAAATACATTATAAAACGAACTCTCACATTTTGGTATGTGCGTTTTAGTAAATTTAAAACTAAACAAATTTAATGAAAATTTTTACTAATTTTTTGAGTCGAAATTAATTCATAGCATACAAGTGTTTTGGTATATCGACATATGTATGTATTTACATTTGAATATGCATTTATTTGTTCCTTTGGCAAACCAAATTTTTCTCAATTTACATTTTATTACAGGGAATAATAATATACATATATTTGTATGTATGCATTTTCTAGATATTATAAAACTTGCACTGAAGCAACATGACCTCCATCACGAGCATCGCCTTATAGGTATTTGATGTAAATAACCTAATGATCAAATTCCTGCCTCACAAATGCTAAAACAAATTTCTTTTGAATATTCATGTACATATTTGTATGTATGTGCGTATGTACACTTGAGGCCCATATATCCCTTCAAACAAATCAAAAAATCCTCTATAGCAAACGCTTCATTACCAGGCACACAGGAAGATGGCATATGCAAATATAAATATTGAATTCAAGCAAAACAATGCTTATTAATATACACATATACATGAACATACAACCGCACACACAGGGCATTCGCTTTATTCCTCAAAATGCGTATGTCGTTCAAAGCTAAAATTCTATGCCTAGCGACTACAAGAACAAAATGCAGTCATAGACGCAGGCGTAGCGGCCATCATTCTAGTTGCCATAGCGCTGAACAGTCGCGGCGGCGCCGAACAGTTTCAACTATTGTACTGTGCAACAAAAAATCATCTTCAAAAAATTCATTGATAAATTCGAGCTCATAGTTCTAAGAGCAAGAACTTTCATTCATAAAACGAGCCGCCCATATGCCAATTTTCTCGACAATTCGAAAATAGTCAATATTTGAATATTTCGCGTAGAATTATTTGCCAATATTTGATAAATCTTCAATTTTTGTCAAGTCGAGTGCCCGCGGCTTCGTACATATGTATGCATCAATACATGTACGTAAATATGTGTATATGTACAATGCTGTGCCTATGAATATGCGCTGCGCCATGAGTGCGCGCTGGATTTCTTGCGAAGTTTTACCGTTTTATCTTGAGCTGTGGCTGGTGAGCACACATACACACAGCATATACATATGCGCAAATGTATATAAATTCACAAATTTACATTTGCATATGCCATCTTCCTGTGCGCCTGGTAATGAAGCGTTTGCTATAGAGGATTTTGATTCAGTTGAAGGGAATTCAACAAAGTTTTACAGACACCAGACAGACAGACATAACATATGTACATAATTTGGATGATTTGGAGAAATTCAAATATATAGGTCATATTAAAAAGCTACCTAGCATTCTTTGCTTCTAATCACCAACAAATCCTTATCGACTGCTGCTAAATTTACATAATTCAGCCCCTTACTGTTAACTTTTGGTGAAAAATGTGGCTGTGGTGTACCACGCGCGCAAAACGAGTACCCCTGAAAATTCCATACGTTGCTGTCATTGAGACTTCTCTATACATTAACGTTCTCTGTAGAATGATGGCCGCTACGCCTGCGCCTAAGACTGCATTTTGTTCTTGTAGTCGCTAGGCATAGAATTTTAGCTTTGAACGGCATACGCATTTTGAGGAATAAAGCGAATGCCCTGTGTGTGCGGTTGTATGTACATGCATATGTGTATATTAATAAGCATTGATTTGCTTGAATTCAATTCACATATTTATATTTGCATATGCCATCTTCCTGTGTGCCTGGTAATGAAGCGTTTTCTATACAGAAGTTTTTGATGTGTTTGAAGGGATATGGGCACCAAGTGTACATACGCACATACAAATATTATATGTACATGAATATTCAAAAGAAATTTGTTTTAGCATTTGTGAGGCAGGAATTTGATCATTAGGTTATTTACATCAAATACCTATAAGGCGATGCTCGTGATGGAGGTCATGTTGCTTCAGTGCAAGTTTTATAATATCTAGAAAATGCATATATACAAATGTATGTATATTATTATTCCCTGTAATAAAATGTAAATTGAAAAAAATTTGGTTTGCCAAAGGAACAAATAAATGCATATTCAAATGTAAATACATACATATGTCGATATACCAAAACACTTGTATGCTATGAATTAATTTCGACTCAAAAAATTAGTAAAAATTTTCATTAAATTTGTTTAGTTTTAAATTTACTAAAACGCACATACCAAAATGTGGGAGGTCGTTTTATAATGTATTTTTTTAAATTAAATCAAAATATTAAAGTTGCTTTGATTTGAAATGTTGGCGCATATAATAAATATTCATTCATTTTTTCTTCATCACCTTTGTTTGAAAATAGAAATTGAATAAATTTTCGTTTATCAAGGGAACATAAAAATGCACAAGCAAATACTTTACAAAATGCCGTCGGCTATTCGTCAATTTGATTTCTTACAGAAGCCAAAAACTGTGCAGGGCCAATATGCTAAAGGAGAAATCGCTGTAAACAGCTCTGTTAAAAGTTTCACCACACCCCGGCGGCGGTTAGACTTCATTTTTGACAATTCACACTATTCGTAGCTCGTGAGAATTATCTATATTCAACGTTCCCTGTATGCTGCTGCTGCCGCTGCTATCATCAACACGTCGATTGCGCCCACTCTCTTTGCTGATGCTGCTGCTTCTCACCTGTCGACTGCGGAAGTTAATTTAAGCTCTGTTCCAATACTACATGATAGTACAAATGTTCAAAATACGAGGACAACTATCCAAGGGCCTTTAAATAGTAAAAGATCACGGAATGTCGTTTTTGGTCTTAATGCGACTTGTGAGTTAGATGTGGTAGCTACGAATAAGTGGTTAGATCTAGCGTCCTTTAAACCATCTGTTACTGATGACAATATTATCACCTATGTTGCTAAAAATTCTAACATTATGTTTCAAATATATAAAAAAGGATACTGATATCCATAGTTTAAAAAAAACTAATTTAAAGCTAGGGGTTCCACCATCATTATATGATCAAATTCTCAAACCGTCGGTTTGGCCTGCTGATGTTAAGGTCCGTCCTTTTAAATTTTTTCAAAGCGACGAGCCTAAAGACAGGAAAATTTAGCCACTTTTAGAAGAACTACTTCTTCATTAAATTTTTTTTTTCAAAATATGGGTGGCATTCGAACTAAGTCGGAGACAATTCGTACTCGTAGTGCTCATTCAGATTTTGACATTATAATTTTTGTTGAAACCTGGCTGAATGATAATTTCTTTGATGGAGAATACTTTGCTTCAAATTTATACAACGTTTTTCGAAAAGACCGAAATGTTGAACGTACGGGTTGCTCTTTAGGGGGTGGAGTTCTCATTGGAGTACACCGTAAGCTAAAAGCATTCCATATTTCGCTCTTAAATGAGGACCCTATCCTAGATCAATTGTGTGTTTGTGTAAAGGGATCATCTCGCTATGGGTCTTTATTTTAATTGGTCTCTTACATCCCGCCCAATAGTAATTACGATCTTTACAAATCACATACTGATAACATTGTCTCCCTTGTTTTAAATAAGGTCGATGATATAGCCATATTATTGTTTTTGGAGATTTTAATTTTCCGAATGTTGTTTGGTCTTCTAACTTCTGCAAACATGGTCTTTTACCAACTAATGCGACATCTTCTCTCGAATCATATGTTATTGATAATTTGTTAGGATTAGACTTAGTACATTTTACTTGACATCAACGGGAAAGATTTGCTTTCAGGGTTAGATGTTGTTGAGTGTTATTCTACCTTTTAAGCTAAGATGCTTGAAATTTTTATGATATTATATATGTACCACAATTTAAAAAATGTCCCTTCAAGCTTCCATGGTATACTAATCAACTTAATAAACTTAAAAACAAGCGGAATAAGCTTCATAAAAAATGTGTAGAATCTAAGAATCAAACTATCTTATTAATTTACCAGCAATGCTTGAAAAAATTCAACTGTTTAAATAATTTTCTGTACAGGAACTACATTCTTAGGATTGAAGAGAATATTAAATCCAATCCAAAAGCCTTTTGGAGATTTGTTAAATCTAAAAAGTCAAGTACCGGGGTCCCCTCTGCCGTTCCTTTCAATGGTAAATCTGCTACTACACCTACGGGTGCGGCTAACTTGTTTGCCGATTTTTTCAAATCTACTTTCAGTCAGGATGATCCAGACTTGTTTTCTGCGTGTCATATTAATCTTCCTTCATCCTTGAATTTCGGAGACATAAAACTTGTTTCTCGTGACATTGAGAATGGGATCTCAGGTTTAAAAACTTCTACTAAGACTGATAAGGATGGGCTTTCCGCAATCTTTCTTAAAAATTATCCGGCTATCATTATTCCTCTCAAATTTATTTTCAATAAATCCTTATCCTTTGGAGTTTTTATTAATGATTGGAAAAAAGAATGATGTGTGCAATTACAGACCAATCTCGAAGCTTTCTATTATATCAAAACTGTTCGAAGGAATTGTAAAAGATAAGATGTACTTCGCGACTAAGAGTTTAATCTCGCCCAATCAGCATGGTTTTGTAATGGGTAGGTCTACAGTTTCCAACCTAGCTGCGTTTGGGGAATTTTGTTTTTCAACTTTTGCTGATGGTTCTCATGCAAGTCTATTGCACAAATTAGCCTCATTTGGTTTTCATTCTATATTCTGTCAATGGCTGAAATCTTATTTATCGAACAGACGATGTGTGGTAATGATTGAGGGTGAAAGCTCGGTACCTTTCATTGCTTCTTCAGGCGTGCCACAAGGCAGTATTTTAGGTCCTCTTCTCTTCGTTCTGTTTATTAACGACATTAGTAACTGTTTTTCTTTTGAAAATTTTCTTTTATACACTGATGACCTGAAAATATTTTCTGCTATTAGGAAAACTGAGGATATTCCTATGTTGCAAACGGATATTAATGCACTAGTTCGCTGGTGCAGTAACCCTGGGATCTCCCTAAACATCAAGAAATGTTTTCATGTCACTTTTGCCAAAACTCAAAATATTCTAAAATCATCCTATAACATTGCTGATACTCTTCTTCAACCGGTTCATGAATTCAAAGATCTAGGTGTGATCTTTGACTCCCAATTTTCATTTAATAGTCACATTAATTTTGTTGTATCCTCCTCTTACTCAATTTTAGGCTTTATACGGCGTAATAGCTAAAATTCTCGGACCCTTACACTCTCAAATTACTTTTTACTTCCTCTAGATTAGAGTATGCAACATTTATCTGGAGGCCTTGCCACCAATTTGCAATTGAGAGACTTGGACGTATACAGAAGGTGTTCCTTAAGTTTCCTCTCAGGTCGTTAAAATACTTACATTCCATCTCTTCATATAACTCCCGTTTGATGTTAATTAACTTAAAATCGCTAGAAAATAGAAGATCTATACTCGCGCTGTCTTTTGTTTTTAGTTTAATTAATTGATTGTTCATCCTTATTAAACAATATTCCTTTTCATATTCCTACTAGATCTCTCCGAATCACTTACCCCTTTCACCTTAAATTAGCTCTCTATTCCGCTTGACTTTTCGATGTCAAAGAATGAATTGTATGAGTTCAAAGAAGTCTGTAAAAACCTGATTATGTTTTAGACTCTTAAATAAATAAATAAACTAGCTTGAGCGGGAAGTATAAGATGTAGAGACAAGATTCAAATATTTAGGTATAATGGCATTTGCCTCAGACTGGCAACAATAGCGAACGAGAGGCCAATATAAAAACATGAATTAGCCTTGATGGTGACAGCAGACAGCGAGCTTTCTGAGTCTGCCGCTGTATAATTTAGACGAAGACAACAGGTGACTAGTAAACTGCCGCCAGATCTAGAAATTACGATGGTTATTAAGCACATGAATATAAGCCGACGCGCATGCGCATGCATACACGAAAAGTAATAGAGTGATGAAGTCTGATGAAGTGTTGGAAACAAAGTAAAATAAGTGTGTTGCCATTAATTTTTGTGTTTTAATCAACAATCCAGTGATCAAACTCAGAGAGTTATTATAAGAGATATATTTGAATTTTATCGTAAGATATAATTGCTGTCAGAAGTGGGATTGTTGAATAAAGTCCCAGGAACAGGATCGTGAAAGTGGCAAAGTTGATCGAACTCAAAGTTCAGCAGCTTAACAAGAATTGGAACAGTGTGGCTTGTTAACTACTGGAAACAAAGAAGAGTTAAAAGTGTGGCTTCGCGAGGATATGGGGATAGAGGGCGTCGATGTAGACGAAGATGCGTTCCAGACAGCAGCTGGGGAGTCATCGACAAAAATTAAATAGAAGACAGAACCTACAGGACTTTCACCAAGTATAGACATGGTAGGGATTATGGCTGCATTATCGCCGATATCTTCAAAATATAATCGCAGTCACCGGGAATGTCATCGCAAATGGAATCCAAAGCGTCACAAATGTCATCAGAAATATCGGCGGGACTGTTCTCGCAGATATCAGAAATAGCCACCGAGTTGTCATCAAAAATAAATGTACAGCTGGAGAAACAGGATACGCGTATATCCAAGTTAGAAGCAGAGAAGACACATTTGACGACGCAACTGGAAACGATTGGGGCTGAAGTAGATGTATTGAAGACTCGTCACTGTGAATTGCAATTGAATCGTCTGACCACCATCCCTCGATTGCACTGTACCACTCCTGATATTTAAGCTGCAGTAAGAAACAACAGTAACAACAAATCACTGGATGGTTACTCCAGTTCGAGCATCCGGAAGATAAATTGTACTGAGAATCGAAAGAGTGTAAAATTTCCACTTTAAGATTGAGCATCGAAAAGGGGAACACCATGGAAATGCTGATGCAGTATCTTGGCAAATTTTTGCCGTAGAGTATAAGCATCCAAAGCCGAGAGATCTGAAGGGATCTGAGACATCAGACTAGTGCAGTTGCAGTCCGATGATGAGTGGGAACCAAGTGCAATAAGAAGGAGTCAAATGAATGCGGACCTGGGAAAGATCATAGAAGCAAAATACGCTAGAGAGAGAGCATCTAAAAATAATAGGGGAAAAGAAAGTCCTTTGGCTTTGGTGTATTGGGTACAGTGGACTAGTCTTAAAATAACTGATGGAGCTTTTCATCCCGTATGGGAAAGTGAAGATGGAAATCATTTCCGTTATCTGATTATAGTTCCTAAATTGCATCTGTGTTAGAGGAATTCTACTGTGAACCAAGTGGAGGTCATCTAGGTATCACTAAATTACTGTAAAAGATTAAGCAGCGGTTTTACTAGGTAAATTGCAGAGAATCAGTAGCCGAATGGATTCGAGGGAAGTCATGGATATTTTAACTAGTTGCCATGGATGTTGCAGGCCCGTTTCCAGCAAGTGATTCCGGCAAAAAATACGTGCTCGGTGTTATGGACTACTTCAGTTAGTGGCCAGAAGTGTACGCTCCACCAAACCAAGAGGAAAAAACCATTGCTGAGGTTTTTGTGCAGAATTGGGTGGAGTTTTACGTATTGAGTTGTATTCAGACCAAAGAAGGAACTTCGAATCCGCAGTATTCAAAGAAAGGTCTTACTTGTTAGGAATTAAGAAACACAACAATACCATTGCATCTCCAATCAGATGGAATGGTCAAAAAATTCAACCGAACTCTGGAGGAGCACTTGCGAACGTTAGTAGGAAAGTACCACCAAAATTGGGATAAACACATCCAAATCTTCCTGTTGGCCTATCACTCAGGAATGCATTTAAACGATCCCACTACAATTCACTGATAAGGTCTGATTGGTGATTCGACTAAGCCCCGCACCACGACATGGTGCCTGCCATTAGAAATGCATAAAATTTTTATTAAATTGTACTTGGAAAAGAAGTCGCGAATTCGGCAAAACAATTGGGAAATCGCATTCTACGGTGCAAAGTATTATTGCTAATTACGTTAATACTGCTAAATTGGAAGCTAATTACCACCAAGCCGGAAGGCGAGAAATATTGACTTCACGTACGGAACGTAACATAGTAGTATCAGTCGCAAAAATCCCAAAATAACTTCCACGATACTATGCTGAAATATTCTAGAGTCTTTGAATAAGAAAGTAAGCCCATAAACACTCCGTAATTGCCTGCAAGACGCTGGTTGACGCAAGCTGTCACGCCACGAGCCGTAAATTTCAGATATTAACGGAAATAAGAGATTGGAGTTCGAAAACGCTATATACATACATAAGTGAGCCAGATTCTTATTGAGAAAATGTCATAAGTCGATATTTAATATTTTCGATGGCACTCCAAAAATTTAGCGAAAAGAAAAGAACACAGAGCTGAAAAATTGTATTCTTACCGTTAAGCATGGAGGAGGAAATGAAGGGTTTTAGGGGTGTATATCTGCATCTGGAGTAGGAAAAATGGTTTTTATTAATGATTAAATGGACATATATCTGTATTTAAATATTTTGAATAATAGTTTGCCTGATACTGACGTTACTTGACGTAAAACTTGGACTGGATGCTGAAGGGTTCTTGTTTCAAAAAGACAATGACCCAAAGCACTGAACTTATCTCTTGCAAGAATGGCTTATTTATAACTGTAAGAGCTTAAAACTCCACCTCAATCACTGGATTTAAACCCAATTGAGCATGTCTTGGAGCTCTTAGAAAGGAGAATCGGCTTTATTTCGTTATTACCTTAAGTCCTCTAATTGCAGAAATGAATTGGTAAGTTTCTTTCCTTAAGTATTGAATAAAAATGTTATTTTTTATGAATTTGTTAAAAAATTTGTTAAACATCAGGTGCACGAGTTTATAAACTATGAGTGACCGCTGTAGGCCCACGCTCTGTCGGGATCGGATGACTAACCTGGGCTCTAAGCTAACTTCGAGGACGGCAGGTTGCGGATAGCCGAACAGTTTGTAGTAGCAGGTTGGTTGCGAATAAGTTTTTAACGAAGAACCGGGAGGCGTGGTATAAAAGCTAGCATATTCAACGCTGTTTCTGTGTCAAAGGTGAATAGACACTGCCTTTAATAAAATAAGTGACGCCTTCATCATGCATGGGCATGGTGACAAATAAAAAATGCAAAAGCGACTGACTCGTAGTGGGTGTTTACTCGGTCAGCATCTCCGACTCCGACTTCGAACTCTAGATCCCATACGGGAGGGATGGACTTTGCATGACTTCTCTGCTTGCATAGAAAATCATGAAACCTTCTAGGAAACTACACTTACGATCCAAGATAGCGGTCTTGAGTTTGACACAATAGCATGGACAATATTAATCAAACACAGAACCAAAAAAAAAAACAAAACCAGCCGACCAGTAAATATCTTTAGTAGACGCTCGATTGTGATGAATTCACCTCCCCTTAAAGATAATTGAAGGGATATAGCAGCAGGCGGAGCGACGAACCTAATGGCGGCCGGCACAGGGAAGCAGTATGTCGCTAACACCAATGGAACCACTTACTCCATTGGAAAAGGCAGCAGCGAAACTGTTTTCGAGCTTCCTGAACTCCGCCAAAAAAGATGAAGCAAGAAAATTGGTACCAATGCCCAGAGATAAGCTCAGTGATCGCGTCGGGAAAATTTTTTTCTGGAATATATAAGCTCACCCGTTTCTGTGAACCACGACACAACGTTCACGGCGATATTAAAATGCGGTAACATAATTAAGAGCGGGCATACGAAGCTAAACAGTTATGCAAGTCGAGGTGGAACAGAAAATAACCCATCTTGTTCCCATGCGCAAGACGGTGCAAGTCCAAACAACAACCGACAACCATGTCAGAGTCACACTAAGTACACCACAAAGTGCTAAGCGAATTAAGGCTCAAACGATTCCTAAGAAAAACTCACAAGACCCTGAGAAAGGCAAAAGAGGTACAGTCACAACGGAGAAACAACAGCAATTGTTAAAGTCAACGCAAAAGGAGCAAGAGTGTACGAAAGTTCGCAGGCAGAAAAATTATAAAAAGCAAATGCAATAAAACCAAGTTGCCTTTATAATTGCAAAACGGTGTGGCGGTAATTCCTACAAGAATATGTATATATCGAATGCAGTAAAATCCAATTCCGAACTCAAGGACTTAAGTGAAAAAGTGAGGACGATTCGTCCTACACAGAAAAGAGGACTTCTAATAGAGTTAAAGCGTCGAAGTGTAGCCAATGCCTCCAAATATCAGGCGATAATAGAAAAACTCTTGCAAACGTAGTTACTGTCGATCAGAGAACTGTGTATGTTACAGACCTAATAGTGGAACTGAGCACGACAGACAAATTATTTATGAAGCAAGCCCGTATTAAAAGGCCAGACAAAAGCGAGATAAGGAGTACTATGAAGGTAGCACGCCGTTTACATACAGCTACCGGCAGAAGATGCTAAGACGACCCTAGCTCTGGGCCATCTAAGAGTTGGCTGGATAAGATGAAGTGTTTCAGAAGTAGCGTCACCCAAACACTTGTATAAATACTGGAGTGAGGTGAAGAAGTTCACAAAGCCGTAGACTGCAGCAAGAAAAAAGAGTGTGCACCATGCAAAGGTACTTATGCAGCCGGAAGTGCAAAGTGTCCGCGTTACCAAGAGGCAGTGCGATCGCGAGGACCATGAAACTAGTGCAGTTTAATAACAATCACTGCACCACGGTACAGGGTCTATAAAACAAATTGGTGGTGGAGAAACGGATTGGGTTCAACCCGAGGGTCTCACTTGCCTAATGAGCTGCTCAGTTCACCTCGGGGTGATTATCATCACACAGGTGACATTCAATAGAAATTTTGCCATTCTGTTTCCATCTCGAGAGGAACGGAGTAAGGGACTTTTACTAAACAATTTTGACACTACAGTCTCCACAGATGGTGGCGTTGGGGCAGGCAAATATTCTCATATAAATTAAAAATCTTCGCGTCTTTTTAATACTAGCAGTATCCTCCAGGCACAAGTAGGCTACTAACTGCAGAATTGGTATTCACTCCACTGTGTGCAATTTAGAATTCATTTGTATTTTTAGATATTTATACTTAATACGGTCCTTAAACTATTTAACAAGTTGGTAGCCAGGATGTGGCAACAAAATGGTGCGGAAGTGCTAGTTGGATTCTGGATGAATCACCACTTTAACCAAACCAAAACAGACGACAAGTCGATATCAAGCAACAACGATATTGCAATTTTCCGATTTCCAATTGGTTGAAAAGTAGTGAAGGCTATTGGTAGCGTATAAGCTCCATACGAATTAGGAGAGGAACCTGGACGCAGGTAATTGCTGTGCCTAAAAAGAACAAACATGGCTCCACCTAGATGAAATGCTTTTAGCATTTTTTGGGTGGAATCAGCGAAGATTGGAGGAATTTTATAGCGTTAGAGGGAACATGTCCCACAATGGTGTGACAGCACCATGCATAATGTTTCTGACATTTGCGATTTAAACTTCAAATGAAAAAGCCGTCAAAAACAGAGGGGAAGTTAATCTTGCCCACACCAGATTTGGTTATGCTCCTGACTCTTCAGGATTGAATAGGACTCGCACCTGAACTTCATAAGTATTAGGAATTGCCATAACTACAACAAAAACTGAGCAGATGCGTTGAGTGAAATTTTGGCATCGTCGACGCTATGATATAACTATCAAGTACAGCCCAATAGTCAGTCAATCGCATAAGCATCAATTCATGGAAATCTCCTAGCAATGTTATATGTATTAGCTGACAGCGATATTGTGGAACCAGTCGGTATCGATCATCTCATCGGTGCAGCCGTATTCTTCGATCTGATGCTTGTGGGTCAGATGGGATGGATTGTCTCGGGATGTCTTCGTCAGGATCGTTTTCGAACACAACTTTATCAAATTGCTTCTTCCCAACCTATACGGCATTCATCGCAACCTCAGCTTGATAATCTATCTATCGATCCACCATAATTTCAGTCAGCGGAAGAAAATTAGTAGAAGTATTCCAACTTCAGACTGTGACTTATGGTAAATGGTCTTTCAAAGTGACGCTTAGATGTCAGTAGGGAATAATTCCTAGACGGTATCTTTTTTATAGATCTTTGACATTTGTCAAGTAGCCAGATGTAGAATTGTACAAGATAGAACCACGCGCTAAAATGATTCAAACTTATTTAAAAAATTGTCAATCTGTAAGAACAACATATCGCAATAGGGAACACAATTTCTCAAACTTAGTGGTGAAAGGCCTGGTATTACTGAAGGAAGATACAACGCTCCCGCTCCAGTGACCAATCGCGAGAGTGACTAACGTCATTCGTGGAGAGGAGAATGTGGTAAAAATGGTGGAGGTTAAAAAGTCAGATTATGTATGCAAAGGAACCATCTCTCACGTAAGTAGGTAAGGTATAGTGGTTGTCGGTTGACACACCTAGGCCTGCTGTAGGCCCATTGTGATACCACCGGGGCTGTCCCCTCTCCTCACTCTACATTGTCCTCATTGCACCAACCTGTGGCTTTAATATATTTAACAAGACTTGTTATTTTTATATTGGATATTTCTGCCAAGTTATTCAGGGAACTTTTTCCTAAAATATTGAACCTTCTTCTATCCAGAGCCAAGCATAGCAAGTGTTCAATAGTCTCTTCTTCTTCGATGTCGTTACAGCTTCTGCAATAGTCGTTACAGGCGCTCCCAGTTTGCTGGCATGCTTGCCAATCAGACAATGCCCTGTTAGAACCCCGAGAAGATTTCCCATGTTTTTCCTGTTTAGTTTCAACATTCGGTTTGTGCGGCCTATGTTCCATTGCGGCCACGTCATTCTACTAGTTGCACATGTCAGGGACTGAGGCCATAGCCTGTTGCAGCACTGATAGTGTGTTTATCTATAAGCATCGGACAAGTTGCTAAAGGTATAGGTATGTCCGCTTTGTCTGGTTGGATCGGTAATGTGGTACCCAATCTCGCTAGTGCATTTGCTTTGCAGTTGCCTTCTATGTCTCTATGACCCGGCACCCAGAGCAGGTTTATTACAAAGTACTGTGATAGGTCTGTCAAAACGTCGATACATTCGTTTACTATCTTCGAGTTAATATTAGGCGATTTTAAAGCTTTCAGGGCCGATTGGCTATCTGCATATATGCTTATATCTCTTGTTGTGACGACACTTTAATTATGGTAGCCCCTGATAACCAATATTTCAGCTTGAAAACCGCTGCAGTGATCCGGTAACTTGAATGAGATGTTGGCATTCATTCCTTCAGAATGAAGGCCTCCGCCTACTTGATCATTTAGCTTGGAACCATCAGTATACATAGATGATGATTCCGCTTCTATTGTCCATTACCCCATTGGCCTAATCTTCTCTCGTTGGGAAAGTTGTGGTAAAGGATGTGTTTAAATGCAACTCTACTGAGCTACAAAAGTCTGTCGTTTGATGTAGGAAGGGGCATTCGTCAATTATTCGTATGTTCCCACGAAAGCTTCCTATCTAATACTAGTCCTAGGTAGCTCGCCTCTTCTCTAATTGACAGTGGGATTCCCTCAAGGGTAGGGGGGCTTAAAACAGGTATCCTGTATTTTTTGGTGAACATGATTAGCTATGTTTTGTTGGGATTTACCCCAAGAGCACTCGATGCAGCCCACCGGCTTACATCGTTCAAAGAATATGCATAACGTTGCAGAGGGTATCTGGGAATTTCCCTCTTATTAATATTGCAACATCGTCTGCGTAGGCCACTACGTGTATCCTCCTTTCCTCTAGATTCTTCAACAACTGATTCATTGTCAGAATCCCCAGCAGAGGAGGGGTGAGGGGTGCCCCTCTTGGCGGATCTGCGTATCGTCGAGGGGCCCAACGTCGAGATCACGAAACTGCCTAGTAGCAACTGTTCTGTAAGTTTCACAAGGCCCTCGGCGACACCCAAATCAGTCATTGCGCTTGTTATGGCCTCCGGCAGGATTTTGTTGAAGCACCCTCTATGTCTAGGAAAGCTACCAGAGAATACTGTTTATTTTCTATTGATTTTTTTATCTCTGGAACTAGTGAATTTAATGTTGTCTCTGTGGATCTACCGTTAGAGTATGCATGTTGTGATCTCGCAAGTAGCGACGGTGTCAAGTTTTCCCTAATAAAGGCGTCTATTAATCGCTCTAACGTCTTTAATAGAAATGAGGAAAAGCTAATGGGTCTGAAGTCTTTAGGTTTCGTATGCGAGCTCCTACCAGCCTTTGGTATCAAAACCACCCTGACTTCCCTCCACCTTAGGGGGACGTAATTTAGTCGTAATGTTGCTCTGAATATGGTCATGAGGCATTTCATTATGTTGCCCAATGTTTGTTGTAGTTGCGCAGGGATTATCTCATCTAGTCCCGGTGATTTATATTGTTGGAAGTTTTCTACAGCCCAACTTATCTTGGCTTCTGTGACAATGTTGAGGATGTCGGAACCTAGTACCGCATCCAAAGTTGAGATATTGGGGGTATCGCTTCTCTGAATTACCTGGGAAGTGAGTATTTAGTAATAAGTCTAATGATTCTTCACTGGATTCTGTCCAGCTGGAGTTTGGCTTCTGAAGATACCCTATTGGTTGGCTCATTACCGCGATTGCACAGCAGTGTTTTGGTTCCCATAATAAAATTATAGAGTGACTCACTACCCCAGGTAGTGTGAGGGGCATTTGCGTCGCCTCGCAATAGTGGTTTGTTGCTGTATGCTTCGCTGTCCGTGTGCCAGGGTTGTCGGCTGCCATACGATCAATTGGGGCTTGCGACGCTAGCTTGCCATGATGTGGATCTATTTGAAGGAGAGGCATTCTTTGCATTTTCATCTTCTTGCGACTCGCTCAAGAGCTCTCTTTCTGAGTATGTTGTACTCGAACCAGCTATAAGCTCTGTTGTCGTACTCGTACTCATTTTCTTAAGTCTATCTGTGAGCTCAGACCCTGATGAGCTCTAACCTTCCGGTCGATGCTCTCGACGTAGCTAGAGTACTCCATAGGATCTTCCTCAGCGTCATTACCTTCGATCTATGAGGCTAATTGGTCGATAGGATCAGCATCTGTTTTATAGGTCTGCCTCTCAACTTGCCAAATCCGTGATTTATGATTCCTTCGCTTTTCGCCAAAGGTTTTAGCGAGTTGTTCGTTAATAACAGCATTACTTGGGTTGTGGCACGTTTCATCACCACACCGTCTACTGTTTTAGTATTGTCAAAGGCCTTGACAAAATTTTCAGCCCGTTGGAAGGCCTGGATTGCATGCACTTATTATTTGCATGATTTGCTGTGGATCGGAGGGTGTAGGGAGCCGAACTCCTGCCCTCGTCAAGACGGGATATCTTTTTTGTTTACTACCACGAGCTTCGCCCCAAGGTAGATTTTCCCGAACTTCGCTATTGCTGCTTTATAAAGCTTTACCGATCTTTCTTCGTCGCAGGCTATAATTTTAATTTGGCCTTGATACCAGTCAGCGTTAGTACATGATGGTGGTGGCCCTGGATTGCTTAGTAGCACCTCCAGCGTCACATTAGTTAGAGCAATCTGCACCCATTTCCATTGGGCCCTGAAAATTCTTCCTTCGAGATCACCCTCATCCAGGACGCCAATGATGATGCGATTGCGGGTCACTTTTGCAAACGTTTTATTAGGCGCTATGACTCGATTTTTCGGTGTTTTCGCTGACGGTTTGACCTCTTCAGTAGACCTCTGTATTTTGGTGGCCGCTGACGATGTTGTTAGCCTTTCGAGGGTGAAGTTATGTAGTACCTTCTTCGCCCACTCTATTGACTCGATCATCTTCCGGCGAGAGCACTGGCCTCGGTGCTGCCTGTGGTGCTGCTCGTTTCTCGGAGCTTGTTGCCCCTTCTACTTTGTTTGCTTGTGTTAGTTTTTGTTTTTTGTTATTGTTTAAGTTCATAGTTGGGCCCACGAGTGTCGGAGAAGAGATGTCCCCCTGTACATAGCTTCGAACTACACAGGCAAGGCTAGTTAAGTCCCAGGTCTAACATACAGGTGGCACTAGTTTTATTGCACTCACCTCTTTTTAAGTTAGTACTAACCTTAAAAAAACAGCTCCTAAAATTCATTAAAATTCTATTTATTAGAACGCGAGTTATTATGCTAATCTTGACACGACACTCTGGAGAGTATACTC
This sequence comes from Anastrepha ludens, assembly GCF_028408465.1. NCBI lineage: Eukaryota > Metazoa > Arthropoda > Insecta > Diptera > Tephritidae > Anastrepha > Anastrepha ludens. The sequence goes on from NC_071503.1 coordinate 18,576,427, forward strand.
GTGCACCAGGCAGAAATCCGCTACCACTTCGGAGGCGGATTCCCACCTAGTGCTGGGTATCGACCTTGGGTCCCTCAAGGTGCTGAAGTCGAAGTACGGGTGCCGTCCTCACCTACATTTGGGGCGAGTCCATTTCCGCATTCAGGATAAGGTGGATGACAAAGCGTAAATATACTCAGTCTCATGACTGAAGTGAAGTGAATATTCACACAGATAAATCTGCAGCATAGCAAAACGTCTACGGCCCTCTTGTGCCGTAGGAATGCATAACTGCAAACAAACCCACACATAATACTAATACAAGAACCATGAGTATGTCACAAGCGTATCTGTGGTCTAGGTGCTATGTGGTGGGGACAAATACTTCATTGTGAAGGAAATGTGAGACCGCGAGCATGTATTATGATGCCGATTTTGATCGAATACACGATGTTAAAAGAGCTATGCAGTGTCGAAGCTACATATAGGGTGGGCCATGTAAAATTTGCGTTTTGAATCGGCTATAAAAAAAACAAATCAAAATTTTTTCAAAATTTTTTTTTTTTTTTGAAGATTGGACATTGTCATTTATGAATAAAAAATAATATCTATCAAATGACTGCCATGACTGGCTTTACAGTAGGCCATTCGATCAACCCAATTTTTAAGCAAATTTTCGATTGTTTGGGCTCCAATTTCATTAATGACAACTTCGATTTCGTGTTTTAAAGCATCAATCGTCTCTGGATGGTTCGCATAGCATTTGTCCTTAACGGCTCCCCACAAAAACTAGTCCAACGGGCTTAAATCAAAGCTCCGAGGCGGCCAATTGATATCGGAATTTGGGCTGATTATTCAGTTTTCAAAAACGGTAGCCAAAAGTTCGAGTGTAACTTTGGCAGCGTGACAAGTTGCACCGTCCTGTTGAAACTAAATGTCGTCCATGTCATCCTCTTCAATTTTTGGAAACAACTCGTTGAGCATGTCACGGTAACGCTCGCCATTTACTGTAACCGCGGCTCCTCGCTCATTTTCGAAAAAAAAATGACCCGATGATGCCGCCAGACCAAAAACCGCACCAAACAGTGACTTTTTGTGGATGCATTTGCTTCTCTACAGTAACGTGTGAATTTTCTGAGCTCCAAATCCGACAATTTTGCTTATTGACGTACCCACCGATGAGAAAATCAGAAAAGAAGAAGAAGACTCACCACTTCGGAAAAGGTTTTCAATATTTCCCAATTTTGTTCAAGCGTATAGCGTCCCATTTCGTAAATGTCAAACCTTTAAGTAAATTATGAACACATTTGACATGTCATTTGTGTTACCATTCTCAAAAAAATAGGTGGTTCAAAAACCAAACGCTATATGGCCCACCCTATAATTTCGGCCTACTTCCCTACGACTCTTTACAGCCATCTCCTTCGAGGGAGCTAAGAGAAGTAGCCAAGTATGCAGAATCCGATAAGCTGGGGCTAATAGAGGGCTGCACATTAATCGGCCTTAACAGCGTTGTTAGTTCTGCCTTTTCCAAACTGGATAAATAAGTAAAGCGAATGTGTCTGTTGGTTAACGAGGACAAAACGAAGTACCTCATGTCATCAAACAAACAGTCGGCGCACTTGCGTATCGGCACCCACGTCACTGTTGACAGCTTTGATTTCAAGGTTGTAAAAGACTTATTTAGGAACCAGCATTAACACCGATAACAATGTCAGCCTGGAAATCCAACGTAGAATCTCTCTTGCCACCGAGTGCTACTTTGGACTAAATAGGCAATTGAGTAGTAAAGTCCTCTCTCGACGAACAAAACTAACACTCTACAAAACTCTAATCATGCCCGTCCTAACGTATGGCGCAGAAGCGTGAACGATGGCAACATCCGATGAAGCGACGCTTGGAGTGTTTTCGAATGGGATCCAGCCTTGTTTGAGAGAAAGATTCTGTGCAAGATTTTTGGATCTTTGCAGGTTGGCAACGGCGAATATCGCAGGCGATGGAACGATGAGCTGTATGAGCTTTACGACGACATAGATATAGCGCAGCGAATCCTGCGGGCTGTTGGCTGGGTCATGTCGTCCGAATGGAAACACACGCTCCGACCCTGAAAGTGTTCGATGCGGTACCAGCTGGTGGTAGCAAAGGAAGAGTAAGGCCCCCTCTGCGTTGGAAAAATCAGGTGGAGAAGGACTTGGCTTCACTTGGCGCGTCCAATTGGCCCCGGTTAGCACGAGAAAAAGAGGACTGACGCGCTTTGTTAATATCGGCCAAAATCGCGTAAGCGGTTATCGCGCCAATTAAGAAGAGAAGAAATCAAATTCACAGAACATTGTATGGGGAAGCAGCAAATGCAACCCCAGAGGTCTCAAGTTATTGGATTTTATCCTGTCATCCAATTTGGTCATTCATCACTGGCAACAAACCAACTTTTGTGACCAAAAGGAGACAAGAGGTGATTGATTTAACACTTACCAATAGGTCAGTTGGAAATCAAATCAACCGATGGCGAGTTTTGGAAGAGGACTCTCTTTCTGATCATCGTCTTATCGAATTCCGACTGGGAATTGACACAATATCAATACCTTCCGGTAGGAATCCTCGAAATGTGGACTGGGACAGGTATGGTGAGCTTGTAACAGAGCGTTTACCAAACCTGAAAAAATTCAAATCAGCAGAAATTATTGAAGATGCTACTAACAAATTAGAAGGTACTTTAATCAATTGCTTTGAGGAACTGTGCCCACTCAGGCAAAGCAGACAGGGGAAAGCGGTGCCTTGGTGGAACCCTGAACTGTCGAAGCTTCGCGTACGGTCCAGAAAGCCTTCTTAATAAAGCCTTAAGGACCCAACCAGAAGAGGACTGGGCTAATCATCGACTTACACAGAGAGAATATAAGAAAAAAGTACGGAAAGCCAAACTTGAATCCTATAGAAATTTCTGCAGTAACGTCGAAGAAATAAGGGAAACAGCGATAGAGAGTGGCATGAATAATAACGGTAGCAACGGTGGAACCTCTAGGTACAGCTGGTATATTGCTAGTCGGATAGTGACAAGGGAAGCGATAAGGTTTTCCTTGTCTTCCTTTGAAAACTTTAAGTCATCTGGACCTGACGGAATATATCCAGCAGTGCTTAAGAAAGGAGGAGGCTGATTGAGGCCCTGAAAAGGAACTTCACAGTCTGTCTGGCACTTGGTTATATACCATCCCAATAGCGACGTTTAAGAGTAGTACTTATTCCGAAACCACGAAAAGACGGAATAGTAGCAAAAATGTTTAGACTAATCAGTTTGACATCGTTCGTGTTGAAAAGTTTCGAACGAGTGGTGAAGACACATATTCGAGTGGGGGTATTGCCGAGAAGTACACTTAGTAGAAATCAACACGCTTACCAGAGTGGAAAATCATGTGAATCAGCCTTACACGATCTTGTTAGCAAGATTGAAGACCGGCGGGAAGCTGACCAATACACAATGGGCGGGTTCGTGGACATTGAGGGGGCTTTTGATAATGTCACCATCTGCTCGATATGTTCTTCTGCCGAACGAGACGGAGTTAATCAAACCATTGTAAAATGGATATATTCCATGCTCTTTAAGAGGCTGTTAACCGGTGGTGATGAACTAATCACCGTCAAGATAAAGCAAGAATGTCCCCAAGAGGGTGTTCTTTCTCCGCTGCTGAGGTGCTTGGTCGTAGACTCTCTACTAGCAGAGAAGCAGGAGCTCGGTTTTCATGTCCAAGCATATGCGGAAGATGTCTGTGCGCTAACATCGTATTAATCCCTAAGGGGGCTTTGCACGAAAGTGCAGAGAATTCTGGACCAAATCGATAACTGGTGCACGAGATAAGGTCTTTCCGTTAATCCGAACAAAACAACCATAGTCTTGTTTACGAGAAAACGGAAACTGGGTGGACTCAGTCTTCCAACACTGAAAGGTGTCACATTTGGTTTCTCCGATGAAGTTCAATATCTAGGAGTAATCTTGGATAAGAAGTTGACTTGGGAGACACACGTTTCACTGAAGATGAATGGCGCATTAAGGATTTTTCAGCAATGCTGCAGAGCCTTTGGTAAAACCTGGGGTCTGAAACCTGCTGTGGTCTTATGGATATACACAGAACTTATCAGACCAATCATCACTTACGCCTCAGTAGTCTGATGGCGACGCGGCATGGTCAAGTCCACAATCCGGGAACTATACAGGCTGCAAATAAGTGCATGTTTATGCATCACGGGTACCATGAGTACAACCTCTGGTGATGCCCTAAATGCTATGCTTGATTTGCTCCCCCTGGATTTTAAGATACAACAGGAAGCAATAAAAGCAATGTGTAAACTCCATAAATATGGTTATGCTATCTGAGCAGTATCCACTGTTTTTGGCCCCTAAAGACGGCCTGATACCCACAGTCTCATTTGGAAGAAAATTTTATGTCAGATTTCTATTGCGTGAGCAAGGGAGCAATCCAGAATGCAGGTAGGGAGATTTGACGGATATTCTTTTTACCGATGAGTCCAAGAATGAAATAGGGTCTGGAGCCGGATGGTACTTAAACGATAGAATAGGTATCACTATGCTATGGGGAAATAGCAACTGTTTTCCAAGCGGAAGTTTTTGCCATCCTGAAGTAGCGGAATGGATAATTGAGAGGAGATGGAGTGTAAAACAGATTGGAGTTTTCAGTGACAGTCAGGCTGCACTGGAGAACGCGAAGCAAACCTCGAAGATTCTTCAAGAATATACGAAGAAGCTAAATTCTGTCGCAAGACAAACAGGCTTGTACTCATATGCGTTCCAATACACTCCGGTGTTCACGGAAACGAAATTGCTGATGAATTGGCCAACCGTGGATCAGCGGTTCCCCCACAAGGGTCAGAGCCAATAATCGGAATCAGTTCCTCAGGAATCATGAATTGGACCTGCGATTATGTAGGCAATCTACATAAAGAGCGATGGTCCGGTATAGAACGCTGCAGAACTGCAGGACACAACCCATGGGGTCAGCATATGACCACCATTGGAATCATTGAGGACCCAATGTGCCTTTCGTGCTTGGAGGAGGCGGATAGCACTGAGCACTTTCTCTGTGAGTGTCCTGTCTTTGCTAGAGCACGACTACGAGTTTTGGGTTCCGATGTCGTGAGAATGAGTAATATTCGTTCTCTAAAACGGGAGGATATTTACAGATTTGCCAAAGAAAATGGAAAATGGAAAATTCTCACAGGACTAACCATCTCCATCTCCGTCTCTATTCTTTCCTATCTCTTTCTCTGATACTTTTCTCCTTCCCTCCTTGTCTATCTACCCTCTTTCCAGAGCTTAAAATACAATGGGCTTTTTAGCCTGAGTGTTTTAGAAGCCACCAAATCTCCTGGTGCTCTTGGCTCGACCTTTTCAAATTTGAACTTTTATTATACTAAGAGTGACGCTACTTTTCTTATTTTCAAAACAATGGATCAAAAAAAATGTCATGTTTTAATTTTACACCGCTTCTTGATGGGAAAACATACTGTTCAAGCAAAGGAATGGTTTAAAAAGTGTTCTGGAGAATCCGCTCCATCAGAAACAACAATAAAACGACACTTTGCTGACTTCAATCATGGTCGTACGCAGTGGATGCATAACGCATTGGACGTCTGAATGAGGCGGTAACACAAGAAAACATTATGAAATCCACAAAATCATTTTGAATGATCGAAAAGTGAAGTTACGTGAGTTAGCTGACATCACAAAGATATCAAAAGATCGTGTTGGCTTTATATTGCATGAACATTTGGCTATGAGAAAGCTCTGTTCACAAGTCAATAAAAACAATGGGAGAACTACATGAATTGAACTTCGAATTGCTCCCACATCCACCGTATTCGCCAGATTTGGCTCTGGCTGTTCGCAGACCTACAAAAAATGCCTGCCGGTAAGAAATTTTGTTCAATTGGAGAGGTTATTGCGAAACTGAGGCCTATTTTGAGGCGAAAAATAAATCGTTCTACAAAAGCGTTAATGAAATGTTAGAGCGACGCTGCAATGACTGCTTGCTGTGGATGGAAATTATGTTGATGCATAAAACTAATTTTGAACAACACAAAACGTGTTTTCTTTGTTAGACCCGGGACTTTTCAGCTCATGAGTTATGTAGGCATCCCGTTGACACTACATCTGCTGATAAAACTCGTTCAAAATATAAGCTTTCAAGGGCGGGGGTAAGTGTACGTCTCCCTTGCACAAAATATCATTTCCGCTTATGCGCTTTCTCAACATATTTATGGTCTCTAGTGCAGCGCTGATGGAACAGCCGCAACCGCCGCCGCAATCGCTACCACTGTCAACGACATCATCAACACTGTTTTAGGTTTTGGTCTCACCGCTGGCAGCTTCGTCTCTGTAAAATATATATATACCAAGCTTGTTAGATTACCAGGTCTGCGATTAAGCTGTGATGAAAAAGAAGTCACTTATGAGATTTGGCAGCCGAATTCTGCACCATCATTTCACATGAAATCACACACTCGTCCAGTTAGTCGTTGTTCAGATAGCAACGAAGAAAGATGAGTGAAAACCGTGTGGATTTTTTTACGTAGGTCACTAACACAATTTAACAATCCTTTCACATATATTCACACACTCATCAAATCAGTCGTTCTTCAATAGCAAGGAAGCATCATGAGTGGATATTGTGTTGATTTTTTTTCGTATATCACTAACGCAGTCTTACTGCCTGCCGATATTTGCACAGTCAGTTCACACATATTCACACACTCATCTTAACACATTTTCACAGACCCGTCCAATCAGTCGTTATTCAGACGGCAACGAAGTGTCATTTTGTATATTACTAACACAAGCTAAACTTGGTTAAACACATCCCACCGACGTCGTATGTTAAATAGCACACCTCTAAAAATATTTTCACCATGAATGTATAAAACATAGTTCACTACACATATAATACATTTTTTAACGATTCGAAAGCCTTAGTCAGTGTGGGACTTGAATGCCATTAAAAGCACCTCAAATCCGACGGTTCCTCCTACAGGGATACCGTTTTGGTAATTACGTCTGGACGCCGCCTTGAGCAATAAGCTCAATCGTCAGTTATATTTGTCTGCTGTTCGTCTTGCTGCATTTTATCAATGCGACAGCTGTGGTTGCTGCCGCGTTTGTGTCGCATCATTCCTGCGCTTCTAATCAATGTTGCGAAGTTCCACGATAATTCGCCTCCATTTTGCATTCGACTCAAGCATTTGTGGAACTAGGTTATTGGGCGTCAGAAACACACCAGTTTTTCTTTCTAGGTCATCGCGTTCCTTAATGAACCAGCCAAGTCTAGAAGATGCAGATATTTTTGGCAGCATCCGTGTCCACTTAATAGCTGTGTTAGGAAGAAATCAACGTATCCGTGTTTTCGACAGATCCACACGTCCTTTTGATGACTGACAAGTGATATACGTAAAAATATGAACACATGTTCACACACAAGCTCCTGCCATGGCATTCGGATATCACTAACACAAGTTACATTTTGTTAAACACATCCCAAGTGAGGTCAGCCCATCAGCCGATTCTGTCAAATTCGCTCAGAGCTGAATAACGGTCTGCTACATAGACGACCTTTTAAAAATCTATTCGCTATGGAATATTTTTGTTTACACAAGGATATAAAAGGCAAGGCAATAGTCACAGAAGGTAATTCCGAGTTTTGTTCTGTACCTTCAAGAACGTACTTATAGATATCTATGTACACACTTGATCATACTAGTTCTAAAAAAACTAATTACAATTTTTGACAATCAACTTTGACGGTCAACTCCAGTAGTTTCCTTCTGTGCTTCAATTTGGCACCATCAATTAAATTTGTAGTGGATTCTCTACAAATTTATACATTTTTTTTTTTGTTTGTTGGGACAACTAGCAAGAGCAGCACTCAGACATGAATTGAGTCCATTGTACTACACTTGGATTCCCTTTTCATTTTCTTTAAATCTACCCGATCTCCGAAGAAATCTTAGTGGTGCCAAGGAGCCAAGATGGTCACTTCTTAACACATCAGTGCCAAAGACCTCAAACCTGATTCGAGCGAAGGCGGGGCAGACACACAGGAAGTGGTCCGCCGTCTCATCCTCCTCTTCACAAGCTGGGCAGAGTACACTGTCTGAGATGCCCAACCTTTCCATGTTCTTCGCCCACAGAAAGTGGCCCGTCATCATTCCAACCAGCCGTCTGCACTCCCCTCTGCTTAATGGCAGAAGGGTTTGCGACAGTTGATCGGACATGACAGGTAACATCAGTTTAGTCCATCTGCAGCTTCTCTCAGCCTACCCAGCTCGCTTATGGGTGGTAGTTACCCATTTGCTAACCGTGGCTGTGATGGCCGCAGAAGGGAGTGGCAAAACGGGCTCTGGGCCAAAGAAGTTGGCCTCAGAGCCCATCTTAGCTAAGGAGTAAGAGGTCTCGTTACCCGCGATACCCACGTGTCACGGGACCCATGTCAGCATCAGGCTATTATGCCTACCGACATAGTTCAGCCTGGATTTACAGGACTAAGCGCAGCTTGGCTGTCGCTGCAGACACATATAGATCTGCCTCTCCATCGCTTTTCCACAACAAAATTCATCGTTTCTTGAACTGCATACACTTCCGCTTGAAACACAGATGCATGCATTCCAAGAGCAAAGTGCAGTTTTGTCCCGCTGGATTCCACGTAGACCCCAGAGCCGGAGCCATGCTCGGTCCTGGAGCCATCCGTAAAAATGCAAACACAGTGTTTGCCGGGCTCATTTTCTGAGTCTTCCCACAACTGAGCCTCTGGTAGCGCTACACTGTATCTCTTTTCAAGTATGACTCTTGATGGCATGGAGTCAAGTGGCATGGAGAGAATCATTGAATCGAAGTCGATGCCTTCTCTGTGTTCCATTGCCGGACAGGGGCCGTACCAGTCCCCATTGTGTTTCAGCCTGCAGATGGCCTTTTAGGCCTCTCCTTGGATGAAAGCTTCAAGTGGTGGCCAGAAAGCTGTCAGTGCTTTGGTTGTCTTTGTTTCAACGTGTGATTTCCATAGAAGCTTACTATCGAGGATTACTCCAAGATATTTAATTTCCTTGGACAGCAGGATTGTGACTCCTTTAGAACGAGTCCATCAAGCTTCCTCCTTCTGGTGAAGAGGACAATAACAGTCTTGGCGGGATTTGCCGACAGCCTATTCGTACAGCACCAAGTGTCAATCAGATCTAGAGTTTTCTGCACTTTCCTGCAGATGTTCATAAGCGAAGGGCCTGTTACCAAACAAGCAACATCGTCCGCATATGCTTGTGCGTAGACTCCCGAAACGTTTAAGGTGGTGAGTAGAGGATCGATTACCATGCACCAGAGCAATGGAGACCGCACATCGCCTTGGGGGCAGCCTCTATTAACCCCTGATGACACCAGCAAATCTTCCTCTGCTCGCACCGAGACAATTCTTTGGGCCAGCATCGAATGAATCCAATTTACTAGCATCCGGTCTACGCCGTGCCTACTAGCAGAGCTAGACATACTGTCAAAAGTGGCACTATCAAACGCCCCCTCTATGTATAAAAAGATGCCCATAGCGCAGTCCCTCCTATCGATGGTCAGCTCTACCCTAGCAACAAGGTTTTGCAGTGCCGACTCGCAGCATTTTTCGCTTTCATAGGCATGCTGAAATAGAGACAGAGGGTGAGTCTTCAGCGACTTCTGACGTATGCGCAAATCCACTTATGGGTATAAAGCTTTTGGGGCTGGTGTAGTCGTCTCTTCCAACCTTTGGGATGAAAGCGACCCTCACCATTCTCCAAGAGCGTGGTATGTAGGCCAGTACCAGGCATGCCGAGAATATTTTCTTCAGGGCTGCTGTCACGGACGCTGATCCTCCCTTCAGCATGGCAGGATATATGCCATCTTGTCCGGGCAACTTGTAGCCGCCATAAGATTTCATGGCAAATCGAATGGCGGCCTCATTCACCACAGACGTTTATCTGATTACCAGGAAAGAGAGACTCCATCAGCAAGCTGAGTGTCTCACTTTGCCGCTCCGTGAAGGAGCCAACAGATTTCCTAAGTGACCCCAGCTTTGCCGTTGGGTCCTTTTTCAGGATCCTAACCAATTTCGGCGTGCCACTCAAAGATTCAATACCGCTGCAGAATTCCCTATGTGAGGCTCTTTTCGATTCCCGAATAAGTCTCTTATAGTTTTTCTGAACATCACGGTATCGTTCCCAGTCCTCAGCAGGGTTAGTCTTGAGGGAGAAGCTTTCTCGACTCACACCTCAACATCTGCAGCTCTCGATTCCACCAAAGAACGGGAGTCCGGTTACGGAGAGGTCGAATTGGACAGGCTGACTCAAAACATTCAGTTAGGCCAGCGTTGAGTTTCTCAACAGCCGCCTCAATGGCCTGCTCTTTCCGAAGTCCTGGGGGCGCAACACAAGGTCCCGCAACGCCCCCTAAACTTCTGCCAGTCTGTTTTTCTGGGGTTTCTAGAGGGCAATGACATTTGTGCCTCCTCGACACACTGAAACTCAATATACCTGTAGTCCGAGCACGAATCTTCAGGAAGGACTCTCCAGTTCTTGATTGACCACCCAAGTTTTGAGTTTGATAGAGTGAGATCAATAACCTCCTGCCTTCTGGCCGTTACAAACGTTGGCTGTGAGCCCTTTTTATGTATGTCTAGGCAAGAGGATGCGATAAATTCGAATAGTCGAGAGCCCCGTCCAATGCACTTGCTGCTGCCCAGATTGTTGGTGCCCCAGATTGTATGCTGGGTATTAGCATCGCAACATAGGATGAGGCCCAGATTGCGCTGCTCCCAGAACCTTACGACAGTAGTGGCCTTTCCGGGTGAAGCAATAAGTAGATGCAATCACAAACTTTGATCAGTCGATTCTACCTCTGTAACACACCTCAGCCGCTACCAGGTCTTGGCAACAAAATTGCTCAAGACATGCCACAGTGAGATGGGATGTTACTATAAGACCGGTTCCAGGTCTACTCGAACTCCTGTCATATAATATCGTGGCCCCTTTCAACGCGCTTAAGCCAAAGAGGCGGCCCCTAAAGATCCAGGGCTCTTGCACTGCTGTTATGTGTTGTAATGTGTGCAGCTGGGTAAGCCTTCTACTTAGTAGTAGAGTAGCGACTTTGGAATGCTGCAAGTTAATATGCGTCACCGTCAAGGGACGGTAGCTACAGGAACCGTCCGTGCCAATCATTTGGGACAGACATGGAAGCTGACCGTCCTAAAGAAGAGACTCAGACGGTTCCCGTACCGCGAGCCCCAGACATTAACACTGGCCTCATCCACTCGCACCACAAGAGCAGCCCCTTCCTTTCCCGGTTTTTTCTCTTGGTGTACGAGAGGACTCGCCAAGGCCTCGTGCTGATGCCCGGATTCTGAGCACGTAGACAGGATAGGACATCCGCTGTAGGAAGGGCTGGATCCGGAATCCAGCAGATGGCCTTCCTGAGGGGTACAGTCTCCTCGCTGTAGACTAGACCACGGTCCTGATCCATTCGAAGGTGGCCAGAGACGCGCACGTCACCTTTATGGTGCCGTCCTTTGTCTCATAGCCCTTCGCGTTGGCTTAAGGACCGGAGCCAATAAGCTGACGCATCAGTCGAATTTTGCAGTATTTTTTTCTGCATCCGTCAGCTGATGGTCAGACCCCAGTTTACCAATCACAGCCACAGGTGGTGTGCTAGCAGCCTTCTCACTATACGATGGCTTGGCCGCACCCTTGGATGTGCTTAGGTGAAGGTCCAGCTCCCCATCCTCCACTGACGAGGATTTCGCCGGGCAGACAGCTCTGCTGGACTTTTTGTTGAGGCGCCGATAGGGACGTGGCTCAGCAGAACCTTTTCCCGCCACATTGACTGGCGCCAGGACCGCGCTCGTACCTTGGGGTGTCATGGCTCGACTATTGGCGGGAGCTGCAGGGCAGGGAGGTGTACCGCTTTCAGTCACCGTCCTTCTCCGCTTTCCTCGAGAGCGAGACAGCTTGGGAGCGCCCGTTCCCACCGAGGATTCAGTAGCTGCCAAGCGTGTCACTTCCGCTGACCAAGATCGTTTGGAAGACACAGACGCAGAAAGGCTGGCAGAGCCACATGAGGATTTCTCCCCCATGAGCCTTGCCCCCCGCTTTTTTCTCTCCCTCATTGTCACGCTCTTCGATTTCCAGGCTTCGTTGGGAGGTCGTGCATCCACCGAAGAGACCTCACAATTCAGGCCCTCCGAAACAGGGAAACGTGTTTCAGACTCTGGAGGAGCGGAGATTGCGATAGCGACCGCCGTTTCCTCCAGGATGCGCTCTCGCTCGTAGAGCTGAGAGAATTATTTTGGGACCTCCAGAATCCATGCCCCTGCTGCCGAAGCGGGTGGATTGCCAGTTGTGTGGATTCCACCTGGAGTAGTATCCACTGTGTTGTCCATTACCAAGGATGTTTTTTATTCGGGACTCCTCCCTAACCAGTTTGGTTCACGGATGGCACCCTGATTCTATGCCAACTTTGAGTCATCACACGAGTGTTGAACCCACCCCATCAGGGAAGGCCTCTCGTGTGATGTCAGGGCTTCCCTATCCACCACCTGGGACGCGCACGATGGGAGATCAGGCAACTCCACACGGGAATCACAACATACATATACCATATTTAAATTATCCGCATACAGAAGGAAACTGCACTTAAAAATAAACAAAAAAAACACAAAAATACATAATATATATTATCTTATAGCGCGATACTTTTATAACGCGGTATTTATTTAATCACTTATATTAATAATCTATAGTTCAAATTACCTTACAGACTAGACACAAGCCAAATTTGGCAACTAAAATATTAGCAATTAATTCAAATATGATACAATATTAGCAATCAAATTAAAAATTTTTGCAAACTAGATACAAATTAAAAAAGAGGTTTTAAATGTAAATAATCCAACATCAAGCAGTCTGGCATTGGATAATGAATTACATATAGTCTCGAAGTGCGCGAACATTGGGTGCATTACTCACAAATTTAGTCTTACAGTTTTCCGCACAAGAAGAGTAAAAATTGCGAAGACTTCTTTGTGGAACATTAAAGCTTACCCGCTCAATTATTGTAGAGTGAGACAGTTGACGATGCCATTAACAACACTGAAAACAAACGACAGTGATTGTCCTTCCTAGAGATCCTATATTAATTAGCTTTAACCGAGAATTATAGGCTGGAACAGGGGCCTCAAATTATAGAGAACATAATGACTGCTTAAGAAATATTTTTTTAACGCGCTTTATTCTATTTATTGAAAGTTGTTCGTAAGGTCTCCAAATGATAACAGCGTACTATAAGTAAGAAAGACCAAGAACCGTAAACCGAAGTTTGTGGGTATACGGATCAGAAAATTCAGATGTCTTGAGACGAAGCCTAGGACCGAGTGCGAGAAATCTTATCTTTATATTGTAAGTATTTATTTTAAATAAAATATTAATTTCTTAGCTATGGCAAGTGAAAAGTTATCAAGACAAGTTAAAAAGGAAATATTTTCGCTATAACAAAAAAATTATATATATGGAGCCCAATGGGCGAGTTATACGAGAATCATCCTACTACGCGGATCCAATCCATCTTGTTATAGGGGGATTTCTGTATTGTTAATGATGAGCATAAACAATGTACACAATAATTAGTCCTAAACGCAATCAATTGTACATCTAATCCTTATCGCCCAGCTCTACTTGATCATAGGTAAATAGAAAATAGTTTAAATGAAGAATATTCTATCACGCCAGGAATTTCAAATATTCTGGCACAATGTTCGCATATGCTTTTTTTAGCCATTTTTGAACAAATGTACTTTGTACTCAAATATGAACGAGACGTTATCAATAAAACGGTCCGCGGATGACATATGGCAAAAATAAATTTTTTGTTTTTTGGTAGGACTGTTATAAGCTTACATGGCAAATTTCAGCATGATATGTCACATAGTTTGTTTTCTGGCGTCTGAAGCCGAAATTTTATTGGAATAACAAAATTTCAAACAAATTCTTTGTTCAACTTGAATTTCCATCGTTAAATTCGAAGAACACACTCGAGCTTGACTTGTTTACAATAGCATAGCTTGAGGGACCTTAGCGTGTCTCACGAATCAATTCACAACATTTTACACCATCAATTGGGCATGTGATGCGTGGGTGAAGACATGCTTGAGTAAGTGAATTCGGGCCCAACGTTTATCCAGCGCATCATAACAGATGATGAGACGTGGGTATATCACCTTGACATGCCAGTGAACAGGCGGCTGAATGGCGCTATCGACATGAGCCGAAACCCAAAACTCCAAGTCAAGGTCAGTCAAAAGTGAAAGTTGTGCTACTCGTTTTCTTTGATTAACATGGTATTGTGCACTCGGAATTCATTCCAAATGATTCTACGGTAAATAAGGAATATTATTTGGAAGTTATGCGACGTTTGAGTGTAAGTAAGAAACGGCCCAATTTGTGCAAAGAAAACTCATGGATCTTGCACCAAGATAACGCACCGTCTCACAAGGATCATATTGTGAACACTTTTTCGACCAAAAACTCGACAAATATCATCAAACAACCCACGTATTCACCGGGTGTGGCCTCTTGTGACTTTATTTCTTTTCGCAAAACTTAAATTGCCACTGTGCGGACACCGCTTTGACTCGATGGCGACGCTGAAGGACTCGAAGAAGATCTCTTTAAACGCATTTAAAAGGTGCTTTGATGACTGTACTAACCGTTGGAATATGTGTATTACTTCGAATAGAGGCGACAAAATAAATTTTGAGGATTAAAGAATTATTTTGCGTTCTATTGATCAATTCCCAGTACTTTTTTGACAGAATGCACTTATATATTTTAAACGTTTAGCACGTACTTTTTACGACATATTTTCTTCAAGATGCGTCGTTTTAATAATTTCAGTTCCTTGTTGGAAAACAAGCATAAACTCGACACTGGACCTTTAAGCGTTAGCGAAATGGTTAAAACAACGCATTTTGAAGAATATGAACCCAAACGGGGTGGTCAATGCTGCCAATTAAAGAAAAATGATGTGGAAAACTAATATCTATGCGGTTACAGCCCGCTACAGCACATCAACATTTTGACCAGTTTTAACTGTTTTTTAAATTCTTATTATTACAAATTGGGAAGAACTTCGAAGGGATCGAAATAGCAACTGGGCTATAAAATTTTAACGGAGAAGCTTAACGCTAACCCCACATCTAGACAGTGATGCTATCAGTAGAATAATGGATGAATTGTTTCCCACACACCCTATGCTGTGCGGGACCCGGAAACCCGCAAGGTGACGAGATGCTCACACCCTTCACTACGAGAAAGATTTCGAATACTTGTATGGTGGTTCATTGATTGGGTGAAGTGAAGATTCATCCAGAATCCAATTAGCGCTTCTGCATCATTTTTTTGCCACATCTTCGTTACCAACTTGTTTAATTTTTTTTACAACATGACTATATCCAGTCAGTGCGGTTTAAGAAACTTATTTGGTTGTTGACGTCTAAGCTAGCAAGTTGTTCGAAACTTTCGAACAATGGTTTGCCCAGGCTTGACATTCTCTCCTTCCATAAGGTAGGCCATTCATAGTGGAAAAGGACAATAGTTTCCTTTTTCTATGGCTGCGGTTGTAGATGGGCCATAACGTTCTCCTAATTTTGCTTATCCTCTATCCATCTAATATATAATCCGCGATTCGGAAGCATTTTGAAGAAATTGCATTATTGATTGCACTCAGTGGTGTGAATACTGATTCTTGATCTTGATCGTTTGTCATGACAGACATTAAACAGGTAGCAATTTAATTTTTCTATTATTTGGCAGGGAAGGTGTCATTAAATTACCCAAGGCACATTAAACAGGTATTAAAACCTTCTGTAAGCCGCCGAACTTTCTGGTAGAGTTTTCAGGCGTTGTTCCTATTGGCCAGCATCTCAAACTCCTCGCACTCACGTATTTCGGTTTTTCGTTTTTCTGTCTGATAAAACGTCTCTCTTCCTGTCTTAGCTACCGGTAGCGATCCCACATCACTCGCGTTGCGCCCGATCGCATCATGGATTTATAGGCAACATCTTTTATTTCTGTGGAAGCAAGATATACCTCGCCGTACCAACTGTTTTTTCGGGCTTGCCGGAAACCGTTTTTTTCTTCGGCGGTGGTACAAAGAGAGCAGGAAATGTTGCTCCGTTGCTCGTGCCTGCCGGTTTGTTGGGCTGCACTCTCTGAGAGCAGGAGTGAGAGTCAAGTGGCGAATCTCCTGGCTGTTTGTTGTCATTGCACCTTTTCGATGTCGAACATTCCTTGCGTAAGTAGATGGACGTTTTTTGCTGCACGCAGTTTGGCTACAACGAAGTTATGATCCGAGTCGAGGTTGGGTCCTCGGATCGTATGTTCATCTAAAACACTAGAAGCGTGTCTCTCATCTATCACAACATGTTCGATTTGGTTTCATGTTTTTCGATCAGGAGACAGCCAGGTTGCTTATTGTATATTTTTATGCTGGAATCTGGTGCTGCAGACTACTATGTTTCGAGCCCCGGCAAAGTCGATCAGTCTCTGTCCGTTACTGGAATTTTCGTGTTGCAGTCGGAGTTTTTCGACTGTGGGACCCAAAAATTCCCTCGTTGCCTACCCTGGCGCTGAAATCGCAAAGCACGGTTTTTATGTGATCTGTGGTCGCATCGTCCTTCTCTTCCATCGGGGCGTGGGCGCCAATGAGCGAGATGATAAAAATCGGGCATTGATACGGATTATTGCGAGGCGCTCGTCTACTGGAGTGAGCGATAGTACTTGGCGACGAAGTCTCTCCCCCACAACAAATCCGACACCGAATTTAAGCTCCTTTATATGGCAGCTGTTGTAGGCGTCGCATGGTCGTAAGTTTTTCTTGCCTTTTCCCGTCCATCGCATCTCTTGAATGGCAGTGATGTCAGCCTTTACTCTTACGAGAACATGAACCAGCCTGGCAGAGGCACCTTCCCCATTAAGGAACCGGACATTCTTGGTGCATGCCCTTAAATTGTAGTCCTTAGTTCATTTGCAGGGGTCGTAATCAGTATAGGAAGTTCTGAACTGAGGCTTTGTGGCTGTTTTCATTGCGGGGGATATTTGAGTGGCGGGTCCTAAACCCAGCGCACAACCAGCTATCCTGGAATGCTTCGGCTTCTCACGTTAGCTCACTCCCAAACGGGTGTTCGGAGAGTACCCAGTGCATACTTGGGCTAATCCTGGAAGTGGTGAGCTGCTTGAACCATATGCAAAAGAATCGTCTTGGCCACTCCCAAGTGAATGGCGATCAGTAACCTCCATCTTTTATAACAATACTAACAGGCAGAAAATGTGAAATGGAGCAATAAACAGTACGAACA